>NC_140169.1:42033215-42481156 GCF_963971535.1 Notolepis coatsorum | reverse complement strand
TGAGATGCTCAGATGGAACAGAGAAGGTAACTTAATGATAGATGAGATGCTCAGAGGGAACAGAGAAGGTAACTTAATGATAGATGAGATGCTCAGAGGGAACAGAGAAGGTAACTTAATGATAGATGAGATGCTCAGATGGAACAGAGAAGGTAACTTAATGATAGATGAGATGCTCAGATGGAACAGAGAAGGTAACTTAATGATAGATGAGATGCTCAGAGGGAACAGAGAAGGTAACTTAATGATAGATGAGATGCTCAGATGGAGCAGAGAAGGTATCTTAATGATAGATGAGATGCTCAGATGGAACAGAGAAGGTAACTTAATGATAGATGAGATGCTCAGATGGAACAGAGAAGGTAACTTAATGATAGATGAG
Source organism: Notolepis coatsorum (assembly GCF_963971535.1). Classification (NCBI taxonomy): domain Eukaryota; kingdom Metazoa; phylum Chordata; class Actinopteri; order Aulopiformes; family Paralepididae; genus Notolepis; species Notolepis coatsorum. The sequence continues at coordinate 42,480,774 of NC_140169.1, read as the reverse complement.
ATGCTCAGAGGGAACAGAGAAGGTAACTTAATGATAGATGAGATGCTCAGATGGAGCAGAGAAGGTAACTTAATGATAGATGAGATGCTCAGAGGGAACAGAGAAGGTAACTTAATGATAGATGAGATGCTCAGAGGGAGCAGAGAAGGTAACTTAATGATAGATGAGATGCTCAGAGGGAACAGAGAAGGTAACTTAATGATAGATGAGATGCTCAGAGAGAACAGAGAAGGTAACTTAATGATAGATGAGATGCTCAGAGGGAACAGAGAAGGTAACTTAATGATAGATGAGATGCTCAGATGGAACAGAGAAGGTAACTTAATGATAGATGAGATGCTCAGAAGGAACAGAGAAGGTAACTTAATGATAGATGAGATGCTCAGAGGGAGCAGAGAAGGTAACTTAATGATAGATGAGATGCTCAGAGGGAACAGAGAAGGTAACTTAATGATAGATGAGATGCTCAGAGGGAACAGAGAAGGTAACTTAATGATAGATGAGATGCTCAGATGGAACAGAGAAGGTAACTTAATGATAGATGAGATGCTCAGAGGGAACAGAGAAGGTAACTTAATGATAGATGAGATGCTCAGAGGGAACAGAGAAGGTAACTTAATGATAGATGAGATGCTCAGATGGAACAGAGAAGGTAACTTAATGATAGATGAGATGCTCAGATGGAACAGAGAAGGTAACTTAATGATAGATGAGATGCTCAGAGGGAACAGAGAAGGTAACTTAATGATAGATGAGATGCTCAGATGGAGCAGAGAAGGTATCTTAATGATAGATGAGATGCTCAGATGGAACAGAGAAGGTAACTTAATGATAGATGAGATGCTCAGATGGAACAGAGAAGGTAACTTAATGATAGATGAGATGCTCAGAGGGAACAGAGAAGGTAACTTAATGATAGATGAGATGCTCAGATGGAGCAGAGAAGGTAACTTAATGATAGATGAGATGCTCAGAGGGAACAGAGAAGGTAACTTAATGATAGATGAGATGCTCAGAGGGAGCAGAGAAGGTAACTTAATGATAGATGAGATGCTCAGAGGGAACAGAGAAGGTAACTTAATGATAGATGAGATGCTCAGAGGGAACAGAGAAGGTAACTTAATGATAGATGAGATGCTCAGAGGGAACAGAGAAGGTAACTTAATGATAGATGAGATGCTCAGATGGAACAGAGAAGGTAACTTAATGATAGATGAGATGCTCAGAGGGAGCAGAGAAGGTAACTTAATGATAGATGAGATGCTCAGATGGAACAGAGAAGGTAACTTAATGATAGATGAGATGCTCAGATGGAACAGAGAACTTAATGATAGATGAGATGCTCAGAGGGAACAGAGAAGGTAACTTAATGATAGATGAGATGCTCAGAGGGAACAGAGAAGGTAACTTAATGATAGATGAGATGCTCAGAGGGAACAGAGAAGGTAACTTAATGATAGATGAGATGCTCAGAGGGAGCAGAGAAGGTAACTTAATGATAGATGAGATGCTCAGATGGAGCAGAGAAGGTAACTTAATGATAGATGAGATGCTCAGAGGGAACAGAGAAGGTAACTTAATGATAGATGAGATGCTCAGATGGAACAGAGAAGGTAACTTAATGATAGATGAGATGCTCAGAGGGAACAGAGAAGGTAACTTAATGATAGATGAGATGCTCAGAGGGAACAGAGAAGGTAACTTAATGATAGATGAGATGCTCAGAGGGAGCAGAGAAGGTAACTTAATGATAGATGAGATGCTCCGATGGAACAGAGAAGGTAACTTAATGATAGATGAGATGCTCAGATGGAACAGAGAACTTAATGATAGATGAGATGCTCAGATGGAACAGAGAAGGTAACTTATTGATAGATGAGATGCTCAGAGGGAGCAGAGAAGGTAACTTAATGATAGATGAGATGCTCAGATGGAACAGAGAAGGTAACTTAATGATAGATGAGATGCTCAGATGGAACAGAGAACTTAATGATAGATGAGATGCTCAGAGGGAACAGAGAAGGTAACTTAATGATAGATGAGATGCTCAGATGGAACAGCGAAGGTAACTTAATGATAGATGAGATGCTCAGAGGGAACAGCGAAGGTAACTTAATGATAGATGAGATGCTCAGAGGGAACAGAGAAGATAACTTAATGATAGATGAGATGCTCAGAGGGAACAGAGGAGGTAACTTAATGATAGATGAGATGCTCAGAGGGAGCAGAGAAGGTAACTTAATGATAGATGAGATGCTCAGAGGGAACAGAGAAGGTAACTTAATGATAGATGAGATGCTCAGAGGGAACAGAGAAGGTAACTTAATGATAGATGAGATGCTCAGATGGAACAGAGAAGGTAACTTAATGATAGATGAGATGCTCAGAGGGAACAGAGAAGGTAACTTAATGATAGATGAGATGCTCAGATGGAACAGAGAAGGTAACTTAATGATAGATGAGATGCTCAGAGGGAACAGAGAAGGTAACTTAATGATAGATGAGATGCTCAGAGGGAACAGAGAAGGTAACTTAATGATAGATGAGATGCTCAGATGGAACAGAGAAGGTAACTTAATGATAGATGAGATGCTCAGATGGAACAGAGAAGGTAACTTAATGATAGATGAGATGCTCAGAGGGAACAGAGAAGGTAACTTAATGATAGATGAGATGCTCAGATGGAGCAGAGAAGGTATCTTAATGATAGATGAGATGCTCAGATGGAACAGAGAAGGTAACTTAATGATAGATGAGATGCTCAGATGGAACAGAGAAGGTAACTTAATGATAGATGAGATGCTCAGAGGGAACAGAGAAGGTAACTTAATGATAGATGAGATGCTCAGATGGAGCAGAGAAGGTAACTTAATGATAGATGAGATGCTCAGAGGGAACAGAGAAGGTAACTTAATGATAGATGAGATGCTCAGAGGGAGCAGAGAAGGTAACTTAATGATAGATGAGATGCTCAGAGGGAACAGAGAAGGTAACTTAATGATAGATGAGATGCTCAGAGAGAACAGAGAAGGTAACTTAATGATAGATGAGATGCTCAGAGGGAACAGAGAAGGTAACTTAATGATAGATGAGATGCTCAGATGGAACAGAGAAGGTAACTTAATGATAGATGAGATGCTCAGAAGGAACAGAGAAGGTAACTTAATGATAGATGAGATGCTCAGAGGGAGCAGAGAAGGTAACTTAATGATAGATGAGATGCTCAGAGGGAACAGAGAAGGTAACTTAATGATAGATGAGATGCTCAGAGGGAACAGAGAAGGTAACTTAATGATAGATGAGATGCTCAGATGGAACAGAGAAGGTAACTTAATGATAGATGAGATGCTCAGAGGGAACAGAGAAGGTAACTTAATGATAGATGAGATGCTCAGAGGGAACAGAGAAGGTAACTTAATGATAGATGAGATGCTCAGATGGAACAGAGAAGGTAACTTAATGATAGATGAGATGCTCAGATGGAACAGAGAAGGTAACTTAATGATAGATGAGATGCTCAGAGGGAACAGAGAAGGTAACTTAATGATAGATGAGATGCTCAGATGGAGCAGAGAAGGTATCTTAATGATAGATGAGATGCTCAGATGGAACAGAGAAGGTAACTTAATGATAGATGAGATGCTCAGATGGAACAGAGAAGGTAACTTAATGATAGATGAGATGCTCAGAGGGAACAGAGAAGGTAACTTAATGATAGATGAGATGCTCAGATGGAGCAGAGAAGGTAACTTAATGATAGATGAGATGCTCAGAGGGAACAGAGAAGGTAACTTAATGATAGATGAGATGCTCAGAGGGAGCAGAGAAGGTAACTTAATGATAGATGAGATGCTCAGAGGGAACAGAGAAGGTAACTTAATGATAGATGAGATGCTCAGAGGGAACAGAGAAGGTAACTTAATGATAGATGAGATGCTCAGAGGGAACAGAGAACTTAATGATAGATGAGATGCTCAGAGGGAACAGAGAAGGTAACTTAATGATAGATGAGATGCTCAGAGGGAACAGAGAAGGTAACTTAATGATAGATGAGATGCTCAGAGGGAACAGAGAAGGTAACTTAATGATAGATGAGATGCTCAGAGGGAGCAGAGAAGGTAACTTAATGATAGATGAGATGCTCAGATGGAGCAGAGAAGGTAACTTAATGATAGATGAGATGCTCAGAGGGAACAGAGAAGGTAACTTAATGATAGATGAGATGCTCAGATGGAACAGAGAAGGTAACTTAATGATAGATGAGATGCTCAGAGGGAACAGAGAAGGTAACTTAATGATAGATGAGATGCTCAGAGGAACAGAGAAGGTAACTTAATGATAGATGAGATGCTCAGAGGGAGCAGAGAAGGTAACTTAATGATAGATGAGATGCTCCGATGGAACAGAGAAGGTAACTTAATGATAGATGAGATGCTCAGATGGAACAGAGAACTTAATGATAGATGAGATGCTCAGATGGAACAGAGAAGGTAACTTATTGATAGATGAGATGCTCAGAGGGAGCAGAGAAGGTAACTTAATGATAGATGAGATGCTCAGATGGAACAGAGAAGGTAACTTAATGATAGATGAGATGCTCAGATGGAACAGAGAACTTAATGATAGATGAGATGCTCAGAGGGAACAGAGAAGGTAACTTAATGATAGATGAGATGCTCAGATGGAACAGCGAAGGTAACTTAATGATAGATGAGATGCTCAGAGGGAACAGCGAAGGTAACTTAATGATAGATGAGATGCTCAGAGGGAACAGAGAAGATAACTTAATGATAGATGAGATGCTCAGAGGGAACAGAGGAGGTAACTTAATGATAGATGAGATGCTCAGAGGGAGCAGAGAAGGTAACTTAATGATAGATGAGATGCTCAGAGGGAACAGAGAAGGTAACTTAATGATAGATGAGATGCTCAGAGGGAACAGAGAAGGTAACTTAATGATAGATGAGATGCTCAGATGGAACAGAGAAGGTAACTTAATGATAGATGAGATGCTCAGAGGGAACAGAGAAGGTAACTTAATGATAGATGAGATGCTCAGATGGAACAGAGAAGGTAACTTAATGATAGATGAGATGCTCAGAGGGAACAGAGAAGGTAACTTAATGATAGATGAGATGCTCAGAGGGAACAGAGAAGGTAACTTAATGATAGATGAGATGCTCAGATGGAACAGAGAAGGTAACTTAATGATAGATGAGATGCTCAGATGGAACAGAGAAGGTAACTTAATGATAGATGAGATGCTCAGAGGGAACAGAGAAGGTAACTTAATGATAGATGAGATGCTCAGATGGAGCAGAGAAGGTATCTTAATGATAGATGAGATGCTCAGATGGAACAGAGAAGGTAACTTAATGATAGATGAGATGCTCAGATGGAACAGAGAAGGTAACTTAATGATAGATGAGATGCTCAGAGGGAACAGAGAAGGTAACTTAATGATAGATGAGATGCTCAGATGGAGCAGAGAAGGTAACTTAATGATAGATGAGATGCTCAGAGGGAACAGAGAAGGTAACTTAATGATAGATGAGATGCTCAGAGGGAGCAGAGAAGGTAACTTAATGATAGATGAGATGCTCAGAGGGAACAGAGAAGGTAACTTAATGATAGATGAGATGCTCAGAGAGAACAGAGAAGGTAACTTAATGATAGATGAGATGCTCAGAGGGAACAGAGAAGGTAACTTAATGATAGATGAGATGCTCAGATGGAACAGAGAAGGTAACTTAATGATAGATGAGATGCTCAGAAGGAACAGAGAAGGTAACTTAATGATAGATGAGATGCTCAGAGGGAGCAGAGAAGGTAACTTAATGATAGATGAGATGCTCAGAGGGAACAGAGAAGGTAACTTAATGATAGATGAGATGCTCAGAGGGAACAGAGAAGGTAACTTAATGATAGATGAGATGCTCAGATGGAACAGAGAAGGTAACTTAATGATAGATGAGATGCTCAGAGGGAACAGAGAAGGTAACTTAATGATAGATGAGATGCTCAGAGGGAACAGAGAAGGTAACTTAATGATAGATGAGATGCTCAGATGGAACAGAGAAGGTAACTTAATGATAGATGAGATGCTCAGATGGAACAGAGAAGGTAACTTAATGATAGATGAGATGCTCAGAGGGAACAGAGAAGGTAACTTAATGATAGATGAGATGCTCAGATGGAGCAGAGAAGGTATCTTAATGATAGATGAGATGCTCAGATGGAACAGAGAAGGTAACTTAATGATAGATGAGATGCTCAGATGGAACAGAGAAGGTAACTTAATGATAGATGAGATGCTCAGAGGGAACAGAGAAGGTAACTTAATGATAGATGAGATGCTCAGATGGAGCAGAGAAGGTAACTTAATGATAGATGAGATGCTCAGAGGGAACAGAGAAGGTAACTTAATGATAGATGAGATGCTCAGAGGGAGCAGAGAAGGTAACTTAATGATAGATGAGATGCTCAGAGGGAACAGAGAAGGTAACTTAATGATAGATGAGATGCTCAGAGGGAACAGAGAAGGTAACTTAATGATAGATGAGATGCTCAGAGGGAACAGAGAAGGTAACTTAATGATAGATGAGATGCTCAGATGGAACAGAGAAGGTAACTTAATGATAGATGAGATGCTCAGAAGGAACAGAGAAGGTAACTTAATGATAGATGAGATGCTCAGAGGGAGCAGAGAAGGTAACTTAATGATAGATGAGATGCTCAGAGGGAACAGAGAAGGTAACTTAATGATAGATGAGATGCTCAGATGGAACAGAGAAGGTAACTTAATGATAGATGAGATGCACAGAGGGAGCAGAGAAGGTAACTTAATGATAGATGAGATGCTCAGAGGGAACAGAGAAGGTAACTTAATGATAGATGAGATGCTCAGATGGAGCAGAGAAGGTAGCTTAATGATAGATGAGATGCTCAGAAGGAACAGAGAAGGTAACTTAATGATAGATGAGATGCTCAGATGGAACAGAGAAGGTAACTTAATGATAGATGAGATGCTCAGATGGAACAGAGAAGGTAACTTAATGATAGATGAGATGCTCAGATGGAACAGAGAAGGTAACTTAATGATAGATGAGATGCTCAGAGGGAACAGAGAAGGTAACTTAACGATAGATGAGATGCTCAGAAGGAACAGAGAAGGTAACTTAATGATAGATGAGATGCTCAGATGGAACAGAGAAGGTAACTTAATGATAGATGAGATGCTCAGATGGAACAGAGAAGGTAACTTAATGATAGATGAGATGCTCAGAGGGAACAGAGAAGGTAACTTAATGATAGATGAGATGCTCAGAGGGAACAGAGAAGGTAACTTAATGATAGATGAGATGCTCAGATGGAACAGAGAAGGTAACTTAATGATAGATGAGATGCTCAGAGGGAGCAGAGAAGGTAACTTAATGATAGATGAGATGCTCAGATGGAACAGAGAAGGTAACTTAATGATAGATGAGATGCTCAGATGGAACAGAGAAGGTAACTTAATGATAGATGAGATGCTCAGATGGAACAGAGAAGGTAACTTAATGATAGATGAGATGCTCAGAGGGAACAGAGAAGGTAACTTAATGATAGATGAGATGCTCAGAGGGAACAGAGAAGGTAACTTAATGATAGATGAGATGCTCAGATGGAACAGAGAAGGTAACTTAATGATAGATGAGATGCTCAGAGGGAACAGAGAAGGTAACTTAATGATAGATGAGATGCTCAGATGGAACAGAGAACTTAATGATAGATGAGATGCTCAGAGGGAGCAGAGAAGGTAACTTAATGATAGATGAGATGCTCAGAGGGAACAGAGAAGGTAACTTAATGATAGATGAGATGCTCAGAGGGAGCAGAGAAGGTAACTTAATGATAGATGAGATGCTCAGAGGGAACAGAGAAGGTAACTTAATGATAGATGAGATGCTCAGAGGGAACAGAGAAGGTAACTTAATGATAGATGAGATGCTCAGAGGGAGCAGAGAAGGTAACTTAATGATAGATGAGATGCTCAGAGGGAACAGAGAACTTAATGATAGATGAGATGCTCAGATGGAACAGAGAAGGTAACTTAATGATAGATGAGATGCTCAGAGGGAGCAGAGAAGGTAACTTAATGATAGATGAGATGCTCAGAGGGAACAGAGAAGGTAACTTAATGATAGATGAGATGCTCAGAGGGAACAGAGAAGGTAACTTAATGATAGATGAGATGCTCAGAGGGAACAGAGAAGGTAACTTAATGATAGATGAGATGCTCAGATGGAGCAGAGAAGGTAACTTAATGATAGATGAGATGCTCAGATGGAACAGAGAAGGTAACTTAATGATAGATGAGATGCTCAGATGGAACAGAGAAGGTAACTTAATGATAGATGAGATGCTCAGAGGGAACAGAGAAGGTAACTTAATGATAGATGAGATGCTCAGAGGGAACAGAGAAGGTAACTTAATGATAGATGAGATGCTCAGATGGAACAGAGAAGGTAACTTAATGATAGATGAGATGCTCAGATGGAACAGAGAAGGTAACTTAATGATAGATGAGATGCTCAGATGGAACAGAGAAGGTAACTTAATGATAGATGAGATGCTCAGATGGAACAGAGAAGGTAACTTAATGATAGATGAGATGCTCAGAGGGAACAGAGAAGGTAACTTAATGATAGATGAGATGCTCAGAGGGAACAGAGAAGGTAACTTAATGATAGATGAGATGCTCAGAGGGAACAGAGAAGGTAACTTAATGATAGATGAGATGCTCAGATGGAGCAGAGAAGGTAACTTAATGATAGATGAGATGCTCAGAGGGAACAGAGAAGGTAACTTAATGATAGATGAGAAGCTCAGAGGGAGCAGAGAAAGTAACTTAATGATAGATGAGATGCTCAGAGGGAACAGAGAACTTAATGATAGATGAGATGCTCAGATGGAACAGAGAAGGTAACTTAATGATAGATGAGATGCTCAGAGGGAACAGAGAAGGTAACTTAATGATAGATGAGATGCTCAGAGGGAACAGAGAAGGTAACTTAATGATAGATGAGATGCTCAGAGGGAACAGAGAAAATAACTTAATGATAGATGAGATGCTCAGAGGGAACAGAGAAGGTAACTTAATGATAGATGAGATGCTCAGAGGGAGCAGAGAAAGTAACTTAATGATAGATGAGATGCTCAGAGGGAACAGAGAAGGTAACTTAATGATAGATGAGATGCTCAGAGGGAACAGAGAAGGTAACTTAATGATAGATGAGATGCTCAGAGGGAACAGAGAAGGTAACTTAATGATAGATGAGATGCTCAGAGGGAACAGAGAAGGTAACTTAATGATAGATGAGATGCTCAGAGGGAACAGAGAAGGTAACTTAATGATAGATGAGATGCTCAGAGGGAACAGAGAAGGTAACTTAATGATAGATGAGATGCTCAGAGGGAGCAGAGAAGGTAACTTAATGATAGATGAGATGCTCAGAGGGAACAGAGAAGGTAACTTAATGATAGATGAGATGCTCAGAGGGAACAGAGAAGGTAACTTAATGATAGATGAGATGCTCAGAGGGAACAGAGAAGGTAACTTAATGATAGATGAGATGCTCAGAGGGAGCAGAGAAGGTAACTTAATGATAGATGAGATGCTCAGATGGAGCAGAGAAGGTAACTTAATGATAGATGAGATGCTCAGAGGGAACAGAGAAGGTAACTTAATGATAGATGAGATGCTCAGATGGAACAGAGAAGGTAACTTAATGATAGATGAGATGCTCAGAGGGAACAGAGAAGGTAACTTAATGATAGATGAGATGCTCAGAGGGAACAGAGAAGGTAACTTAATGATAGATGAGATGCTCAGAGGGAGCAGAGAAGGTAACTTAATGATAGATGAGATGCTCAGATGGAACAGAGAAGGTAACTTAATGATAGATGAGATGCTCAGATGGAACAGAGAACTTAATGATAGATGAGATGCTCAGATGGAACAGAGAAGGTAACTTAATGATAGATGAGATGCTCAGAGGGAGCAGAGAAGGTAACTTAATGATAGATGAGATGCTCAGATGGAACAGAGAAGGTAACTTAATGATAGATGAGATGCTCAGATGGAACAGAGAACTTAATGATAGATGAGATGCTCAGAGGGAACAGAGAAGGTAACTTAATGATAGATGAGATGCTCAGATGGAACAGAGAAGGTAACTTAATGATAGATGAGATGCTCAGAGGGAACAGAGAAGGTAACTTAATGATAGATGAGATGCTCAGATGGAGCAGAGAAGGTATCTTAATGATAGATGAGATGCTCAGATGGAACAGAGAAGGTAACTTAATGATAGATGAGATGCTCAGATGGAACAGAGAAGGTAACTTAATGATAGATGAGATGCTCAGAGGGAACAGAGAAGGTAACTTAATGATAGATGAGATGCTCAGATGGAACAGAGAAGGTAACTTAATGATAGATGAGATGCTCAGAGGGAACAGAGAAGGTAACTTAATGATAGATGAGATGCTCAGATGGAACAGAGAAGGTAACTTAATGATAGATGAGATGCTCAGAGGGAGCAGAGAAGGTAACTTAATGATAGATGAGATGCTCAGATGGAACAGAGAAGGTAACTTAATGATAGATGAGATGCTCAGAGGGAACAGAGAAGGTAACTTAATGATAGATGAGATGCTCAGATGGAACAGAGAAGGTAACTTAATGATAGATGAGATGCTCAGAGGGAACAGAGAAGGTAACTTAATGATAGATGAGATGCTCAGATGGAACAGAGAAGGTAACTTAATGATAGATGAGATGCTCAGATGGAACAGAGAAGGTAACTTAATGATAGATGAGATGCTCAGAGGGAACAGAGAAGGTAACTTAATGATAGATGAGATGCTCAGATGGAACAGAGAAGGTAACTTAATGATAGATGAGATGCTCAGAGGGAACAGAGAAGGTAACTTAATGATAGATGAGATGCTCAGAGGGAACAGAGAAGGTAACTTAATGATAGATGAGATGCTCAGAGGGAACAGAGAAGGTAACTTAATGATAGATGAGATGCTCAGATGGAACAGAGAAGGTAACTTAATGATAGATGAGATGCTCAGATGGAACAGAGAAGGTAACTTAATGATAGATGAGATGCTTAGAGGGAACAGAGAAGGTAACTTAATGATAGATGAGATGCTCAGATGGAACAGAGAAGGTAACTTAATGATAGATGAGATGCTCAGAGGGAACAGAGAAGGTAACTTAATGATAGATGAGATGCTCAGATGGAGCAGAGAAGGTAACTTAATGATAGATGAGATGCTCAGATGGAACAGAGAAGGTAACTTAATGATAGATGAGATGCTCAGAGGGAACAGAGAAGGTAACTTAATGATAGATGAGATGCTCAGATGGAACAGAGAAGGTAACTTAATGATAGATGAGATGCTCAGAGGGAACAGAGAAGGTAACTTAATGATAGATGAGATGCTCAGATGGAACAGAGAAGGTAACTTAATGATAGATGAGATGCTCAGAGGGAGCAGAGAAGGTAACTTAATGATAGATGAGATGCTCAGATGGAACAGAGAAGGTAACTTAATGATAGATGAGATGCTCAGAGGGAACAGAGAAGGTAACTTAATGATAGATGAGATGCTCAGAGGGAACAGAGAAGGTAACTTAATGATAGATGAGATGCTCAGATGGAACAGAGAAGGTAACTTAATGATAGATGAGATGCTCAGAGGGAGCAGAGAAGGTAACTTAATGATAGATGAGATGCTCAGATGGAACAGAGAAGGTAACTTAATGATAGATGAGATGCTCAGAGGGAACAGAGAAGGTAACTTAATGATAGATGAGATGCTCAGATGGAACAGAGAAGGTAACTTAATGATAGATGAGATGCTCAGAGGGAGCAGAGAAGGTAACTTAATGATAGATGAGATGCTCAGATGGAACAGAGAAGGTAACTTAATGATAGATGAGATGCTCAGACGGAACAGAGAAGGTAACTTAATGATAGATGAGATGCTCAGAGGGAACAGAGAAGGTAACTTAATGATAGATGAGATGCTCAGATGGAACAGAGAAGGTAACTTAATGATAGATGAGATGCTCAGATGGAACAGAGAAGGTAACTTAATGATAGATGAGATGCTCAGAGGGAACAGAGAAGGTAACTTAATGATAGATGAGATGCTCAGATGGAACAGAGAAGGTAACTTAATGATAGATGAGATGCTCAGAGGGAACAGAGAAGGTAACTTAATGATAGATGAGATGCTCAGAGGGAACAGAGAAGGTAACTTAATGATAGATGAGATGCTCAGAGGGAACAGAGAAGGTAACTTAATGATAGATGAGATGCTCAGATGGAACAGAGAAGGTAACTTAATGATAGATGAGATGCTCAGATGGAACAGAGAAGGTAACTTAATGATAGATGAGATGCTCAGAGGGAACAGAGAAGGTAACTTAATGATAGATGAGATGCTCAGATGGAACAGAGAAGGTAACTTAATGATAGATGAGATGCTCAGAGGGAACAGAGAAGGTAACTTAATGATAGATGAGATGCTCAGATGGAGCAGAGAAGGTAACTTAATGATAGATGAGATGCTCAGATGGAACAGAGAAGGTAACTTAATGATAGATGAGATGCTCAGAGGGAACAGAGAAGGTAACTTAATGATAGATGAGATGCTCAGATGGAACAGAGAAGGTAACTTAATGATAGATGAGATGCTCAGAGGGAGCAGAGAAGGTAACTTAATGATAGATGAGATGCTCAGATGGAACAGAGAAGGTAACTTAATGATAGATGAGATGCTCAGAGGGAACAGAGAAGGTAACTTAATGATAGATGAGATGCTCAGAGGGAACAGAGAAGGTAACTTAATGATAGATGAGATGCTCAGATGGAACAGAGAAGGTAACTTAATGATAGATGAGATGCTCAGATGGAACAGAGAAGGTAACTTAATGATAGATGAGATGCTCAGATGGAACAGAGAAGGTAACTTAATGATAGATGAGATGCTCAGATGGAACAGAGAAGGTAACTTAATGATAGATGAGATGCTCAGATGGAACAGAGAAGGTAACTTAATGATAGATGAGATGCTCAGATGGAACAGAGAACTTAATGATAGATGAGATGCTCAGAGGGAGCAGAGAAGGTAACTTAATGATAGATGAGATGCTCAGAGGGAACAGAGAAGGTAACTTAATGATAGATGAGATGCTCAGATGGAACAGAGAAGGTAACTTAATGATAGATGAGAGGCTCAGAGGGAACAGAGAAGGTAACTTAATGATAGATGAGATGCTCAGAGGGAACAGAGAAGGTAACTTAATGATAGATGAGATGCTCAGAGGGAGCAGAGAAGGTAACTTAATGATAGATGAGATGCTCAGATGGAACAGAGAAGGTAACTTAATGATAGATGAGATGCTCAGAGGGAACAGAGAAGGTAACTTAATGATAGATGAGATGCTCAGATGGAACAGAGAAGGTAACTTAATGATAGATGAGATGCTCAGAGGGAACAGAGAAGGTAACTTAATGATAGATGAGATGCTCAGAGGGAACAGAGAAGGTAACTTAATGATAGATGAGATGCTCAGAGGGAACAGAGAAGGTAACTTAATGATAGATGAGATGCTCAGATGGAACAGAGAAGGTAACTTAATGATAGATGAGATGCTCAGATGGAACAGAGAAGGTAACTTAATGATAGATGAGATGCTCAGAGGGAACAGAGAAGGTAACTTAATGATAGATGAGATGCTCAGATGGAACAGAGAAGGTAACTTAATGATAGATGAGATGCTCAGAGGGAACAGAGAAGGTAACTTAATGATAGATGAGATGCTCAGATGGAGCAGAGAAGGTAACTTAATGATAGATGAGATGCTCAGATGGAACAGAGAAGGTAACTTAATGATAGATGAGATGCTCAGAGGGAACAGAGAAGGTAACTTAATGATAGATGAGATGCTCAGATGGAACAGAGAAGGTAACTTAATGATAGATGAGATGCTCAGAGGGAGCAGAGAAGGTAACTTAATGATAGATGAGATGCTCAGATGGAACAGAGAAGGTAACTTAATGATAGATGAGATGCTCAGAGGGAACAGAGAAGGTAACTTAATGATAGATGAGATGCTCAGAGGGAACAGAGAAGGTAACTTAATGATAGATGAGATGCTCAGATGGAACAGAGAAGGTAACTTAATGATAGATGAGATGCTCAGATGGAACAGAGAAGGTAACTTAATGATAGATGAGATGCTCAGATGGAACAGAGAAGGTAACTTAATGATAGATGAGATGCTCAGATGGAACAGAGAAGGTAACTTAATGATAGATGAGATGCTCAGATGGAACAGAGAAGGTAACTTAATGATAGATGAGATGCTCAGATGGAACAGAGAACTTAATGATAGATGAGATGCTCAGAGGGAGCAGAGAAGGTAACTTAATGATAGATGAGATGCTCAGAGGGAACAGAGAAGGTAACTTAATGATAGATGAGATGCTCAGATGGAACAGAGAAGGTAACTTAATGATAGATGAGAGGCTCAGAGGGAACAGAGAAGGTAACTTAATGATAGATGAGATGCTCAGAGGGAACAGAGAAGGTAACTTAATGATAGATGAGATGCTCAGAGGGAGCAGAGAAGGTAACTTAATGATAGATGAGATGCTCAGATGGAACAGAGAAGGTAACTTAATGATAGATGAGATGCTCAGACGGAACAGAGAAGGTAACTTAATGATAGATGAGATGCTCAGAGGGAACAGAGAAGGTAACTTAATGATAGATGAGATGCTCAGATGGAACAGAGAAGGTAACTTAATGATAGATGAGATGCTCAGAGGGAACAGAGAAGGTAACTTAATGATAGATGAGATGCTCAGATGGAACAGAGAAGGTAACTTAATGATAGATGAGATGCTCAGATGGAGCAGAGAAGGTAACTTAATGATAGATGAGATGCTCAGAGGGAACAGAGAAGGTAACTTAATGATAGATGAGATGCTCAGAGGGAACAGAGAAGGTAACTTAATGATAGATGAGATGCTCAGAGGGAACAGAGAAGGTAACTTAATGATAGATGAGATGCTCAGAGGGAGCAGAGAAGGTAACTTAATGATAGATGAGATGCTCAGATGGAACAGAGAAG
Organism: Notolepis coatsorum; assembly: GCF_963971535.1. Taxonomy (NCBI): domain Eukaryota; kingdom Metazoa; phylum Chordata; class Actinopteri; order Aulopiformes; family Paralepididae; genus Notolepis; species Notolepis coatsorum. Next base: position 42,465,572 of record NC_140169.1, on the reverse strand, counting down.
GTAACTTAATGATAGATGAGATGCTCAGACGGAACAGAGAAGGTAACTTAATGATAGATGAGATGCTCAGATGGAACAGAGAAGGTAACTTAATGATAGATGAGATGCTCAGATGGAACAGAGAAGGTAACTTAATGATAGATGAGATGCTCAGAGGGAACAGAGAAGGTAACTTAATGATAGATGAGATGCTCAGAGGGAACAGAGAAGATAACTTAATGATAGATGAGATGCTCAGAGGGAACAGAGGAGGTAACTTAATGATAGATGAGATGCTCAGATGGAACAGAGAAGGTAACTTAATGATAGATGAGATGCTCAGAGGGAACAGAGAAGGTAACTTAATGATAGATGAGATGCTCAGATGGAACAGAGAAGGTAACTTAATGATAGATGAGATGCTCAGATGGAACAGAGAAGGTAACTTAATGATAGATGAGATGCTCAGAGGGAACAGAGAAGGTAACTTAATGATAGATGAGATGCTCAGATGGAACAGAGAAGGTAACTTAATGATAGATGAGATGCTCAGAGGGAACAGAGAAGGTAACTTAATGATAGATGAGATGCTCAGATGGAACAGAGAAGGTAACTTAATGATAGATGAGATGCTCAGAGGGAACAGAGAAGGTAACTTAATGATAGATGAGATGCTCAGATGGAACAGAGAAGGTAACTTAATGATAGATGAGATGCTCAGATGGAACAGAGAAGGTAACTTAATGATAGATGAGATGCTCAGAGGGAACAGAGAAGGTAACTTAATGATAGATGAGATGCTCAGATGGAACAGAGAAGGTAACTTAATGATAGATGAGATGCTCAGATGGAACAGAGAAGGTAACTTAATGATAGATGAGATGCTCAGAGGGAACAGAGAAGGTAACTTAATGATAGATGAGATGCTCAGAGGGAACAGAGAAGGTAACTTAATGATAGATGAGATGCTCAGAGGGAACAGAGAAGGTAACTTAATGATAGATGAGATGCTCAGATGGAGCAGAGAAGGTAACTTAATGATAGATGAGATGCTCAGAGGGAGCAGAGAAGGTAACTTAATGATAGATGAGATGTTCAGAGGGAACAGAGAAGGTAACTTAATGATAGATGAGATGCTCAGAGGGAACAGAGAAGGTAACTTAATGATAGATGAGATGCTCAGATGGAGCAGAGAAGGTAACTTAATGATAGATGAGATGCTCAGATGGAGCAGAGAAGGTAACTTAATGATAGATGAGATGCTCAGAGGGAACAGAGAAGGTAACTTAATGATAGATGAGATGCTCAGAGGGAACAGAGAAGGTAACTTAATGATAGATGAGATGCTCAGATGGAACAGAGAAGGTAACTTAATGATAGATGAGATGCTCAGAGGGAACAGAGAAGGTAACTTAATGATAGATGAGATGCTCAGAGGGAACAGAGAAGGTAACTTAATGATAGATGAGATGCTCAGAAGGAACAGAGAAGGTAACTTAATGATAGATGAGATGCTCAGAGGGAACAGAGAAGGTAACTTAATGATAGATGAGATGCTCAGAGGGAACAGAGAAGGTAACTTAATGATAGATGAGATGCTCAGAGGGAACAGAGAAGGTAACTTAATGATAGATGAGATGCTCAGAGGGAACAGAGAAGGTAACTTAATGATAGATGAGATGCTCAGAGGGAACAGAGAAGGTAACTTAATGATAGATGAGATGCTCAGAGGGAACAGAGAAGGTAACTTAATGATAGATGAGATGCTCAGAGGGAACAGAGAAGGTAACTTAATGATAGATGAGATGCTCAGAGGGAACAGAGAAGGTAACTTAATGATAGATGAGATGCTCAGAGGGAGCAGAGAAGGTAACTTAATGATAGATGAGATGCTCAGAGGGAACAGAGAAGGTAACTTAATGATAGATGAGATGCTCAGAGGGAACAGAGAAGGTAACTTAATGATAGATGAGATGCTCAGAGGGAACAGAGAAGGTAACTTAATGATAGATGAGATGCTCAGAGGGAGCAGAGAAGGTAACTTAATGATAGATGAGATGCTCAGATGGAGCAGAGAAGGTAACTTAATGATAGATGAGATGCTCAGAGGGAACAGAGAAGGTAACTTAATGATAGATGAGATGCTCAGATGGAACAGAGAAGGTAACTTAATGATAGATGAGATGCTCAGAGGGAACAGAGAAGGTAACTTAATGATAGATGAGATGCTCAGAGGGAACAGAGAAGGTAACTTAATGATAGATGAGATGCTCAGAGGGAGCAGAGAAGGTAACTTAATGATAGATGAGATGCTCAGATGGAACAGAGAAGGTAACTTAATGATAGATGAGATGCTCAGATGGAACAGAGAACTTAATGATAGATGAGATGCTCAGATGGAACAGAGAAGGTAACTTAATGATAGATGAGATGCTCAGAGGGAGCAGAGAAGGTAACTTAATGATAGATGAGATGCTCAGATGGAACAGAGAAGGTAACTTAATGATAGATGAGATGCTCAGATGGAACAGAGAACTTAATGATAGATGAGATGCTCAGAGGGAACAGAGAAGGTAACTTAATGATAGATGAGATGCTCAGATGGAACAGCGAAGGTAACTTAATGATAGATGAGATGCTCAGAGGGAACAGAGAAGGTAACTTAATGATAGATGAGATGCTCAGAGGGAACAGAGAAGGTAACTTAATGATAGATGAGATGCTCAGAGGGAACAGAGAAGATAACTTAATGATAGATGAGATGCTCAGAGGGAACAGAGAAGGTAACTTAATGATAGATGAGATGCTCAGATGGAGCAGAGAAGGTATCTTAATGATAGATGAGATGCTCAGATGGAGCAGAGAAGGTAACTTAATGATAGATGAGATGCTCAGATGGAGCAGAGAAGGTAACTTAAAGATAGATGAGATGCTCAGAGGGAACAGAGAAGGTAACTTAATGATAGATGAGATGCTCAGAGGGAACAGAGAAGGTAACTTAATGATAGATGAGATGCTCAGATGGAACAGTGAAGGTAACTTAATGATAGATGAGATGCTCAGAGGGAACAGAGAAGGTAACTTAATGATAGATGAGATGCTCAGAGGGAACAGAGAAGGTAACTTAATGATAGATGAGATGCTCAGAGGGAACAGAGAAGGTAACTTAATGATAGATGAGATGCTCAGAGGGAACAGAGAAGGTAACTTAATGATAGATGAGATGCTCAGAGGGAACAGAGAAGGTAACTTAATGATAGATGAGATGCTCAGAGGGAACAGAGAAGGTAACTTAATGATAGATGAGATGCTCAGAGGGAACAGAGAAGGTAACTTAATGATAGATGAGATGCTCAGAGGGAGCAGAGAAGGTAACTTAATGATAGATGAGATGCTCAGAGGGAACAGAGAAGGTAACTTAATGATAGATGAGATGCTCAGAGGGAACAGAGAAGGTAACTTAATGATAGATGAGATGCTCAGAGGGAACAGAGAAGGTAACTTAATGATAGATGAGATGCTCAGAGGGAGCAGAGAAGGTAACTTAATGATAGATGAGATGCTCAGATGGAGCAGAGAAGGTAACTTAATGATAGATGAGATGCTCAGAGGGAACAGAGAAGGTAACTTAATGATAGATGAGATGCTCAGATGGAACAGAGAAGGTAACTTAATGATAGATGAGATGCTCAGAGGGAACAGAGAAGGTAACTTAATGATAGATGAGATGCTCAGAGGGAACAGAGAAGGTAACTTAATGATAGATGAGATGCTCAGAGGGAGCAGAGAAGGTAACTTAATGATAGATGAGATGCTCAGATGGAACAGAGAAGGTAACTTAATGATAGATGAGATGCTCAGATGGAACAGAGAACTTAATGATAGATGAGATGCTCAGATGGAACAGAGAAGGTAACTTAATGATAGATGAGATGCTCAGAGGGAGCAGAGAAGGTAACTTAATGATAGATGAGATGCTCAGATGGAACAGAGAAGGTAACTTAATGATAGATGAGATGCTCAGATGGAACAGAGAACTTAATGATAGATGAGATGCTCAGAGGGAACAGAGAAGGTAACTTAATGATAGATGAGATGCTCAGATGGAACAGAGAAGGTAACTTAATGATAGATGAGATGCTCAGAGGGAACAGAGAAGGTAACTTAATGATAGATGAGATGCTCAGAGGGAACAGAGAAGATAACTTAATGATAGATGAGATGCTCAGAGGGAACAGAGGAGGTAACTTAATGATAGATGAGATGCTCAGAGGGAGCAGAGAAGGTAACTTAATGATAGATGAGATGCTCAGAGGGAACAGAGAAGGTAACTTAATGATAGATGAGATGCTCAGATGGAACAGAGAAGGTAACTTAATGATAGATGAGATGCTCAGATGGAACAGAGAAGATAACTTAATGATAGATGAGATGCTCAGAGGGAACAGAGAAGGTAACTTAATGATAGATGAGATGCTCAGATGGAGCAGAGAAGGTATCTTAATGATAGATGAGATGCTCAGATGGAGCAGAGAAGGTAACTTAATGATAGATGAGATGCTCAGATGGAGCAGAGAAGGTAACTTAATGATAGATGAGATGCTCAGAGGGAACAGAGAAGGTAACTTAATGATAGATGAGATGCTCAGATGGAGCAGAGAAGGTAACTTAATGATAGATGAGATGCTCAGAGGGAACAGAGAAGGTAACTTAATGATAGATGAGATGCTCAGAGGGAACAGAGAAGGTAACTTAATGATAGATGAGATGCTCAGAGGGAACAGAGAAGGTAACTTAATGATAGATGAGATGCTCAGAGGGAACAGAGAAGGTAACTTAATGATAGATGAGATGCTCAGATGGAACAGAGAAGGTAACTTAATGATAGATGAGATGCTCAGAAGGAACAGAGAAGGTAACTTAATGATAGATGAGATGCTCAGAGGGAGCAGAGAAGGTAACTTAATGATAGATGAGATGCTCAGAGGGAACAGAGAAGGTAACTTAATGATAGATGAGATGCTCAGATGGAACAGAGAAGGTAACTTAATGATAGATGAGATGCTCAGAGGGAGCAGAGAAGGTAACTTAATGATAGATGAGATGCTCAGATGGAACAGAGAAGGTAACTTAATGATAGATGAGATGCTCAGAGGGAACAGAGAAGGTAACTTAATGATAGATGAGATGCTCAGAGGGAACAGAGAAGGTAACTTAATGATAGATGAGATGCTCAGATGGAGCAGAGAAGGTAACTTAATGATAGATGAGATGCTCAGAAGGAACAGAGAAGGTAACTTAATGATAGATGAGATGCTCAGAGGGAACAGAGAAGGTAACTTAATGATAGATGAGATGCTCAGAGGGAACAGAGAAGGTAACTTAATGATAGATGAGATGCTCAGATGGAACAGAGAAGGTAACTTAATGATAGATGAGATGCTCAGAGGGAACAGAGAAGGTAACTTAATGATAGATGAGATGCTCAGATGGAACAGAGAAGGTAACTTAATGATAGATGAGATGCTCAGATGGAACAGAGAAGGTAACTTAATGATAGATGAGATGCTCAGATGGAACAGAGAAGGTAACTTAATGATAGATGAGATGCTCAGATGGAACAGAGAAGGTAACTTAATGATAGATGAGATGCTCAGAGGGAGCAGAGAAGGTAACTTAATGATAGATGAGATGCTCAGATGGAACAGAGAAGGTAACTTAATGATAGATGAGATGCTCAGATGGAACAGAGAAGGTAACTTAATGATAGATGAGATGCTCAGATGGAACAGAGAAGGTAACTTAATGATAGATGAGATGCTCAGATGGAACAGAGAAGGTAACTTAATGATAGATGAGATGCTCAGATGGAACAGAGAAGGTAACTTAATGATAGATGAGATGCTCAGAGGGAACAGAGAAGGTAACTTAACGATAGATGAGATGCTCAGAAGGAACAGAGAAGGTAACTTAATGATAGATGAGATGCTCAGATGGAACAGAGAAGGTAACTTAATGATAGATGAGATGCTCAGATGGAACAGAGAACTTAATGATAGATGAGATGCTCAGATGGAACAGAGAAGGTAACTTAATGATAGATGAGATGCTCAGAGGGAACAGAGAAGGTAACTTAATGATAGATGAGATGCTCAGAGGGAACAGAGAAGGTAACTTAATGATAGATGAGATGCTCAGATGGAACAGAGAAGGTAACTTAATGATAGATGAGATGCTCAGAGGGAGCAGAGAAAGTAACTTAATGATAGATGAGATGCTCAGATGGAACAGAGAAGGTAACTTAATGATAGATGAGATGCTCAGATGGAACAGAGAAGGTAACTTAATGATAGATGAGATGCTCAGATGGAACAGAGAAGGTAACTTAATGATAGATGAGATGCTCAGAGGGAACAGAGAAGGTAACTTAATGATAGATGAGATGCTCAGAGGGAACAGAGAAGGTAACTTAATGATAGATGAGATGCTCAGATGGAACAGAGAAGGTAACTTAATGATAGATGAGATGCTCAGAGGGAACAGAGAAGGTAACTTAATGATAGATGAGATGCTCAGAGGGAACAGAGAAGGTAACTTAATGATAGATGAGATGCTCAGATGGAACAGAGAAGGTAACTTAATGATAGATGAGATGCTCAGAGGGAACAGAGAAGGTAACCTAATGATAGATGAGATGCTCAGATGGAGCAGAGAAGGTAACTTAATGATAGATGAGATGCTCAGATGGAACAGAGAAGGTAACTTAATGATAGATGAGATGCTCAGAGGGAACAGAGAAGGTAACTTAATGATAGATGAGATGCTCAGATGGAACAGAGAACTTAATGATAGATGAGATGCTCAGAGGGAACAGAGAAGGTAGCTTAATGATAGATGAGATGCTCAGATGGAACAGAGAAGGTAACTTAATGATAGATGAGATGCTCAGAGGGAGCAGAGAAGGTAACTTAATGATAGATGAGATGCTCAGATGGAACAGAGAAGGTAACTTAATGATAGATGAGATGCTCAGATGGAACAGAGAAGGTAACTTAATGATAGATGAGATGCTCAGAGGGAGCAGAGAAGGTAACTTAATGATAGATGAGATGCTCAGATGGAACAGAGAAGGTAACTTAATGATAGATGAGATGCTCAGATGGAACAGAGAAGGTAACTTAATGATAGATGAGATGCTCAGATGGAACAGAGAAGGTAACTTAATGATAGATGAGATGCTCAGATGGAACAGAGAAGGTAACTTAATGATAGATGAGATGCTCAGATGGAACAGAGAAGGTAACTTAATGATAGATGAGATGCTCAGAGGGAACAGAGAAGGTAACTTAATGTAGCCCCTTTTACCCCAGTTGACTTAGAGGGCAGGGCCCTAGGTTCGTAACACCTAGCTCTTACTAATCTAATAATAGAAATATACGAATATCTGTTTGGTATATAACATCAATACCTTTGAAATAGAAATGATCAAGCCAGACACTTAACTTTAAATATAAAAATAATCTGTATTGAACATAGTGTTATATATTACATACACCGTGTGTATATATATACACATTACCGAATAAAGAAAATGTTAGTTAGTTAATAAATAGAGTATTGTCTCTCAAAGGCACCGTGTGCTCACTATCAAAAAAGGAAAACAAAATAACAGAGCTGTTACTCTGTACTCAGGTTCAAACTCAAAGGCACCATGTGCTCAATATCAAAAAAGGAAATATAAATGAAAACCTATATCCAAAATGGCATTAATGATACAGCTAATTACAAATGAAATATCCTGTACAATAATACAATATACTAATATACCTAAGTCGGCATCTAATAAACAAAAACAAACAAACAAAAACCCCCGTTGCAGGCCTGATTGATGGGAAACTCACAATCCCATTTAATCTTCAGCTCTAATGAGCCAAAGTACTCACGGTCCGGAGTCAGTGTTCAGGTGGGGGGAAAGGAGAAAGTGGAGATTGAGCACGATGCAATGTGAAGTCCTGGTGGGCCTCCCACGCTGCCAGAGGAAGTCTGTACAGGCCTTGGTAGCACAGACTGCTATCTGGTTCCCGAAATCTGTACAGGCCCTGGTAGCACAGACCGCTTATCCTGTTCTCGAAGTCTGTACAGGCCCTGGTAGCACAGACCGCTTATCCTGTTCTTGAATGTAGTGGGTTTCCGGGTTAGCTATCCGGGCCCTGCTACTGTTTACCTAGCTTAGCCAGCTAGCCTCAAGACCCAGTCCAATGTGGAGCAATTGATTAGGCATGCCTATCTAACATGCACAATTCCCCGACATCACATATAATGTTCAGCGTGTGTTCTAGGCCAGAACACTTGATAACACTATACTGGATACAACTTAGCAATGGTGTGTCAAACATTTGCACACTCTTCCACCTGCTTCTCTCAACCTCTCCCTTCCTGGTCTCGAGAGCTCAATCACCACACCTGGTTAAACCCAGTCCCATCAACCCTGACCTTTTTCCTGATTGGCCAAGCCACAGTTCCCAGTTCACATAGACAGGAGTTCTACATATTACCCATACATGAAATAATGGTATATGTAGAACATATTACCCAGAGGTAAATAAGATATACAAAATACAAAATAATAACATATATTTAACATATATTATATTAACAGGATAACCACTGGGTTAATATTACCAGGGTTAGTTAATATTACCAGGGTTACACCCTCCCCCTTCCAAAGGTCTGTATGTCCCCATAAGACACAACATTTAACAGACTAAGGAGTTGACCCATTCGCTTCTTAACGTTGTTTGATCTTTATAACCATACCTCTGTGCACTATGGTCAACGGTTTGTCTCTGGATTTACCTGGCTCATCATAGGTGAGTCTAATTATTGGCTTTACTGCTCGTTTAGGCCTGGTTTGTGTCTCAGGCACAACTTCTTCTTCAGAGCTGCTAGCGTGCCCTCCTTGTATGTCCGACCCCGACTCAGGAGACTCTGACTCAGGAGACTCTGACTCAGTAGACTCTGACTCAGGAGATGGCTCCTTTCCGCTCTGTTCATCCTCGTATGTGTCAGGAGCTCTGACTGGTTCTTCATCAGGGATGACGACAGCTGGCTCTCGCACAGTCCTTTTCTTCAGGATCCCTTCCAGGTAGGTACTGTAGGGTCTGCGCTCCCTTACATACTCTACTTCAGAGGATGAGTCAGACGTCGGCTCACTCTCTTCTGTTGTAGGAGGAGACGGTATACGTTGTTGCTTCTTGATAGTTCCTGCCCTAGTTCTTGGTTTCACAGGTGTGTTGTGGTCACTCTCCGTTCTTGGCATCCGTACCAGTTGTCCAATGGGTAGGAGATGATCTCTGTGTAGGGTCCTTGTGCGTCCTATTCCATCTTCAGGACTCACTCTGTAAACAGGTAAGTTGGGCATTTTGCTCACCGCCACGTGAGGAACAGCACTCCATCGGCTTTGGAGTTTGTGTTTTCCTCTCAACCCCAGGTTTCTTAACAACACTCTGTCACCAGGTTCCAAGGTTTGGCAGGTCACTCTCTTGTCATAGGACTTCTTGTTTCGCTGGTGTACTTTGTCAGCTGCGGCAGAAGCTAGTTCAAAGGCTCTTTGCAGGTCGTCTTTCAGCTTAGCCACATACTTGATGTGGTGACCTCTTTCCTTGCCATCCGGTGACGTACCAAAACACACATCCACAGGAAGTCTTGCTTCTCTTCCGAACATCAAGAAGTACGGAGAGTATCCGGTGGAGTCGCACTTGGTGCTATTGTATGCATGCACTAAGTAAGGTACTTGCTGACTCCACTGCCGCCTCTTTTCTTGACTCAGCGTGCCCAGCATTGACAATAGCGTGCGGTTAAAGCGTTCGGGCTGTGGGTCTCCTTGTGGGTGATACGGAGTGGTTCTGGATTTCCGTACTCCCATCATTTGCAGCATCTCCCGGATCAGTCGACTTTCGAAGTCACGGCCTTGGTCCGAATGGATTCTTGCTGGCAGCCCATAATGTACAAAGTATTTCTCCACCAGTACTTTTGCGACAACATGTGCTTTCTGGCTTCTGGTGGGGAAAGCCTGAGCATAGCGAGTAAAATGGTCTGTGACCACCAACACATTGCTTATGCCTTTACTGTCGGGTTCCATTGAGAGAAAATCAATACACACAAGATCCATTGGACCTTTGCTCACAATCTGGTGTAGTGGAGCTGCTCGCTGAGGAAGGGACTTACGAGTGATGCACTCTCCACAGTTCTTAATGTACTGTTCCACTTCTACAGACATCTTCGGCCAGAAGAATCTGCTCCTCAGTTGGTCGACAGTTCTCTCAATGCCAAGGTGTCCTAAATCGTTGTGCATGGCCTTCAACACTATTTCTCTGAACTCTTTTGGGAGTACAAGTTGAGTGACAACATCTCCAGAAGGTCGCTTGCTCAACCGATACAACATACCTTCTTTCATGGTCAACTTTCCCATCTCTCGTTTGAGCTTAGAGAGTTCTGGACTTGCATCCTCATCTTCAAGCCATTTCCCCTGCTTCACGGCCTTGATAGCAGGTCCTATATCGACATCCTTTTCCTGAGCTCTCTTAAGCTCTTGCTTTGACATCTGTCTCAACGACTCGGATTCCAAGTGGGTTGGAAACGCATAGATGTCTGGGATGCACTGAGGGGAAGCTCCCAACTGGTCGACACACCTCTGTGGGCAGCCGTGAGTCTCAGGGATAGAGATTCGCTGGCCGATGGCCTTTACTCCAGTCTGTGATAGAGTCACCCATTCATTACGGGTTTCTTCCTCAGGCATGATCCGGGACAGTAGGTCTGCATCTATATGGTGTCGGCCCGGGCGGTACTGTACATCAAATTCATAGGTGGACAGGGCAGCCAGCCATCGATGCCCTACTGCACTGAGCTTTGCTGTGGTGAGCACGTAGGTAAGGGGATTGTTATCCGTACGTACTGTGAATCTGGCTCCGTAGAGATAATCATGCAATTTGTCTACTACAGACCACTTTAGCGCCAAGAACTCCAACTGGTGGATTGGATAGTTCTGCTCAGATGCACTCAGTTTTCTGCTTGCGAAAGCCACTGGTCGCAGGCCCTCTGTGTACTCTTGGTAGAGCACTGCTCCAAGTCCCTTCAAGCTAGCGTCAACATGTAGGATGTAAGGCTTTTGGGGGTTTGCAAATGCCAACACAGGTGCATGCGTCAGACATTGTATGATCTGGTGAAACGCATCTGTGCAAGGCTGATCCCATCGTTCTCCAAAAGGCTCTGACTCTTTGATGTACGCCTTACTCCTATCGTGGGCGTTCTTTCTGCTCTTCTGCGTGGGTGCATAACCCTTTGTCAGCTCCGTCAGTGGTCGCACAATGGCAGCGTAATTGGCTATGAAACGCCGATAGTAGCCACAGAACCCTAAGAAGGATTGCAAGGTCTTCAGGTTCGTCGGGCGAGTCCAGTTGGTAACCACTTCTATCTTTTCCGGGTCAGGTTCGACACCCTCTGCGGACACAATGTGACCCAGGTATTTCACTCTCGGCAGGCAGATTTGACACTTGTCTATGGAGAGTTTCAGTCCGACTTCTCCGAGGCGATCCAGGACCTTGAGCAGCCTTTCTTCGTGCTCCTCTAGAGACCTCCCGAAGACAATCAGGTCGTCAAGGTACACCAACACCTGGAGTAAGTTCATGTCACCTACTGCTCTCTCCATTAACCGCTGAAAGGTTGCTGGGGCTCCACTTATGCCCTGTGGCATCCTCTCAAACTCGTAGAACCCTAATGGGCAGATGAACGCCGTCTTCTCTCTGTCTTCCTCCGACATGGCGATCTGGTAATAGCCGCTTCGCAAATCGAGGACGGAGAACCATTGACTTCCTGTCAGGGCATTCAGCGCATCATCAATGCAAGGGGTTGTGTATTGGTCTGGGATGGTACGACTGTTGAGCAACCTGTAATCGATGCACATCCTGACTGTTCCATTTTTCTTCCTCACAACCACGATTGGTGAGGCATAGGGGCTCCGAGACTCTCTTATGATCCCGGCTTGCAGGAGCTCTTGTAGGTGCTTTCGCACGTCCTCAATGTCTGCAGGTGCCAGTCGTCGTGAACGCTCACGGAATGGGCGAGGATCAGAGAGACGGATCTGGTGTTCTACCCCTTTAGCTAGTCCGACATCCCACTCTTCCATGGAGAAGACATGAGATCTTTGCGACAGTTTTTGGCGAAGACGGGATTTCCACTCTTCTGAGATAGGCGAGTCTCCGAAGTTGATTCTGCTCTCATCAAACTCTGATGAGGTTGTCTCTTTGGGCGGGATGACAGTGACTGAATCCACCAGGTGCAGATACCCAATCACCGTTCCCACTGCTATCCTTGTTTCTCTCAGAGAGTCATTTTTTAGTAGGACTCTGAAACTGTTGCTGTCCATGGCCTGGCTACACACTACCATGGGCTGCAGTGACACACCAGCAGGGAGAGGGGCTATTGGTGAGGCGTCTAGCATTAGGATCTCCTGGCCTACTGCCTGTGTTAGCTCAACTTTGCACACAGCCTGCACATCACCACCAGCGGGTAGAGTCAACGGACCTGGTCCTTTCCACCGCACTGAGCCTACTCTATCTTCTCCCTCCACCATCTCATCTGAGCGCTTCAAAGTAGCCTGGTCTCCTACAGCACAAGCTTGGACGCCTAAGGTCGAAGTCACATCAATCCCACCGTCTCTGCACTGCTTCACCAATTGTCTTACATGACTAGCATTGGTCCCTACAATGACAGATGTCTGGTCTGCAGTCTTAGGGCTCGGGCAGATGAGTGCAAGGACTGTCATAGTCTGACTGGTACCTACCACCTCTGCTGGATACTCTACATCTACGACTACATAGCCAAGGTAGGGGTAACTCATATTGGATTCACTTAGACCCCAGAGGGCTAGCCCAGAGACAGGCTGGATTGGGACATGAGATAAGTACTTCTGATACCAGGGTGCAAAAATTATAGTCACCTGGGAGCCGCTGTCTAACAGGGCGGTGCAAGGTTGTCCACTAACCTTCAACTTTACAAGGCTAGGTGGCCCTACCAAACCCTCAGGGATAGATGGACTCTGTAAGGTAACTGCACTCTTTTTCACGTCACAGTTCTTGTTACCATGGGTGACACTACCTGTCTGCTGCTGGTCTTTTGCTATTCTCAGGGCATGAATTAGTCTCTTGATAACCTTAGCCTGGTTCTCAGGGTTTTGACACTTCCCTGCAAAATGACCACCCTCGCCACACCGGTAGCAGAATTTCTCCTCTGCACCCTTTGGCGATCTTCGGGGATAGCTGGAGACAGGTCTTGACACGTCCAACGTCGAGACTGCAGCCGCAGTTTCTCTGGGAGTCACTCTTTGGTCGACTTTGTTTTGGAGTCGCTTCATCTGTTTCCTCAATGCCGCTAACTCGGAGTCAGGACGAAGCTCACTGGGTGTGGCTACATTGAGAGCCATGTTCTCTGCAGTATCTTGCCTGCCTCGGTCTGGCCTAGTCGCCACTGCAGCAACTAAGGACTTTAGCTCCTTTACTTCAGCTTTCAGGCTCTGTATTTCAGCCTGTTTTCCGTCAATTTCTGTCATCACCGGAACACACTGCACAGCGGGGAAGAGTTTCTTCCTTGAGGCCTCATACTCTTCCTCTGAGCGTATATCCTTCAATAGCTGAAGAAAGGTGGGCGGTGCTGCTTTCCTCTCTCTTAGGCGGAGATTAACGAGCATTAGATCAGAGGCCACTGCACCTCGCAACAACTGCTCTATCCGTGCTCTGTCCACATTTGTTGGTAGAATACCACCTCGCTGGCTCACCTTGTCTAGTGACTGCTCCAGACGCCTCAGGAAGTCAGAGAGTTTCTCACCTGGCTGCTGCTGCATCATTCGGAACGAGATGTACAAGTCTTCTCCAGACTGCACAGTTCCAAACACATGTTCCAGGGCTTCCAGGCATTCTCCAGGACTAACATCAGGGTTGCTGGCTCGTGCAGATTTCACTATTTCTAGTGCAGAGCCTTTGAGATTTTCCATCAGCCTCCGCCTCTTCTCTTTATCAGAGCCATCACTTTCTTCTACCATGAGTCGTGCTTGCTCTAACCAGTGTTCAAACTGTTCTTCACCTGATGGAGTGGGCAAGGTCCCAGAAAACAGACGTAGGCGCCGATAGCTGTTATGCTCAGTGGGGGGTTTTACTTTGTCCATCAACTCACTAAGTGCGCGCAGGATGGATTCGGTTGGGCTAACGGGAGAGTCTGCTCTCTGAAACATGTTCTGGAGGTCTTCCTCCGTCTTCCCCTCAGCAAACAGTAGTCCTGCTAACTTCTCGTAGAATTTAGCATCATCCACAGGGGCTGAGGGGGTCTCTCCTACTATGATTATAGGCCACGCCTCGCCACCATCCGTAGGCATAACTTCAGGGGGAACATTCTCACCCGTTACCTTTTCCCGACATTCACACAGGATCATAAACTTTTTTCGCTGTGTACTGAACGACCTGCCTCTGACACGCACTCGCCCCAGACATTTTACTGTCTCCAGGGTCTTTTCTATGTTGGTGACATCAACATCTTCTGAAATGAGGACCATAAGCGCATGAGCCACATTTAATCCCTCCCCACGGCACCAGTCTTTAAGCTCCATCACAAGCGCAGCTTGAGTGTCCATTTTATCCATTTATAGATTTTTTTTCTTTTTGCTCTTAGCAACTTAAACAATATATATATTTTCTTTTTGCAAATTAAACAATATACATATTTTCCTTTTGCAAATTAAACAATATATATATTTTCTTTCTGCAAATTAAACTATATATATTTTCTTTTTGCAAATTAAACTATATATATTTTCTTTCTGCAAATTAAACAATACATATATTTTCTTTTTGCAAATTAAACAATATATATATTTTCCCTTTGCAAATTAAACAATACATATATTTTCTTTTTGCAAATTAAAAATATATAAATTATCTTTTTGCACATTAAACAATATATATATTTTCTTTCTGCAAATTAAACAATATATATATTTTCTTTTTGCAAATTACACAATATATATATTTTCTTTTTGCAAATTAAACAATATATATATTTTCTTATTGCAAATTAAACAATTTATATATATTTTCTTTTTGTAAATTAAACAAATATATATATATTTTTCCCTTGTAAATTAAACAATTCCTTTTATGGTGCTACTGGCTTGACTTCTAACCTATATTATTGTTATAAACCCAAACGGATTCTCACTGGAACCTCCATTTATGTAGCCCCTTTTACCCCAGTTGACTTAGAGGGCAGGGCCCTAGGTTCGTAACACCTAGCTCTTACTAATCTAATAATAGAAATATACGAATATCTGTTTGGTATATAACATCAATACCTTTGAAATAGAAATGATCAAGCCAGACACTTAACTTTAAATATAAAAATAATCTGTATTGAACATAGTGTTATATATTACATACACCGTGTGTATATATATACACATTACCGAATAAAGAAAATGTTAGTTAGTTAATAAATAGAGTATTGTCTCTCAAAGGCACCGTGTGCTCACTATCAAAAAAGGAAAACAAAATAACAGAGCTGTTACTCTGTACTCAGGTTCAAACTCAAAGGCACCATGTGCTCAATATCAAAAAAGGAAATATAAATGAAAACCTATATCCAAAATGGCATTAATGATACAGCTAATTACAAATGAAATATCCTGTACAATAATACAATATACTAATATACCTAAGTCGGCATCTAATAAACAAAAACAAACAAACAAAAACCCCCGTTGCAGGCCTGATTGATGGGAAACTCACAATCCCATTTAATCTTCAGCTCTAATGAGCCAAAGTACTCACGGTCCGGAGTCAGTGTTCAGGTGGGGGGAAAGGAGAAAGTGGAGATTGAGCACGATGCAATGTGAAGTCCTGGTGGGCCTCCCACGCTGCCAGAGGAAGTCTGTACAGGCCTTGGTAGCACAGACTGCTATCTGGTTCCCGAAATCTGTACAGGCCCTGGTAGCACAGACCGCTTATCCTGTTCTCGAAGTCTGTACAGGCCCTGGTAGCACAGACCGCTTATCCTGTTCTTGAATGTAGTGGGTTTCCGGGTTAGCTATCCGGGCCCTGCTACTGTTTACCTAGCTTAGCCAGCTAGCCTCAAGACCCAGTCCAATGTGGAGCAATTGATTAGGCATGCCTATCTAACATGCACAATTCCCCGACATCACATATAATGTTCAGCGTGTGTTCTAGGCCAGAACACTTGATAACACTATACTGGATACAACTTAGCAATGGTGTGTCAAACATTTGCACACTCTTCCACCTGCTTCTCTCAACCTCTCCCTTCCTGGTCTCGAGAGCTCAATCACCACACCTGGTTAAACCCAGTCCCATCAACCCTGACCTTTTTCCTGATTGGCCAAGCCACAGTTCCCAGTTCACATAGACAGGAGTTCTACATATTACCCATACATGAAATAATGGTATATGTAGAACATATTACCCAGAGGTAAATAAGATATACAAAATACAAAATAATAACATATATTTAACATATATTATATTAACAGGATAACCACTGGGTTAATATTACCAGGGTTAGTTAATATTACCAGGGTTACATTAACGATAGATGAGATGCTCAGAAGGAACAGAGAAGGTAACTTAATGATAGATGAGATGCTCAGATGGAACAGAGAAGGTAACTTAATGATAGATGAGATGCTCAGATGGAACAGAGAACTTAATGATAGATGAGATGCTCAGATGGAACAGAGAAGGTAACTTAATGATAGATGAGATGCTCAGAGGGAACAGAGAAGGTAACTTAATGATAGATGAGATGCTCAGAGGGAACAGAGAAGGTAACTTAATGATAGATGAGATGCTCAGATGGAACAGAGAAGGTAACTTAATGATAGATGAGATGCTCAGAGGGAGCAGAGAAAGTAACTTAATGATAGATGAGATGCTCAGATGGAACAGAGAAGGTAACTTAATGATAGATGAGATGCTCAGATGGAACAGAGAAGGTAACTTAATGATAGATGAGATGCTCAGATGGAACAGAGAAGGTAACTTAATGATAGATGAGATGCTCAGAGGGAACAGAGAAGGTAACTTAATGATAGATGAGATGCTCAGAGGGAACAGAGAAGGTAACTTAATGATAGATGAGATGCTCAGATGGAACAGAGAAGGTAACTTAATGATAGATGAGATGCTCAGAGGGAACAGAGAAGGTAACTTAATGATAGATGAGATGCTCAGAGGGAACAGAGAAGGTAACTTAATGATAGATGAGATGCTCAGATGGAACAGAGAAGGTAACTTAATGATAGATGAGATGCTCAGAGGGAACAGAGAAGGTAACCTAATGATAGATGAGATGCTCAGATGGAGCAGAGAAGGTAACTTAATGATAGATGAGATGCTCAGATGGAACAGAGAAGGTAACTTAATGATAGATGAGATGCTCAGAGGGAACAGAGAAGGTAACTTAATGATAGATGAGATGCTCAGATGGAACAGAGAACTTAATGATAGATGAGATGCTCAGAGGGAACAGAGAAGGTAGCTTAATGATAGATGAGATGCTCAGATGGAACAGAGAAGGTAACTTAATGATAGATGAGATGCTCAGAGGGAGCAGAGAAGGTAACTTAATGATAGATGAGATGCTCAGAGGGAACAGAGAAGGTAACTTAATGATAGATGAGATGCTCAGAGGGAACAGAGAAGGTAACTTAATGATAGATGAGATGCTCAGAGGGAGCAGAGAAGGTAACTTAATGATAGATGAGATGCTCAGAGGGAACAGAGAACTTAATGATAGATGAGATGCTCAGATGGAACAGAGAAGGTAACTTAATGATAGATGAGATGCTCAGAGGGAGCAGAGAAGGTAACTTAATGATAGATGAGATGCTCAGAGGGAACAGAGAAGGTAACTTAATGATAGATGAGATGCTCAGAGGGAACAGAGAAGGTAACTTAATGATAGATGAGATGCTCAGAGGGAACAGAGAAGGTAACTTAATGATAGATGAGATGCTCAGATGGAGCAGAGAAGGTAACTTAATGATAGATGAGATGCTCAGATGGAACAGAGAAGGTAACTTAATGATAGATGAGATGCTCAGATGGAACAGAGAAGGTAACTTAATGATAGATGAGATGCTCAGAGGGAACAGAGAAGGTAACTTAATGATAGATGAGATGCTCAGATGGAACAGAGAAGGTAACTTAATGATAGATGAGATGCTCAGATGGAACAGAGAAGGTAACTTAATGATAGATGAGATGCTCAGATGGAACAGAGAAGGTAACTTAATGATAGATGAGATGCTCAGATGGAACAGAGAAGGTAACTTAATGATAGATGAGATGCTCAGAGGGAACAGAGAAGGTAACTTAATGATAGATGAGATGCTCAGACGGAACAGAGAAGGTAACTTAATGATAGATGAGATGCTCAGAGGGAACAGAGAAGGTAACTTAATGATAGATGAGATGCTCAGAGGGAACAGAGAAGGTAACTTAATGATAGATGAGATGCTCAGAGGGAACAGAGAAAGTAACTTAATGATAGATGAGATGCTCAGACGGAACAGAGAAGGTAACTTAATGATAGATGAGATGCTCAGAGGGAACAGAGAAGGTAACTTAATGATAGATGAGATGCTCAGAGGGAACAGAGAAGGTAACTTAATGATAGATGAGATGCTCAGAGGGAACAGAGAAGGTAACTTAATGATAGATGAGATGCTCAGATGGAGCAGAGAAGGTAACTTAATGATAGATGAGATGCTCAGATGGAACAGAGAAGGTAACTTAATGATAGATGAGATGCTCAGAGGGAACAGAGAAGGTAACTTAATGATAGATGAGATGCTCAGAGGGAACAGAGAAGGTAACTTAATGATAGATGAGATGCTCAGAGGGAACAGAGAAAATAACTTAATGATAGATGAGATGCTCAGAGGGAACAGAGAAGGTAACTTAATGATAGATGAGATGCTCAGAGGGAGCAGAGAAAGTAACTTAATGATAGATGAGATGCTCAGAGGGAACAGAGAAGGTAACTTAATGATAGATGAGATGCTCAGAGGGAACAGAGAAGGTAACTTAATGATAGATGAGATGCTCAGAGGGAACAGAGAAGGTAACTTAATGATAGATGAGATGCTCAGAGGGAACAGAGAAGGTAACTTAATGATAGATGAGATGCTCAGAGGGAGCAGAGAAGGTAACTTAATGATAGATGAGATGCTCAGAGGGAACAGAGAAGGTAACTTAATGATAGATGAGATGCTCAGATGGAACAGAGAAGGTAACTTAATGATAGATGAGATGCTCAGAGGGAACAGAGAAGGTAACTTAATGATAGATGAGATGCTCAGAGGGAACAGAGAAGGTAACTTAATGATAGATGAGATGCTCAGAGGGAACAGAGAAGGTAACTTAATGATAGATGAGATGCTCAGAGGGAACAGATAAAGTAACTTAATGATAGATGAGATGCTCAGAGGGAACAGAGAAGGTAACTTAATGATAGATGAGATGCTCAGATGGAACAGAGAAGGTAACTTAATGATAGATGAGATGCTCAGAGGGAACAGAGAAGGTAACTTAATGATAGATGAGATGCTCAGAGGGAACAGATAAAGTAACTTAATGATAGATGAGATGCTCAGAGGGAACAGAGAAGGTAACTTAATGATAGATGAGATGCTCAGAGGGAACAGAGAAGGTAACTTAATGATAGATGAGATGCTCAGAGGGAACAGAGAAGGTAACTTAATGATAGATGAGATGCTCAGATGGAACAGAGAAGGTAACTTAATGATAGATGAGATGCTCAGAGGGAACAGAGAAGGTAACTTAATGATAGATGAGATGCTCAGAGGGAACAGAGAAGGTAACTTAATGATAGATGAGATGCTCAGAGGGAGCAGAGAAAGTAACTTAATGATAGATGAGATGCTCAGATGGAACAGAGAAGGTAACTTAATGATAGATGAGATGCTCAGAGGGAACAGAGAAGGTAACTTAATGATAGATGAGATGCTCAGAGGGAGCAGAGAAGGTAACTTAATGATAGATGAGATGCTCAGAGGGAACAGAGAACTTAATGATAGATGAGATGCTCAGATGGAACAGAGAAGGTAACTTAATGATAGATGAGATGCTCAGAGGGAACAGAGAAGGTAACTTAATGATAGATGAGATGCTCAGATGGAACAGAGAAGGTAACTTAATGATAGATGAGATGCTCAGAGGGAACAGAGAAGGTAACTTAATGATAGATGAGATGCTCAGATGGAACAGAGAAGGTAACTTAATGATAGATGAGATGCTCAGAGGGAACAGAGAAGGTAACTTAATGATAGATGAGATGCTCAGAGGGAACAGAGGAGGTAACTTAATGATAGATGAGATGCTCAGATGGAACAGAGAAGGTAACTTAATGATAGATGAGATGCTCAGATGGAACAGAGAAGGTAACTTAATGATAGATGAGATGCTCAGATGGAACAGAGAAGGTAACTTAATGATAGATGAGATGCTCAGATGGAACAGAGAAGGTAACTTAATGATAGATGAGATGCTCAGAGGGAACAGAGAAGGTAACTTAATGATAGATGAGATGCTCAGAGGGAGCAGAGAAGGTAACTTAATGATAGATGAGATGCTCAGAGGGAACAGAGAAGGTAACTTAATGATAGATGAGATGCTCAGATGGAACAGAGAAGGTAACTTAATGATAGATGAGATGCTCAGAGGGAACAGAGAAGGTAACTTAATGATAGATGAGATGCTCAGAGGGAACAGAGAAGGTAACTTAATGATAGATGAGATGCTCAGATGGAACAGAGAAGGTAACTTAATGATAGATGAGATGCTCAGAGGGAACAGAGAAGGTAACTTAATGATAGATGAGATGCTCAGATGGAACAGAGAAGGTAACTTAATGATAGATGAGATGCTCAGATGGAACAGAGAAGGTAACTTAATGATAGATGAGATGCTCAGAAGGAACAGAGAAGGTAACTTAATGATAGATGAGATGCTCAGAGGGAACAGAGAAGGTAACTTAATGATAGATGAGATGCTCAGAGGGAACAGAGAAGGTAACTTAATGATAGATGAGATGCTCAGATGGAGCAGAGAAGGTAACTTAATGATAGATGAGATGCTCAGAGGGAACAGAGAAGGTAACTTAATGATAGATGAGATGCTCAGATGGAACAGAGAAGGTAACTTAATGATAGATGAGATGCTCAGAGGGAACAGAGAAGGTAACTTAATGATAGATGAGATGCTCAGATGGAACAGAGAAGGTAACTTAATGATAGATGAGATGCTCAGATGGAACAGAGAAGGTAACTTAATGATAGATGAGATGCTCAGATGGAACAGAGAAGGTAACTTAATGATAGATGAGATGCTCAGAAGGAACAGAGAAGGTAACTTAATGATAGATGAGATGCTCAGATGGAACAGAGAAGGTAACTTAATGATAGATGAGATGCTCAGATGGAGCGGAGAACGTAACTTAATGATAGATGAGATGCTCAGATGGAGCAGAGAATGTAACTTAATGATAGATGAGATGCTCAGATGGAACAGAGAAGGTAACTTAACGATAGATGAGATGCTCAGATGGAGCAGAGAAGGTAACTTAATGATAGATGAGATGCTCAGATGGAACAGAGAAGGTAACTTAATGATAGATGAGATGCTCAGATGGAACAGAGAAGGTAACTTAACGATAGATGAGATGCTCAGATGGACCAGAGAAGGTAACTTAACGATGGAGTATCCTCTCTAATGTTCTGTAAGTTGGATACTGCCGGTGGTTTACAACAGTCTGTCTCTATCCCCGTCTCTAGAAAGTAACCCCACACAGGAACGGAGACAAGACGGGTAAGTGTCCTCTTGCTGTTTAAAAGTATGATCGGCTGATTATATAGATACGTCAAGTCTTGTAAAATCAAGAGTGAAATTAAAACATCTAGTTATTAAAAATATATATATATATTAGTGCTGTCAACCGATTAAAATATTTAACTCGATTAATCGCATGATTGTCCATAGTTAACTCGCGATTAATCGCAAATTAATCGCATTTTTATTTTTTTTATTTTTTTTACCTTAAACAGATCTTTTTCAAGTTCCAAGTTTTAATACTCTTATCAACATGCGAGTCAACAAATGCTTGCTTTATGCAGCCATTTAACACAAAAGGATGACCCTCATGCATTGCAAATTTGCATCAAATTCAAAACAGAGTGATGCACAAAATAACTTAAAAGAAAATAATAATTTAAAACAATGAATAAAGTGTGCATGAAATAATAGGGGAAAGAAAACGTTAGGAACTTGTTACATTCACCCACACAGGGGCTGATTAATCACACACCCCCCTCTCTCCCTCACACACACACTCTCCCAGCTCTCTTTCTCTCTTGCCCCTTCCTCATCTCTCTCACCCCCCTCTCTCTCTATATCTCACACACACACACACACACACACACACACACACACACACACACACACACACACACACACACACACACACACACACACACACACACACACACACACACACACATTTTAATACTTTATTTGGTTCCACAAATTATATTACATAAACAGGGAATCAAATGTATCGGGGCCAAGCAGCACTGAACACTTAAGGGTACACATAGCACCTCCTTCTCCACGTGGCTAAGCTGCCAATAATAGCTGAGACAGAGCAATATTTGGCAATTTGTTTGGCTTTTCTTTTAGACATTGCAGCAATTCTCAGACCGGTCATGGTGGATTTGTGTACATGGCCAAGACTTCCGAACACAAGTACACCATATCTACACCTATACCCAAGGTCAGCCATCACACTGAGCAGTGGTTGGTATTTGATATACTTGTCCCGGAAGGCCTGGTCCATGTACAGGTCAAAGGTACAGCCTACTTCTATGACCAGCACCTCTCCGTGGCTGGTGTCAACAAAAACAACGTCCGGTGTATTGGGTATGTTAGCAAAAACATCGTTGGTAAGGCCAAACCACTCTGGTTTCACTCTGGCATGTTTGTACATTGTTGCACTAGATGGTGATATGTTCCGTACCGCATCAGACACAATGTCCACAATACGGTCATGACGAGCGATGTACAGGTGTTTGTATGCATTACATCCGTTTGTTATGTGTGCAATGGATTCTAGGTGTTGTGAATCCTGATGGTTTAAACAGAATGGACTGTGAGTTTGAGGATACCAAGTGGACAGATTGTATTGGGTGGGTAATACCTGCAGTCTTGCTTTGATGGTAAATTTTAAAACATCCTCACCAACAGCGGCGTTCTTATACACTGAGTGTGAGACTGAGTGGTCAGCAAACTCCAAACAAGCTAGCTTGCCCTGTAGTCTGAGTCCACACCAGTGCTGCCTGATCTCAGACTGCTTCATGCTAAGCAGAACCCTTCTTACAGAGTCTCTGTGCAGTTCGACAGTCTCTTCCTGCGGTGTTGTGATGTTGGCCTTCACAACCACACAGGGGTCTGAGATAAGTTCATCAGAGACAGGGACTTCAGTCTGTGTGTTGGTGGGTCTTGTCCATTTCAGCTGAACTCTAGTCTGGTTGCAGAGGTCATTGAGATCTGGCCAGTCAGACCAGACCCCGAGCCCTTGGCCCGAGAGTCCAGTTTCCCAGAGTCTTTCTTCCTGAAGCCGAGGAAGTTATTCTGGTCTGCGGTGGCCAGGGGGATCTTCCTTCTGCGTAGATCCAGCAGGAGAGAGGCCCTGGCCATTTCTCTGACGGTGACATCATCATTGTTAAGCATGTGGAGCAGGTGGGCTAGCCTGGTGGCTATGTAGGTCCACTCGACATTGGGGACTCCCAGCCCTCCCTCTCCACATGGGAGAAAGATCATGCCCCGTGTGGAGTGTGTGTTGAGGCCCACCCACTTTCTGACCAGCTGAACAGTTTTGTTTGTCATTTCTCTCAGTGCCTTGAGAGGGATGTGTACATTGGCAAAAAGGTGTTGGATTTTAGCCAGAGCCACCTCTCTCACAGCCTGGAACTTCATGATGACGGGGAGGGGGGACAGGTCAATCAGGTGTAGACGATGGAGAAACTCTGTAGTGAGCTCCTCTACCTGCTCCCCCCACTCTCCAGCGATGTTAAACCTGTGGCCAAGGTATGGGTAGGTCTCATTACGGGAATACACCTTGATGGGTTGGCCCATTACAAGAAAGGAGGGGGGCTTGTCGTTCTTGGCCTTATACCAGCGGTTGCCTCCACTGCGGCGCTCATGGAGTACGGCGCACTTGGCTTGCTTCACCTCCACCACTGGAGGAACTCATCAGTGCGTGCCAGCATGTTAATGATGACATCTTCCTGTCGTGATGACACCTGCACGTCGTCCGCGTATCCCTGAACAGGATTTGGGGATCGGACATGCAGAGGAGCGCACTGGTAAATCCACTTCATCCACTGGTTGAGTGCTAGGATGAAGTTCACGGCACTCCAGGGACAGCCAGTTTTTATTCCCACCTTCAGTGCAATCGGCTCTGTGAGCTGCTGCCCACAGATAACTTGGATAAATGAACCTTGGTATACACTGGATACAATATTCACAAAAGGCTGAGGCAGGTGTATTTCCTCTAATGTTTTTAACATCACCTCATGGGAGAGTGTACCAAATGCGTCTCTAAAGTCCAAAAACACTGTGTAGAATTTGGATGATTCATGTTTGAAATCGTCTATTCCGGTTTTTAAGCAAAACACATGTTCGTTCATTCCCTGTCTGTTGATATAAGCTTTCTGATGGGGGGAGAGAATCCCTGTGTCCACCAGCCAGGGTAAGATGCGGGTGAGTAGGCACTTCATGGAGACTTTATATATAGTGGGCAATAGTGAAATGTCACGCCAAGTGGAAGGATCATCTGGGATATTTTCCTTTTTTGGTATTCTATGGATGAGGGCCCCTTTCCATGAATCAGGCACCTTCTCATTGATCAGGCAGGCATTGAAGATATGTGTGAGTGTCTGTGTTGACGTGGGCCTGGTAGCTCTCAACGTCTCATAGATGACCCCATCAGATATGTGTGAGTGTCTGTGTTGACGTGGGTCTGGTAGCTCTCAACGTCTCATAGATGACCCCATCAGATCCGCTAGCCTTGTTATTGGGAAGAGAAGTCAGAACTGCATCCACTTCTTCTGTTGTAAAATCATGGGTGTCTGGGAAATAGCACTAAGGGGGCGTGGCCAGGGGAGTGGCAGCGCTTGGTGCAGTTTGACATTTGGCTTTATAGTAGTTATACACATTGGTTGTATCACTAACAGTGGGGGGGGTTTCGGGAAACAGCTATTATTCAAAATGATATTGATTGCCTTTGACTCCGATGTTGCCAGAGGAATGCCAGCTTGGTCATGGAAACTTTTCTTTTCTGCCGATGTGTCTCTGTCCCAGAGGTGCGCAATGCTGGTTGTATTCTCTCACGGATGAAGCAGAGCTGCGTTTCTATCCAATGTGTCAGAGAGTCAGGTGTTAGGTCTACTGGGAAATCGGCAGAGAGAGGGAATTTCTTCAGGATTCTAGCGACATACTTTAGAAGCTGGAATCCGTACGGACGCGCGTTTCCTTGCGTCGCGGAGAATATTCCATTCTTAAAAAAAACGCTGATCAGGATAGACACCAATCTGCCCCACTTCTCTGCGCCTCCGGGAGTAACAGCAAAGTTCGATCTTACCTGGAGCAGTTTTGTGTCCAGTGTCCCCCTGTACGCTCTTTCATGTCTCTGGAAAGTAATCCACTCGCAATCTGTCATTGGTCGCACGTATTGCTCGAAGTCTACACAAACATCTCCAGCCGGTGTTGGGCTCGAGTCGCAGACGTTCAGATGTTGTTTGTAGACTCGCCCGCTGTTCAGGGCTTGTTTAAAGGCCAATCTTAGTGTGGTAACGAGGCACATGCTTATCAAAAGCATCCAGTGCATCTTATGTCCCGACTGCAATAACGGTGGCAGTTACAACGGGTGTATGTGAGCTTAGATGTTAAAAATCATGAGCGCATTCGTCTCACCACTGACACTTGGCAGCCATGACACACACACACACACACACACACACACACACACACACACACACACACACACACACACACACACACACACACACACACACACACACTTCAGAAACAAACATAGTATCAATGAGAGCATCAATAATACACCTGAGTGAAGTATTTTTTTTAGTTAATCTTGAGTTAAAAAAAATAGTGGCATTAATAGAATCGGGAGTTAACGCGTTAATATCGCGTTAACTTTGACAGCCTTAATATATATATTATTTGAAATTTGACATTTTTATTAGAAGGATAAACCCCTTGAGATATGCTATCTCGTTTTCGAGGGGGTCCTTGTTCATTTATTTGACTAATACATGTTGTTTCTACTCTTCAAAGAAACCCAGTGGTGCTAGAAATATTAAGTATTAGACACATTCCTGTTCTACGTATTGTTCCACATGTGATGGAAAGCCTGGAAATTAAAAGACTAGTCGCTCTCTCGTACACATTCAGTAGCAGCCGTCTGGTAATCGGAAGGTTCCTGGTTTGATTCCGGCTCCCAGCAGTGTGTCGAGCAAGACACTTAACTGCTCCCGATGAGCAGGTTGGCACCTCGCATGGTGGCCTCAGCCGTTGGCGTGTGAATGTGTGAGTGAATGTGAGGCATATGTTGTAAAGTGCTTTGGAAAACGCAGTCCATTTACCGGTTGACTGAATGAATACAAAGTGACATTGCCAGTCTATGACGTGCTTCAACAAATGTGCTGTTTGTATGTGTGTTGTTTCTACCTTGGTTCTGTGGTTTCCTCTCCTCAGCAGTAAGTCCCAGTTCTCCAGGCTCGTCTGCAGTCAGTGGGTCAGCAGCACCAGAACACCTCAATCGTGACGGTCACCAAACCTCAGACCCAAACCCAGACCCCAGCACCGCAACGCTGACCCCTGGTGACCAGAGGTAGGACTGCAGGCCAGAATGGGCCTGGGGGAGAATATCTCAAGTGCCAACAGTAGATAGAAATTGGTGGCACAAACTATAGAATTAAGACTATAAGATTATATGTTTAGCATATATTTGTATATATATATATATTTGTTTTGTAAGGTTTTAAATTAATAAGGAATTACATACATTTTGAGTAGTGGAAAAGGGGTAGGATTAAATTAGATTAGATTAGATTCACTTTATTGTCATTACACAGTACAAGACAGTGCAACAAGATTTTTTTTTGTATTTTATTTTTTTATTATTTTTTAAACATAACATAAAATTAGACATACAAGCATTAACAGTAAACATCCAATGAAATCACCATTTAAATAAATGTAGTATACGAGATATACACCTAATACTTGCTATCTAATACCCTACATACATATGCTCTCGCTCTGGAGTCTTGTTTAAGTCCCATTCTGTTCAATCTTATAGGAGTCAGGTCTGTCCTATGAATATAATTAAGATTAATTTGTTGATGGTCCGGGTTACATGACGCAATTCGAACGTTTGCCCAGACTTCTTGCCAATCAAAATTTATTTCCAAGTCTGGTATATCCCTCCTTCAGACTGAGTCTAGGGGGAGGATTCCATACGAGGACGTTAGTAAGTGATGATAAAAATCTGATACGAAACCTCTCGATGTCTCTTTCATAGAAGAATTTGTGATGTCTGTGGTGCTCAATTGGTATCCTTAATGGGACTCCATGAGCCTTCAAACAAACCAATAACTGTGCGTAAAAATAATATGTGGAACTGGTGAGATAAAAAAATTTATGTATGTCTTTATAGCTACAAAAACCCTGTTTGTTGAAAACATCTCCTAATGTGTGTATGCCCTGCTTTTCCCATTTAGGGTATCTTATAGGTCGTTTTCCAATCAGGAGTGCATTGTTATTGAATAGGGGAGTATGACTATGCCATTTATGTTGGTTAGAATATTTTTTTTGTGTTTCACGCCATATTCGGATCACATGAGTAATAAGGGGGCCAAATTTCAATTCACATTGCTTAATTGATAATATGGTGTATACTATGTCCTGCAGTCTATGTGGTGCTACTATATTTACTTCTAAGTTTCTCCAGGATACAGATGCTTGGGAATCAAACCAGGTTGTCAGTGGTCTTAAAGAGTATGAAGTATCTTTCTTCATTTATATCTAAGTTCTGTGATCGTATAGTCTTTACCTTTCTCTCTGCATTGTTTGCATTTCTGGTGTTCGGTTCTATTAAGGAAAACGCAGACGAGGTGGTCTGAAAACAAACTGGTGTGTTTATTCCATTCTTAATAAAACATCTCTGAATCAAACAAGTACAAGGTCTTCATTTTCATATCTAATCGTCTCTTTGGTGAGCGGGCAGTTGTTCTCGTTCTGATCAGTGGATGCCGTCAGAGTCGTTTCTCCGGTGGTGGTGTTGTTTGGTCTCGGGTTGTCCAGGACAACACGAGGCACTCTTGGTGGTGGTGGGTTGCCAAGGCAACCTTGGTTTCAGTGAGTCTCAGCGCTCAGGCAGGGAGCGCTTGATTTCGTCTCGGCGGATCCCTGCTATGAGCCTCTCCTCTGTCATCTGGTGTCAGTGGCTCTGTGTGTCTCCGGCTCGGCTCTCGAGTCTCCGGTTTCTCCGTCTGTCTCGGTTTCGTCTAGGCTCGGTGGAGTCTGGCTCCCCTGCTGCGAGGCGATCGTCTATCATCGTCTGTGTCCATAGCTCTGTGCGTGTGTGTCCGTTTTTTCTGTGTGTCCCGGTGCTGTTTCCTTTAACTTCTAAAACCACACCTCCCAGCGCATCGTCGGATGACGCTGCCCTAGGAGGCGTCAGCCTATCAAATCAATTTGAAACCAGCTGGTCTTTTCTGAGGTCAAGAAAGGCTTGCCCCCTTTGTATTCCTTTAAGAGAACTAAGTTTATACAAATTAGCCTATTGGATACATTATTTACATTTAGAATTAGCAAATCAAGTCATAATATTTGAACCCAAACACATGGACACTTTTCTTGACAATGCAAATGGTCGTCTTGGCTGAAAACAGTTTTAGAAGTCATTTCACCACATGTAATTTGATTTTCACAGTGTAGGACAATTTTCTAGTCTCCATGAAAACACCACATTTGCAAATGGTCTAACCCTTAACCTCTGATATTTACCAATTAAATGCATTCTTATTGTTTTACTGTTATCCTTATAGTTTTAAGAGTTATGTCCATATTGTAACTCATGAAATTGCCTTATTTGGGAGTTTCATCCTACTGGTGGTATTTCTATTCTAAAGTAATCTGTAATCTAGTTTGTAGCTCTATTTGATCACTAAGTATTTTGTTCAGTATTAACATTAATTTACAAACGATGTCTTTGTATTTGGTTCACTTATTGTCAACTTTTCATGCCTGCCAAACCTATTTATCTAATGTGATCTTGTATGACAGCTCACTTTTAGTACATATTGATTGCACTGTTTTCTAAGGCCATCTAACTAATCTCTCTGACAAAGCCATCAGTTTTATCTATTTCCTCAAGGTCTAAAACCGTCTAGTCTATCTATTCTATAGTTAATGTGTAACTGGTGGCATTCTGCTTAAATTCCAATAGCCTTTAGCCTATTAATGTATGTCCTAAAAGTCAGTCAAATCGGATGTGTAAGGGGAGATTCCAAATGGTCTGGTGTTACCTTTCTGCCTCTGAGGCCTTAGTCTTCTGACCAGCTGCCGTGTCGTAACCTGAAATTGCTCAGCTAGTGTCAATAAGACCTTTGACCTCAACTGTATTTTCAGTTGGTTCCTGTTCTTCAAAGATATTATCTCTTCCTCTTTTATCTCTTACCAAATAGGGCCCGTGGGGGAAATGGGTCATTTAAAGTAAGCTTTTGTTCTTCTTTAGCAAATGTAAATACCACTCCTTCCTGCCCATCTCAATATAGTCTTGAGGGGTCAATTTATGACCTTAAAGGTCAGCCACCTGGTCGGGGGAGTCACTGTGTCTCAACCTCTTTAAGCCTGGTGCCACAGAGGACACCAACATGGGGTTTCCTGTGACCCTTCTGTCAAATCAGCATTTTCGTCTAATATTATTTTGTACAGTTCCATTGATATTTTCACATGTTTGATTTTGATAAATTCACGACAATCCACCCTTAGTGGGTTTCATAACCCACTATATAGCACCTATATTTTCTTAATTAAACATGTTAAAATCATAATTACCATTTTTGCTAATATTTTCTAAAATTTCAAAAAAATCCAAAATGTACACAAATCAAACTACCAAACCCATTCTCATCTGTACAGTTACCAAATCATCATTCACTCTTTCCGTTGGCTTCTTTCCCAGTCACACACAATATCAGTTATTTATGACATCCAGTCTAGGTCCGTTTCTTTATACAAAAAGAACATCGTACCATTTATCAGCTTTTTTGTTTATGACTATACATTATCCATGTAATGTGTCTGTTTTGTGTAATTGACTCTGCAAGA
Source organism: Notolepis coatsorum (assembly GCF_963971535.1). Classification (NCBI taxonomy): domain Eukaryota; kingdom Metazoa; phylum Chordata; class Actinopteri; order Aulopiformes; family Paralepididae; genus Notolepis; species Notolepis coatsorum. The sequence continues at coordinate 42,435,042 of NC_140169.1, read as the reverse complement.
AAAGATTAATACATCATACCCAAAAGATTAACACTCTAAACATCGAGGGAGATTCAAACAAGCAAACATAAATCATCTCTTCTCCTTGAAAAGACCACTGAGGCCTCAATTATTATTCGCTTTCATCCCTGTCAGTTATCCCTGTTCAAACCTCCTGAGGTATTTACTGCTAACTCGTTTTGACCGTTTTCTTCTTGTTGTATTTTGTGCTAACCACAGCCTCTTCTTTGTTGTGGGCAGTTCTTGGTACTGCTCCGATTTTCCACAGAAGGAAACGATTTTCCCTCTGTCCTTTTTGCATTTTGGATTGTTATTTACAAACACACAATAGATTGGAAAGTCTTATTTGGCACAGATACATCTTTACTGTTCTGCATTTGACAAAAAAAAAATCTCCAAATTAGTTATCTATATATTTCACGGCTTCTTAAGTTAGCATTCAATCAAATCACCTTTGTCTCATTTGTTTTTGTGCTGTACTACTTTACTAGATCAAATATCTCAAGTTCAACACAATACTACTTCCACCCTTGAGAGTGGAATAACCATTTTATTACACTATCAATACCTTGTTTCCAGACGGCCTCCTCGGTCCGGACAGCCAGCTCTAGACGAGGCCAATCACCAACAGAACCTATGTGCATGGCAACAAACCACAGTCCCTTTAAACACACATCCCACACACTCCGCCAGCCTTCAACAAGCCGGTGCAGAGTCTCCCATAAGTCAATTATCAAATTCACATGTCTGCACCCTACATGAACACTATATGGCCAATGGCGACCAAAAACCTACAGAGCTTACCTACAGACAGAAAAACACGTTTTCCCAACTCTTACCATACCCCAAAAACGTGACACAACCCCCCAGATTCTACATCTGGACCCTCAATGAGCGGAAAACAAACCATGAACCAGCTCTCGTCCACTCTCAGTTTCCAGCTCATTTATCTCAGACTTTCCTACCGGTCCCGCTGTGTCACCACCACCTGCTATCCCTGACCGGCGAGAGATCCCTCCCAGCCAGCCAGTACCTAAAAATCGAGTGTCAAACAAAAACAAAGAAAATTTCAAACAAACAAAAAATTGTGAGTGCCTTCATGCTACACACCCATCCAACAGAATTAAACTATCATCTAGAGGCATAATCACCCCCGTAAAAACTAAGACCGAAAAACTAAAAATCCAAAAAGAAATTAAATATAGAAATGAAATAATAATGTTCAAAGTCTCCTTGACCACCCTTGGATCAAGTAAGTATATTCACTACTATAAATAGTCCTTTGTTATTAACTCTGTCTAATACTATAAATGTTCCATTGTTCCTGTTTAAAACCATCATTTTTGTTAGTACGATTAGCCCATGCAATTTCCAGTTACTTCACCCCTCTACAGCCCCAACTTACCCTTGTTAGTCTTCCAAACCGTTTTAGTAACTTGCACACCCAATCAAACCTTTTACCCTATCTATGTATCTCCGTTTCTATTTCTATTCTAATCAGTCGCATTTTCTATTTTCATTTATTAATAACTCTATTTTCCCGAGCACTTTCAGCTTTGTTTGTGCATTCCCGCTTCGCTCTTATCCAACCTATGACCTTTGCAGACACAACCTCTTTACTTTCCTTCTGTGAATGACCCAACATTCTGCAAGTCCAGCAGGTCTATTTTCTGATGAACTCATGCTGTCTGTTGGACTCTCGCCGTCTGTTGGACTCTTGCCGAGCCCGCCACCCTTTGCCACATGATCGAGCGAGATGGCCGATCTCTCCACATTTCCAGCACTCAGCCGATGCCGGCCATCCAGGCGGTCCCAGTTCACCCCAACTCCAGCAGTCTCTCGGCTGGCATCCCACAGCTCCCGCCAGGTCTACCCCTCTCCGGCCCCCGGGTCGTATGTCCTGTTGCCTGGAGGAGAGAGGGGCATACCTGTCCTTTTCTGCTGCCGCTCCTCTGGCCTTTTCTTGTTGGGAGGGGCCTGGAAACTCACCCCTCCTGCGGTTCTGTTCTGTCCAGGCAACGGAGCACAGGGCACTCCTTGATCAAGGCGGCCTAGTTCTGACGCCCGAAGCATGACATCACAAACCGTACCACTCAGCAGTTCATTCTTTTTAGCCAGTTCTTGCTCCAGTCTCTGCATCTCGTCTGCGGCTTGACCAAACGCCCGCTCTGTCTTCCTCAAGTCTCGATGAACCGCCTCATGTCGTTTGAACGCTTCTATAGACGCTCTCCTTTGCTTGATCTGCCCCCCTTCCTCCATCTCGGCGCTGGCGGTCTGACTTCCCGTCTCTGGGCCCCGCCTCTCATCTTGGCTCTGGTGCCAGGGAAGATCTGGGCATGGGGCACTTGAGGGCTGAGACAATTCCTCATGTTTACGTCCATACCTGTTGTCGGTCCCCAGTCTCCGTGGCAGTATTGGCCACTCCATCTTCGACCCCAACCCCTGTCCAGTCTCTGTTCCAGCCGCAAGGCCAGGGTGGTCCTCTTGGGACTGCCGTTTCAATACAGCCTTCCTCTGTCCTTTCGTCAATTTGTAGTTACCTGAAATGGTTAGTCCAGCATGGATCGGCTCTGGTTGGAGTAATACCGTTGTCTCTGGTTCTTTCTCCTGTAAGACCTCCTGTATTGAAGTCAAAGACATCATTTCAAGTCCTTCTATCGTACTGGTCACATGAGAGAAGTCCATCCTATTCCAATCAATCAGAATATCATCACTGGTAAAGTCTATCTGGGAAATGTCTGCAGAGGCTCTCGGCTTTCTCCCACCATCGGCCTGACTACTGTGGGCCATTTCTATATTGCTTTTTTTTTTTTTTTTTTTTACTACGGGTTATTGAAACAGACTGATTGTTTACTCTCGTTTTTGTTATTCTATTGTTATTGCATCTAACGCTTCAGTTGTTCCTATCAATGTTCCACTAAGGTGAACTTCCTGTGTAACCGTCATTCTCTCCACTTTCAAACACTCCTGCAATAACCGTTTGAAAAAACAAGTTTCTCTGTCTCTAAAACTATTTCTACCTACTTGAGTTAAAACACTCACACTGTCAAATTTTTACTGTGCAGACAAGGATTGATAACCGGCTTATCATTCATACTTATACCAAGGCTTATATAGCCGTTTCCCCAGTTGGTTATTGAAATCGTCAGAGCCCCCTCTGTCCTGCCGAGCACCTGTGCAGAAATAAAGCAAAAACACCCAAACTTAACATCAGTGGCATTTCCCTTGTCATTTCCACTATCTGTTATGCATTGGAAATGTCGGGCAACACTATACTAATATTTTTAGAGAGATTTGGTGTGATTTGTTTGAATATAACGATACAGCTTAGCTTGTTTTTGTCCGTTCCTCCAACAGGAAAAACTGGAGGTTCCAATCCCTTGTGTGTTCCTTTCATATGATTATCTGGAGAACACAAACATTACTTCCACACAACCTATCAATTCTAACAATTTTTGTAAACTTGGTCCTTCATCTGTTCCAATTTTGCTTTGATGAATCCGTCCATTCTGATCTTATTTCATACTTTAAATGACCGCTTAGCGTATTGACTAAATATAAATGTAATATTAACTTTCGCTTCACCGCTTCATACAACATTATTTTCATTTATTTTCTCACACACACTTACATTCTTACACACTTCCACTTCCCCCTCACAACACCAAAAAAAATCCTTTAGTGTTGTAGTTTAGTGTTGTAGTTGTTCCAACTACCATCCAGGGACATTTTTTTTTTTTTAACAATTTAGATCACTAAACCCCTGACCGTCATATAGCCCAGTTGTTCATGTTATTAAACTCATGGACACCAGCACTATATCCACTGCAATAACCTCCCAGATCCTTGAATTCACAAAGACCCGCCTTCTCACAGCCCAAAGCGTTTTCCCTTCAGTTTCGAACCCGAACGGAAACACCCCAAGCTCTTTTTCTCAAGGAATATTACAACCCATCCTACCATCACCTGTACCTAGACAGGCCAGCGCTCATCCGGTACCTACTCCACATACACAATAGCAACGCAGTTCAAATAAACATCCACCCAACAACACACAACATGCCGCAAAGCTAACCCTGCTTCCAAGGACCCCAACTGACGGGTCCACCACCCAACCCAGCAATGGCCTGCAGCATACCCACAATCCATTCTCAGGCAAGCCATTGAGGGGGGGGCACACGTGGAGAAAAGAAGGGAGGGAAGGAGAATCCCAGGGAGAAATACACAGAGAGACAGGGGGGGGGGGGGCGGAGGGAAGAGAAAAGGGAGGGAAGGGGAGAGGGATGGAGGGACGAAGGGGGGAAGACAGTGGAAGGAGGGAAGAGAGAGAGAGGGATAGAGAGACGGAGGAAAGGGGGGGGGGGGCTCCCAGTCGAACATTAACTCTATCAAAAACCTTCTAGAATCAATTAGCAGACTTTACCGTATTGCCTGGTCCAGTTAACCCACAGGGCTCTAAACACTATCCTCAGCATCTGCTGCCTAACCTTAATTTAAACCAAACCCTACTTTAGTCAGACTAAAAGAGTCTGCATGGCGTTCCTAATATCTAACACTATACTCTAAATCTCACTGCAGGGGCACTACAACCTGAATAAAAACACCTTTGCAAACCTGGCAGCTCAACAGCATCAAGCAGGGAGCTAGAGATAAGGGAGGGGGAGATACCGGGAGGGAGGGAGGGAGAGAGGGAGGGAAAGACAGACATTAGGATTTAGACAGCGGGAGGGAGGAGGGGGGGAGACATACAGCAGGAAGAGGAGAGGGGGGCTTCCCATGTAATCCCAATTTAGAAAGTAAACACTACATTAATATAACCAATGCTTTAAGCCTTACCATAAAGGCAATCTACCTTGAATAAATCTCCTTTTGAGAACCTGTCACTTCAACAAAGTCAAGCTGGGAGAGAGGGACAGAGAGGTGGAGCAGGGGGGGAGAGAGGGCTGAGGGGGGAGAGGCAGGGAAAGAGGGAGGGAGGGAGGAAGGCAGGGAGGGAGGGAGAGAGGGGGAGAGAGGGAGGAAGAGACACGGAGGAGTAGGGGGGGGGGGTATGCAAGCCTCTTGTCACAGCACACAACGTCGCTGTTTTTACTCCAACTTGCCTTGTCCTACATCGCCCCCTATAGCCCTTCACTGTCCACTGCCTTAATAAAAGCCCATAGTCCATCCCCCTTGTACTGACAGACCGCGGCGCGCATGCGCAAGCCGACACATACCGTCTACACATTCCAATCACACTAGTGCCTATTATTGGAATAAACTATCCTATGTAGAGTTACAAACAAACCCACACATCCATCACGTTCCTATCCCACTAGCACCATCATACTGGGCCCACAACAAATATAGATTGATAACTAAACAAGTATATACATCCGTCATCAAAAACTGGAAAAACCGATAAAAAGAACTACAAATTTCCAAAGATTGTCGCCACCCTAAAACCAAAAAACCTATAAAAACTACAAAATGTCCGCTACGGCTCCCCGTTTACATGTGAAGGAGAGGTGTAACACTAAAAGAGGCAACACCGCCCCCTGCTGTAATGTTTAGTACATCACCACTATTGTACTACAGTACTCACAACGTCCTGCAGGAGGCGCCCTCACCCTCCCTCACAAGTGCGTCATCACGCAGCACATCACCACATGACGTCAACTCGACGTCTCCTCTCAATAATAAACCACAAACCCCAGAATCCCTCTATACCGGAAGTTATTGTCCGCGCCTCCCTAAGGTCCCGTGCCAGCCACCAAGAGTAGCAACACGCGATATTCCCCGAGAGTTCAATCATGCTACATTGTTAGCACAGGTAGCTTAGCATTTTAGCTTCGTTAGCTCCCCCCTGCTAGCTCCATTAGCTCAGCTTAGCATCCATCATAACTTCTCCTATACGGCCCATTATCCTGTTGATTCGAGCGGCACAACACATCGCGACGTCTGCACAACCCTGTTATACCCCGCAACATAACTTTAATCCTATTCAGCCCCAGTTTACAGAACATATATTATTATCTTTATTCTAGTTTGCTCGCCCCTCTGGCCCCGCCTGGCCGGAATACACAGTATTTTAAATCCAACGCTCCCAATGTTCAGACGTTCCTAGTGACGTCATCAGCTCCAAAAACTCCGCTTATTTTGATACCTACCACATTAAATTTAGACCTTAATACCACCGATTTAAAAAAATTCAACGAACTTCACACATCATTTTGGTTCCATCACACTCGCCATTCATTCAATTCACTCGATATTGCAACACAGCGTCCATACGTTACTGCTGTCGTCATCGCGGCTAACGCAGCCACTAGCGTTCCATAATAATACAAAAAATACATTGGCATTCACTCATAACTCCTAACATACATCCATCCAAACATATATACTTAGCAAAACAATGTCCTATTCATAAGCATACCATACAATTGGCCACATTCATCCTAAGCGCATTTCTTAACCTACACCTCGCCCGTTTCACACAATTCTTCCCTATGTTCGAATCACAAGCAAGCGCAGTTCCTTCATCCAAAGTGCTCTATATTCCAAGATCACGTATTTTCACCCCGCTATAACCCTCCTCTCTTTCCATCTTCATATCGTCACTCTGTGGAGAGTCTTTGCAGGCCCCTTGTCGGCATTAAGTGGTGGTCTGCCTCGCCAATCCTCACCATTCTGACCACAAACCCCACTTCTCCGATTCTCTCTCCTCCACGAGTCGATACCTTCTTATATTCAATCAATAGGCGAATCTTAAGCAGATGATGTCGGATCACGTTCTTAAACAGATTCACGTGGAACGTCTTCCAACGTTCGTCTGCCTTGCGCGCCGAGTCTAAAAGAGAAGCTTCGCTAAGCGGACTGGCATGAAAATACCCTCCTGGTCGGCGCGATCTGAACTAAATACAGACATCTATATCCTCTCTTTACTGGTAGTCACAATACTGTTCGATGAAGGGCTTGAAAATCCACAATGGTACTCTTATTCCTCCGTCAGCCGTTTCCCAGAGCGGGCCCAGTTCTGACGAGTGAAAACAGCGCCTCATTTAACCCGTTCATCAACCAAAATTGTCACTTATCCCCAGACCTTCAATTGTTTATAGCGTTTAGTTGCTTATAAAATCATCGCCCTTCATTCTATTCATGTATTTGTTCAATTCTTGATCCCGCCTCTCCTTAATTACATCAGTGCCGATTCTACCTAGCATAGTCGTATCTCATCATCCCATTTTACCACCCCTAGGCATTCTAACCGAACACCCCTCAATACCCTAACCCATCAAGTGCTGCTGGTGCGGCCGAAACCAGAGACAGTAGGTCGTGAATCCTGGTCTCTGGTGTACTTCCGACACCAACATTTTCCTGGTCCATTTACATCATTCACTTTTACCCATAGCAAAACCCCAATTTGAGACCGCTCGACCTCCACCAATTTAAATGCATCATCCTTACTTACCTCCAAACTCGCTGTCCTCGGCTGATGAGGCGAAGACTTTAACAGTCGCAGAGGCATCGATGATGGGGAGAGAATCTCTCGGTCCATTTTCCAGAAGTAGCTTTTCGTCGTCTTCAACCGGCTTTGGTCGAATACAGCACGGGTCACGGACCAATTGAAGTATCTTTCTTCATTTATATCTAAGTTCTGTGATCGTATAGTCTTTACCTTTCTCTCTGCATTGTTTGCATTTCTGGTGTTCGGTTCTATTAAGGAAAACGCAGACGAGGTGGTCTGAAAACAAACTGGTGTGTTTATTCCATTCTTAATAAAACATCTCTGAATCAAACAAGTACAAGGTCTTCATTTTCATATCTAATCGTCTCTTTGGTGAGCGGGCAGTTGTTCTCGTTCTGATCAGTGGATGCCGTCAGTCGTTTCTCCGGTGGTGGTGTTGTTTGGTCTCGGGTTGTCCAGGACAACACGAGGCACTCTTGGTGGTGGTGGGTTGCCAAGGCAACCTTGGTTTCAGTGAGTCTCAGCGCTCAGGCAGGGAGCGCTTGATTTCGTCTCGGCGGATCCCTGCTATGAGCCTCTCCTCTGTCATCTGGTGTCAGTGGCTCTGTGTGTCTCCGGCTCGGCTCTCGAGTCTCCGGTTTCTCCGTCTGTCTCGGTTTCGTCTAGGCTCGGTGGAGTCTGGCTCCCCTGCTGCGAGGCGATCGTCTATCATCGTCTGTGTCCATAGCTCTGTGCGTGTGTGTCCGTTTTTTCTGTGTGTCCCGGTTGTTGTGAAGGATCAGATTAAACCGAATATATATATTTATTTATATATATATATTTAAATAGTATTTGTATATCGTTTGATATCCCCTGTATATTCCTTGTACAATATGCACTGAATATCCCTTTAGTCTACTAAACAGCCCATAATAGTTTCATTCTACCATTGGACGAGAACCTGGCGCCAGCAGCCATACCCCTAGGTTCAAGTTCAATCGTGCCGCCCAACATGTCGTGGCAAGCCCGGTTCCGCGTAGGAATACGTCTGGCGAAATACGAATGGTACTATTTGTTCACAGCGCATATATATATGGCGCAAGTAAAGTAGAACTTTCTTTTAGTCCATTAGTTCTTTACCCTCCAACCGAGTAACAGACGCGAAGCCTCACCCACGACGCACGTGTGGTGCAGTAAGGCCTACTTGGCCTCAGAATAGGCATTGAGATATCGTGTGGATTAATAGTTGAATTGTCAGTTTGGCACTATACCGTCGAGTTGGACGTATTTCTATTAAGCTAATAATAGTCTATTATGTATGGTGCATCGTTCGGTTAGAGTTATAAAGTTATCAGTACCCCCATCGTTCCTGACGTTATCTGGAGTCTTAACCAGGCTGGGCAGACCACTAGTGGTGCTTGCATCCGAGGAGCTCCGGGCCAGGGCGACTGGACCTGTACATTGGATTACTTTACCCGGACGACGGCGAGCCTTCCACGGCTTGGATTATGCTTTGGGTGCTTTGATTATTCCATGGATAACGGCCAACACTGCTGAGTGTTGGAACTACCCCCCGGAGAGGACTCCAGGTGAGACGGCGCTCTACACCAGTGAGGTCGCCTCACGTCTCTCCGTTGTGGACCGGCAGCTACCGTCCACCAGAGGGTCCAGCTGTATTCGTCTGCGGACCGAGGTTCTGTGGGCACCGTGTTCAAGACTTTGAATTCTCCCAAGAAATCGTCGGCCAGATGGGATACCGCCAGCGGCTCTTCTAACCCCCCCCTCCTACTGTCTTACAACCAGCGGGACCCCCCCCCCCTTAGTGTATCCAGCTATAATCATTTAAGTACCATCGCTATAGTTTCCTAAAGAACCGGGTTGTATACTTACTCCCTGCGTAACCAGAGATTGGACATTCAATGTTGATTTACCTACGAATACTCATTTGCCATACAAGTGCATTTCAAATCATAAATGTAAACAAGTGAACGTTGTATATACCTTTTGCTATATTAAATATTCGATTTGTACATTTGTGTGGACTTCGTTTCATCAGGTGGGAAAGTGTTCATCATATCTATATCATGTACTGGATGGCCAGAAGTTAAAGTACAAGAGGTAGTGGTTTAATAATACCATACTTAACAATACAGTCAGGGAATTGTACCCCTCAGTTACACCGGTGCTGTTTCCTTTAACTTCTAAAACCACACCTCCCAGCGCATCGTCGGATGACGCTGCCCTAGGAGGCGTCAGCCTATCAAATCAATTTGAAACCAGCTGGTCTTTTCTGAGGTCAAGAAAGGCTTGCCCCCTTTGTATTCCTTTAAGAGAACTAAGTTTATACAAATTAGCCTATTGGATACATTATTTTACATTTAGAATTAGCAAATTAGCAAGTCATAATATTTGAACCCAAACACATGGACACTTTTCTTGACAATGCTAATGGTCGTCTTGGCTGAAAACAGTTTTAGAAGTCATTTCACCACATGTAATTTGATTTTCACAGTGTAGGACAATCTTCTAGTCTCCATGAAAACACCACATTTGCAAATGGTCTAACCCTTAACCTCTGATATTTACCAATTAAATGCATTCTTATTGTTTTACTGTTATTCTTATAGTTTTAAGAGTTATGTCCATATTGTAACTCATGAAATTGCCTTATTTGGGAGTTTCATCCTACTGGTGGTATTTCTATTCTAAAGTAATCTGTAATCTAGTTTGTAGCTCTATTTGATCACTAAGTATTTTGTTCAGTATTAACATTAATTTACAAACGATGTCTTTGTATTTGGTTCACTTATTGTCAACTTTTCATGCCTGCCAAACCTATTTATCTAATGTGATCTTGTATGACAGCTCACTTTTAGTACATATTGATTGCACTGTTTTCTAAGGCCATTTAACTAATCTCTCTGACAAAGCCATCAGTTTTATCTATTTCCTCAAGGTCTAAAACCGTCTAGTCTATCTATTCTATAGTTAATGTGTAACTGGTGGCATTCTGCTTAAATTCCAATAGCCTTTAGCCTATTAATGTATGTCCTAAAAGTCAGTCAAATCGGATGTGTAAGGGGAGATTCCAAATGGTCTGGTGTTACCTTTCTGCCTCTGAGGCCTTAGTCTTCTGACCAGCTGCTGTGTCGTAACCTGAAATTGCTCAGCTAGTGTCAATAAGACCTTTGACCTCAACTGTATTTTCAGTTGGTTCCTGTTCTTCAAAGATATTATCTCTTCCTCTTTTATCTCTTACCAAATAGGGCCCGTGGGGGAAATGGGTCATTTAAAGTAAGCTTTTGTTCTTCTTTAGCAAATGTAAATACCACTCCTTCCTGCCCATCTCAATATAGTCTTGAGGGGTCAGTTTATGACCTTAAAGGTCAGCCACCTGGTCGGGGGAGTCACTGTGTCTCAACCTCTTTAAGCCTGGTGCCACAGAGGACACCAACATGGGGTTTCCTGTGACCCTTCTGTCAAATCAGCATTTTCGTCTAATATTATTTTGTACAGTTCCATTGATATTTTCACATGTTTGATTTTGATAAATTCACGACAAGTACGCTTTAAAATAGTGGTAAAAATCTGGAAATGCCATACCTCCGTCGTAGGACTGTTATGAGTGCAATATTGTCGATCTTATGGAAGTTCCCCTCCTTGATTGAATATAAAATCATATTAAGTAATAGGGGTCCAATTACATCCCAGCATGAGAGGTACATTTCTGGTGGGATACCGTCCCTTCCAGGAGCCCTACCACTTTGCATTTCAGATATGGCCTCCCTAAGTTCATCTAGTGTGATGGCTGTTTCTAACTGTTTTGCGTCATCCTCTGATAGTTTAGGAAGGTTAATTTGATTAAGATATATGTCCATTTTGTTTTGATCGAAGGCCATTTCTGATTTGTACAAGTTGGAGTAGAACTCTTTGAATGTCTCGTTGATTTTTTTAGGGTCTGTAACAAGTCCTTGCTGTGCCTTAATAGTAGTTATATCTGCAAATTTTGCGTTGGCTCGTAACTGCATAGCTAGTAGGTGACTTGGTTTAGAACCATGAAAGTAATGCTGTTGTCTTGTGCTACATATTTGAACTTCAGATTGTTGTTTAAAAATGGCATTAATCTCTTTTTTTAACACATTAATTTGAGATTCCAATCGAACCGAGTAGTTGTATTGTAAAGAGGAAAATAACGTAGAGTAAAGCGTTTCCAGTTCTGCCAGTTTTGAACAACGATTCTTGCGTATTTTGGAGGAAAAGTTCCCGGTAAAATCCTTGATAAATCCCTTTACCGACATCCATAATATTCTGGGGTCCTGTACCGATTTCTCATTCTCCAGTATGAATACAACAAGAGCTTCTTTGAATTGTGTAATGAATTCCTTGTTTTTCAGCAATATCGAGTTAAATCGCCATCTTGGGGCTCGGGATGACAGTATACCAAATGATCCTTTTAGGAGTAAATAACAGTGATCTGATAGTGCATTGGGTACCATTTCCACGTCATAGTTATCAAATAGTCTAGGGGATGCAAAAACATAATCTATTCTGGAAAATGTGCTATGTCTTGCAGATCGACAAGAGTACTTCCGGGTCGTAGGGTTGAGTGATCGCCATAGGTCATTTACACCTGTATTCTTAGACCAATTCTTTAACGCATTAGATGAATTTTTCTGGTCATTGGAAAAGGTGGGATAAGATTTATCCATCCCGGGATCCCAAATGGCATTAAAATCCGCGCCAATTATAAATGAGTATTCAGGAAAGTTTAACATTGTTCTAGTAAGTGTAGCGTAGAAGTTAGCCTCGTACAGATTTGGGGCATATGCCGCTACCAACGCTATTTTCCTGTTCCTGTATACAATTTTAGCTATGGTTATCCGACCATCTGTATCAGACCATACTTCCTGCAATTCAATATTCAACTTCCGTTTCACGACTATAGCAACTCCACGGGATCTCGTTCCAAAGGAAGAGTGACTAATGTTATGATATATGTTGTCCGCTAGCGTTGCTTTGTCTTCCACTAAAAGGTGCGTTTCGCTTAGAAGAGCCAAATCAACCTGTTTGTTTTTCATCAGTGTGAGCACGCTTTTGCGTTTATGTTGATTATTTATTCCCCCAGTATTCCAGATCATTATATTCAAACTAGCCATAATCTATACATGTTGTTGTGTACTTGTTGGTAATGCGTCTGGAGTACGAATTCACAATGGATGTACATCCAATTATTGAGGTCCCGTTGAGAGCCGAGCTTAAAAACATACATATATACAAATAAACCCCTAAACCCCCCTCCCTCTGAGAGCCGTACAAGGCTGTGTTCCTTAGACACAACCTTCGCGTATAACTCCCTGCCTTACTCCTCGACTTTCAGTGTATATTCGACCAGTGTTTTCAACTGCAGTAATACGCTCGGTTTGTTTTGCAGCCGCTGTTTTAACCTCTTCAAATTTAGCCTCGATATATAACTTAAAAGCGTCAGCCTTGACGTCAGCTTTATCCACCTTATCGGTCAATTCCTTTATCAAGTCCTTTATCAGATTAGTCAGAGACTCGAAATCGGATGGTGTATTCTCCATGTCTGTTTCGGATGAGGTTGCAGGAGCGTTGGGAGCAGTGGTATTGTCGGATGTTTTCTTTTCAATATCCACAGCTATCTCCTTCACGGAGCGCGTCACCGCCGGGACCGGTATATTGTCTACTCCGTGTCTCTTTCCAAGTTCTTTCTTTGGTCCCATGTTGATTCTTTCTGTTGATATAGTTAGTAGAAGGTCTTATTTAATATATACGATGAGGTTTAAACACATTAGTGTTGTACAAAGATGGTTTTGAAGCTAAATTAACGTTAACGGGAGCGGAGCGTTGACCAAACGTGACCGCTTACATCTCGTTCTCAAACCGGAAGTGCAACGAGATTTTGTACGTCTAACCAGGATGTGACAATCAACAGTCAGTTGCAATATAAAACTCATATAAATAAAACTGTACAGTAAAGTGCAATGGTTAGCACAATGTGAAATGGTGAATACAATACAAAATATAATAAAAAATTATAATCATTAAAATAAAGTCTACATAAGCTATGGCTACAGTATATACACAGGTATACAGTGAGGTGTAATGGGCTATGTAGAGTTTTGATTCAGAAGTCTGACAGCTGAGGGGAAGAAACTATACGTGTCAAGACTTTATTTAATATAAGGAATAAGTTAACAGGTGTTTGTGCTTGTGAGCATGCGCAGTTGGCGCAGCTGCCTTTTAAATGGTGGCTGGCGATGTCATTCTCACTATAGCACTGACAGGATCACATCGCCCATTGGTAAGTGGACTTGATTAAGTGATTGAAAAGTTATTAACTTGGCTATGTCACATATAAACACAATGTAATGTATCACGTTGGCTGCTGGCTGCTAATGCAGCCTGCGGATAATATTTGCATGTGCACTGTGTTAGTGGTGCTGGCTAAATTGTCACCTCCCACCTCTTGCAGAGACAAGACGCATTTCTTTCCTCTCTCCCTAGGCCTTCAAGGCCGTTCCTACCGCCGCCTCTACTGCTCCATGGAGCCCGACGCTGCTATGCTATGCTTCGTGCCGGTGGCCGGACTATACTCAAATCAACTCTAAATGGATCTAATCAGTGGATTGCATATTTTCTTCAAGAAGCAGAATAAGGCTAACCCTCTCTGCCTATTGGGACATCATAATCAGGCTACCAACTTGAAGACGTGGTCATTTTTGGATTATCGAAGCTTTTGGACTGCAATAAGAAGATTTTGGATCTGTTTACCGCGCACAGGATCTACCAAAATGAACTGATAAGACACTTGGACACTTGGACTAATAATGCATTCAGTCATTTGGACGGAGTTGTTAAAACTCACTCCACTCAAATCAATAGTTATATTTCACTCTATTCAAATCAAATTTAAAGTGACATGGCTAGGATAAATGGGCCAGTCAGTCAGCCAAAACAAATTCCTGGACCAAGGTCGAAACAGGGAGCTGCTGGAGTCGAAGGCCCTCTGGGAGATAAGAGTGGCGAGCGGCTCCCCCACCCGCAATCCCTACCTCCCCCACCCAGGACTTGGCTTGTGCACTCCCCCCCCCCCCCCCCCCCCCCTCCTTCCTCTGCATTGGCGCTGCACTGTCGGCTGCCTCGTGTGAGGGATCACTCCCCCCCCCCCCCTACAGCCCTGTAACAACCCCAACCACTCCCCCCTCCTTCCGTAAATGGCGCTGCCTATGACGGCTGCCAGTCTGTTTGCGGTGGTGAATATGCATATGTTTGTCTCAAGGCTCTGTACCATTATTACTATCTAAAATGTAATAATTGTGGAATATTACTGTAATGAGCTGTATGTGTATGATCCAAGCGTCCTATGATCCTCATAGGAGCATAACAGGAAAAAGCATTCCATGTGAAGGTATTCTGTATCTTTGCATGTCAACTAATAAAGAAACTTGAAAACTTGAACTTAAATGAATGAATGTTGTGCCTGAATGTTTGCCGCTAGCTTGTGGCTAGGCTAGCGTACTTTGCTGAGCTAGTGTCTTTGCCGATTTGTCATGGTGAGATTCATGTGGCGGAACTTTGGTGTGTGTGTGTGTGTGTGTGCTCCGATGAATGAGAACTGCTGTCTTGTCCCGTTGTGTGGGTTTGTGTCTGAGACGACAGCTTGAGTGGCTTGTGTGCGATACGGAGGAGGAAGTAAACATTGCCAGGCATTCTGGTTAAATGTAAATGAAATGTATAATGTATGTATATTAAATAGTAGTATTGATAGTATATTAATATACAATATAACTAATAATATTATGCTTAATTAATGTGCATGCTACTGTGCATTTTGTTCTGTTTCACAGGTTTTTGACCTATGGTAAGCTGTGGAAATTATAACTATCTATGGTCAGCTGTGGAAAATACAACTACAAGCTATGGTCGACTGTGGGAATTATAAAAAGTTGTATTGTGGAAAAACATCTCAACTAGTTTGTTTAAAATAAACAAACTCTAATGACTAACCATTGAGTCATCCATTGTGTGGTGCCTGTCAGCCCTTTCGGAGGGATTCAAATTGAACATTTTTGAAAGATCCGAACAATACGTGGTCCTGTTGGTTCTGCCTGGGAGGCTGCGGTAGCGTGCCCCAGAGCGAGTACCCCGCAGGCGGGTGAACAGTCCATTGTTGGGGTGAGAAGCGTCTTTGATGATGTTCCGTGCTCTCCGTGAGCACCGCTCCTCATAGATTGATGAGATGGGGCGGAGTGGGGTCTTGGTGATGTGTTGGTGATGTTCACTACCCTCTGCAGTGATTTCCGGTCCTTAACAGTGCAGTTGCCGTACCAGACTGAGATGCAGGTGGTGAGGATGCTCTCAATCGTACAGCGATAAAAGTTCACTAGTACAGGTGGGGGTAGGTGGAGTTTGGCCAACTTCCTCAGGAAGAAGAGGCGCTTGTGGGCCTTCTTGACCAGGGTCGAGGTGTTGGTGGTCCAGGACTGGTCCTCAGAGATGTGGACTCCCAGGAATTTGAAACTACAGACATGCTCAACCTCCTCTCCATTGATGTGGATGGGGCTGTGCATGCCTGTTTTATTTTTCCTGAAGTCCACCACTATCTCCTTAGTTTTTTTGGTGTTGAGGGCCAGGTTGTTGTTAGCACACCACAGAGCTAGGTACTGGACCTCCTCTCTGTACGCCGACTCGTCATTGTTGCTGACTAGTCCCACCACGGTGGTGTCGTCTGCAAACTTGACAATGGTGAGGTCTGTCGGTCAGGAAGTCCAGTATCCAGTTGTAGAGGGACGGGTCGATACACCAAATCTTCCTACTCCTTTTCGAACATGTACATTTAGTTATGTTTTAAATTTTTTTCTCATTTCATTGCTAGAGATTAATGATTTTGTATTTGTTTTGTTTTATTATTCATTTATTTTGTAGGTTTTTATTGATTTTTGCTACCGAGCTGTCCGGTAGAGAGAGAGAGAGAGGAGGAGGAAATAGGAGATAGACCGGGGAAGACATTTGGCAAAGATCACCGGGTCCGGGAGTCGAACCCGGGTTGGCCGTGTTGCACCGTAGTGCTGTATGCTGTGCACCACTCGGGTCCCCCCAGGCTGCTTTAGACATCACACTGAGGACACTATTTCCCCTATTGATTCTCTCTCTCTCTCTCTCTCTCTCTCTCTCTCTCTCTCTCTCTCTCTCTCTCTCTCTCTCTCTCTCTCCCCTCTCTCTCTCTCTGTCTCTCTGTCTGTCTCTCTCTCTATCTCTCTCCTCTCTCCCTCCCCCTCTCTCTCTCTCTCTTTCTCTCTCTCTCCCTCTCTCTATCTCTCTCCCTCTCTTTCTCACCCTCTCTCTCTCCCCTCTCTCTCTCTCTCCTCTCTCTCTCTCCTCTCTCTCTCTCTGTCGCTCTCTATCTCTCTCTCTCCCTCCTCTCTCTCTCTGTCTCTCTCTCTGGCTCTCTCACTTTCTCTCTCTGTCTCTCTCTGTCTGTCTCTCTCTCTCTGTCTCTCTCTCTGTCTCTATCTCTCTCTGTCTCTCTCTATCCCTCTCTCTCTCCCCCCTCTCTCTCTCTCTGTCTCTCTCACTCTCTCTATCTGTCTCTCTCTCTCTCTCTCTGTCTCTCTCTCTGTCTCTCTCTATCAATTCAATTAAATTAAAATGGCTTTATTGGCATGACGTACTTCGACATGTTGCCAAAGCAATATTAAACATAAACATGGATTACAAACAGATATAAGTACATACAAAATATCATCATAAAATAAAACATCAAATATTACGGCATAAACATGTCAGGTGACTGTCACTCACTGTCCCTCAGTTTGTGGCAGGCAGCAACATAGGCTGCTGCTAGCTCACAGCTTGGTCCTCCCCTAGTAGGACTGGTAGTTTTTCTGTATCTGGTAGTGCAATAAAACCTTTTGTTATTAATTCAAATTTTTTAAAATGCGTTTCTCTAATATATTTATATTTTTCACATTTGGTGAGGAAGTGCAACTCAGTTTCAGGCTCACTGAGGATGCAATGACAGCACAGCCTTTGCTCTGCAGGAAGCCAGGTTTTCATGTGCCTCCCCTTTTCAACAGCAAGGCTGTGCTCACTCAGTCTGTATTTTGTCAAGGTTCTTTTTAGTTGTTGATCAATCACCATCTGTCTCTCTCTGTCTCTCTCCCCCTCTCTCTCTCCCCCTCTCTCTCTCTCTCTCTCTCTCTCTCTCTCTCTCTCTGTCTCTCTCCCCTCTCTCTCTCCCCTCTCTCTCTCTCTCTCTCTCTCTCTCTCTCTCATCTCTCTCTCTCTCTCTCTCTCTCTCTGTCTCTCTCCCCTCTCTCTCTCCCCTCTCTCTCTCTCTCTCTCTCTCTCTCTCTCTCTCTCTCTCTCTCTCTCTCTCTCTCTCTCTCTCTCAGGGACAATGGGGACTTCGAGGAGGTGATCACGCTGCCTCCTCCAGGGTCCAGGCCGTCTCCCCTGCAGATGGACAGGAGGAGGAGCAGCAGCGGCAGGAGGAGCTGGAGCAGCGGCTTCCCGTCACGGCCTTCAGAGAGAACGGCCTCCTCAAGCCCCTTGGCGGCGTGGAGGATGTGTCGACGCAGCAGAGAGCAGGTGATTGATTGATTGATTGATTGAATTTATTTGATCATTCATAAAAGATACATATAAAACTGCCCAGCAGGCATTACTGCATAATGTGCTGTTCTATTTTATGTTTTTAACCTGACCTTCTCTCCCCAGCAACCTCCTGCAGGGCCTCACCTTCCATCCTCTTTCTACCTTTTTACTCTACCCTCTAATCTCCCCCCGATCCCATTCAATCTGATTTGCTGCAGCTCAAATGTATCCCCTTGCCCCACTTTGCCTTTTATGTCTCTGTCTGTGTTTCTGTATTGTATGTTTGTTTTTTGTTTTTGCTGCCATTTTGGCCAGGTCTTGCTCGAAAAAGAGATCTTTGATCTCAAGTGACTACCTGGTAAAATAAAGGTTTAATAATAAAAAAATATGATTTGTAGATGCATACAGATTGAAACAAAATTGAGCCAATCAGAGGCGTCAAATATCATGGAAAAGGGAATTTTTGTCCTGCCGCGCCAAGCATAGTCATTGGCGAGCAATCGGCAGGACGCATGCAGCGACTCGAGAGACCGAATTGCGCTAATAGTTCGTCGTCGGAAATGTATAATAATCGCAAGATACATTCAGACAGTGTTGGATGAGATCTAAGTCTAACTAAATGGATTTATGGACACATTTATGCCCGGACCACAAAGCTTATCGAAGGGTTGGTTAGCAGTGGCGCGGCGGCTCTACCGGTGAGTCTCAGCCTGTTGTTTAGCCCCTTTCGTGACTGTGATGCAAGCCTTGCTTGAATACGCAGTCACTGGTTCCCACGTTAATAGCCATGTTAATGTGCACCATCAAGCACTGGTTACTTAGGAACGGATCGTTCTAAATTTATCAGATAGACATTTCAAAGGTACTCAACGTTGCACGAGGGTTTCACACACAAAACCGGGGTGGTTTGAAAGCTCGGCTTCAAAAGCTTCGACTTCTTCCGCATTTTGACGCCGGAGCGCTGTGATTGGCTTCTTCTCTTCTTCTGCTTTGTCACATGCCTGGTGCGCCCAGCAATCACAGCGCTCCGGTGTCAAAATGCGGAAGAAGCCATTTTAGCCAAGGCTAGCTCAGTGATTTTTTTACTTGTTTATAAAAATTATTTAAAATGTTTATTAGCAACGCCGAGCTTTCAAACCACCCCGGTTTTGTGTGTGAAACCCTTGTGCAACGTTGAGTACCTTTGAAATTGAAATTTCTATCTGATAAATTTAGAACAATCCATTCCTAGGTAACCAGTGCTTGATGGTGCACATTAACATGGCTAGTAACGTGGGAACCAGTGACTGCGTATTCAAGCAAGGCTTGCATCACAGTCACGAAAGGGGCTACCTGTTGTTATGATATGAAAATGTAATTGTAGTGCTGTCAGACCCTGATACGAGTTGTCTTTTCCTTTTAGCTAACGCTATTAAATATAAATATACAGTGGAGGTTAAAATAAGAATGACTTTGCCTGAAAAAAAAGTTCAGTCAGAAGATGTTTTGACTGAGATGACGCATCCCCGCGGGAATAGACTTTACCATAAATCATAGGCTGATATACGCTACATTCTCTTTAACACTAGCACAGCCGACAAGGGGTCAAATGACCCCTAGGCATTTTCAATAAATGTATCCTCGTCACTCGGTCGAGCTCCAGCTCTGTCACTCAAAGACTTTTCCTAAAAGTACTTGTTTTATCTGGCACAGTTTCTGAAATTTCAAAATGACTTCAGGAAAATGTAATTAGAACGTTATTCCACATATATATGGAATATATATTTGGAAAGTCACAGCACTTTGCGAGTGTCTAGCGCAGGGGTGGCCAACCCATGGCTCGCGAGCCGCATGTGGCTCTTTGCCCGTCAATGTGTGGCTCTTCCATCCAAAAAAAAATATTTATAATATTTTTATTTATTATTATTTTTAAATTTTCACTCAAACCTGTGGTAAACCTCATATTTTTATATTAAGAGGTAATTATATAGTTGACACTGTTTATTTTTCTCATATTTCTCATATAAGCTGTGGGGTCATCTGACCCCTTCCGGCGGGAATCAGTGACATTTTCTCCATGGCTGTTCTAGTGTTAAACATATAAATGTTACAGGACACAAGTAATAGATTTAATCACTTTTATTCTTTTAAACTTGGTCTGACGACCTTCAGCATACATAGACCATGAACAGGCAGTAGATCCAGTAGTAGAAACGCATGTCAGAAAACACGAGTGCTTGATTGATTGATTGATTGATTGATTGATTGATTGATTGAAAATTGTATTAACAGATTGCAGAATGGGTACAATACAGTACGGCTCAATATACACAATTGTTAAGGGGATGCAGACCAGAGAAATACTTTCATCTTGTTTACATCAGGGTCCCCCATTTCTCCGCCATGCTCCGATTGTCCTAAATGTTACAGGACAGTTTTAAAATGCTATTGTTTTACTGTATTTGCCCTATACACAATACATACTTTCAACTATACACAATACATAATTTGAACTATAGACAATACATAATTTGAACTATACAATAATACTGAATTTGAACTATACACAATACATAATTTGAACTATACTGAATTTGAACTATACACAATACATAATTTGAACTATACTGAATTTGAACTATACACAATACATAATTTGAACTATACATAATTTGAACTATACACAATACATAATTTGAACTATACATAATTTGACTATACACAATACATAATTTGAACTATACACAATACATAATTTGAACTATACATAATTTGAACTATATACAATACTGAATTTGAACTATATACAATACTGAATTTGAACTATACTGAAAACGCATGTCAGAAAACACATATCCTGCATTATGCATCCTCCACTCCTGGAGTCAGAGCCACTACACCTGCTACAGCCTCAACATCCTCCACTCCTGGAGTCAGAGCCACTACACCTGCTACAGCCTCAACATCCTCCACTCTGGAGTCAGAGCCACTACACCTGCTACAGCCTCAACATCCTCCACTCCTGGAGTCAGAGCCACTAAACCTGCTACAGCCTCAACATCCTCCTGGAGTCAGAGCCACTACACCTGCTACAGCCTCCTCCTCCTCCACTCCTGGAGTCAGAGTCACTACACCTGCTACAGCCTCAACATCCTCCACTCCTGGAGTCAGAGCCACTACACCTGCTACAGCCTCAACATCCTCCACTCTGGAGTCAGAGCCACTACACCTGCTACAGCCTCAACATCCTCCACTCTGGAGTCAGAGCCACTACACCTGCTACAGCCTCAACATCCTCCTGGAGTCAGAGCCACTGCACCTGCTACAGCCTCAACATCCTCCTGGAGTCAGAGCCACTACACCTGCTACAGCCTCAACATCCTCCTGGAGTCAGAGCCACTGCACCTGCTACAGCCTCAACATCCTCCTGGAGTCAGAGCCACTACACCTGCTACAGCCTCAACATCCTCCTCCACTCCTGGAGTCAGAGCCACTACACCTGCTACAGCCTCAACATCCTCCTGGAGTCAGAGCCACTACACCTGCTACAGCCTCAACATCCTCCTGGAGTCAGAGCCACTACACCTGCTACAGCCTCAACATCCTCCACTCTGGAGTCAGAGCCACTACACCTGCTACAGCCTCAACATCCTCCACTCCTGGAGTCAGAGCCACTACACCTGCTACAGCCTCAACATCCTCCACTCCTGGAGTCAGAGCCACTACACCTGCTACAGCCTCAACATCCTCCTGGAGTCAGAGCCACTACACCTGTGTACGGTATGGCCAGTAGTAAAGTACATAACTCAGTAGTGGTTTAATGATACCATACTTATCAATACAGTCAGGGAATTGTACCCCTCAGTTACAATTGGTCCCTCGAGCCGGATGGTAATCAGTGTAATATTTAATATAATATTAATATTGACATGGCCAGCGATGAACACTCCACAAACGGCTCTCCTAAGCTAGAACGCCCGCAGCGCAGACGGCAGCCACCTCCTTACCTAGAGGACTACGCTGCCAGTCTACTACCTAGCTTTATACAGACGTTAAACGCGGAAAAAGCGGATAGTAAAAGTATGTCAAACCCTACCGACCAGGCGACCCTGCCAGTAGAGACCCTAGTGGGTTCTAACGTAACTGACCAAGCTCACGGAGGGGACCAGGAGGGACATGACATGACTTTACCCCCCGACAACGTCAACGGGACAGTCCCCGGAGAGCTCCAGGATAAAGAAAGCACTCCAGGGACGGAACCCGACCCACTACCAGAAGAGAAGCGCATCCAGGAGATGGACCTCCTCGGAGCGCGACAGGAGAACGGATCTCCAACGAACACTGTCAGAAGCCGATCACCTCCATCAGTGTCTTCCCCCAGCGAGGCGGACAAGATGCTGGCGCAGGCATTTATCGCCACCCTGGCAGCCTCCACTGAACGCGATCTACTCCAAGCACAAACGCTTAGCAAGCGCGAACATTCTTCCATGGAACAAGAGCGCCTCCGAGCGCAACACCAAAGTGAGCGCGAACACTCTACCATGGAAAGAGACCGCCTGCAGGCTCAACAACTGAGTGAGCGCGAACAATCTGCAGACCAAAGAGAACGCTTTCACGCGCAACTCCAAGCGCAAGCCCTTAGTGAACGCGAACACTCTGCGACCCAGCGAGAGCGCTTCCAGGCGCAGCAAAGGAGTGAAGACGACCGCATACGCCTGGAGACCAGACGCCTCCAGACGGAAGAGAATATTCAAAGAGACCGCGCCAATGCCCAGCGCGCCGCCGCCGATGCACAGCGCGAAGCCGCCAATGCACAGCGCAACGCAGCCCAAGCCCAGCGCGAAGCAGAGCGCGACCTCGCTCACATCAAGCGCGAAGCCGAGCGCGACCGATTACAAGCGCAGATAATGGAGCAACTGATTGCCAGGGCGACTCCCCCTCTCTCCGCACGGAGCTCCAGGGCCTCGTCAAGACAAGGGTCTAGGGCACCTTCCCCTACCCGATCAAGCGACCCGGAGCCCGGCCAACAGAAAGAGCCTATACACATCTCCGAACCCCCTCCCCGACCGGTCCATGCGAGACCCAGCAACCGGGAAGAACCGGCCTACGCCGCCGAGAGACTGAATAGACGATTGCAAGATCTAGAAGACCTAGCAGAGGAAGACGAAGAGGAAGAGGAGGAAAGTCAAGCCCACCAGCAGCATCGTACTCCACAGGACCAGGAGGTCCAGTACAGCCCAGACTTTACCCCCGAGGCCCTGCGTTACAGACCCCCGACTCAACTCAAGGGTGAGTTTGACGCACCGCCAGCCCCGAGGAACAGCACCTGGGTACCCGGGCCTTGGTACCCACGAAGTACCAGCCCACAACGACACGTACGGGGAGACTCGCCCAGGAGGCCTCTCCCCCAACGCTCACCGATGTGCCAGCCATCCATGGCATCGTACCTTGGCACACCGACGTTCCCGGATTTCACACACGAGGACAGAGCACAGTACACAGAACTACGAATGTGCTTAGAGACTATGATGTCCGATGTCCCCGATGAGACGTACAAGTATGCTATCCTCCTCAAGCACCTGAAGGTGCCCAGAGCGCATAATATAGCGCTGGCATATTCCAACTCAAGTACCCCATACACCGCGGCTCTAGTAGCCCTCGACCAACGTTATGGACGCATATGGGACTACGTAATACAAGAGATAAGGAATATTGACCGTCTACCCCTAGCCACAGACAATCGCTCATTGGATGACCTCTCTATCAAGGTACAATCCCTGGTAGGGATGCTGGGGGCACAAAAGGAAAAGGGTAGGCACGAACTGTACGCGAACTCTAATGTATTAGAGAAGCTTCCTCCCGCCCGACAAGAGCGCTTCAGGCGGCAAAGAGACCACCGTGATCCCAACGGTCCCGAGCCATCCCTCCTAGACCTGGCCGACTTCCTCGCGAGAGAAGTCAGCAGCCTACGACTGGATACGTTCGTGCGGAGTGGACCAAGCCCCAGAGAGGGACCTCGGAGATCAAACGATAACCGCAGGCTGGTGACCGTCATGCACCAAGCCGAATCAGTACCGCGTAACAAGAACCACAGCACCCCCTCGACGAAAGAGAAGTGGAAGATTGTATGCCAGTACTGCGAGGAAGAACATTGGCTGTCACACTGTGACACGTTCAAGAAGATGACCGCCGACGAGGTGAGTCAATGGATAAAGTCCAACCGCCGCTGTTACCGCTGTGCGCGCAGCCACATGGCAGCCGAGTGCCGCTTGAAGAAGAGGTGCAGTCGGTGTGACGGAGCCCACTTGGACGTCTTACATGACAGTAACAGAAAGAAACCCGCACCCTCAAGCAGCACCAAAGCAAGCGTCATGTATATTGACCCCGCCAGCAGCGGGGGCTCCCGGGTGCTCTTGAAGGTGGTCCGAGTGACATTAAGCTACGAGGACAAGGTCATGGACACCTACGCCGTCCTTGACGACGGGTCAGAAAAGACTCTCCTCCTCGCATCCGCTGCGGCCCAGCTGGGTCTGCGGGGGAGCGAAGAAACGATGACGATTCGGACTATAAGAAGAGACCTGAAGACAATCAAGGGTGAGAACGTCTCCTTCACTATCGCAGCAAGCGGGCAGCCAGAGAGACGGTATAGGATCACTAACGCTTTCACCAGCCAAGACATAGGCCTGTCGCGGTACACCTACCCCATCGCCAAGCTGATGGACAAATACGTGCACCTGCGTCAACTACCTATACCGCTCATAGACGGCGCCACCCCGACCCTGCTCATAGGATCCGACCACGCACACCTCATCGTCCCGATGGACCGGGTCCACATTGGGCCCAGAGGCTGTCCAGCAGCAGTCGAGACCCGCCTAGGATGGACACTACAAGGCCCCCTCTCCAGGTCTCCCAACCGAACAGCAGCCACTCGCTGCCTCCACTCCAGAGTGACAGAAGAAGACACCACCCTCTTACAGCACGTCGAGAGGCTATGGACACTAGAGACAATGCCCTTTAAGAACGAAAAGAAACACATTCGTTCCAAGGAAGACATTTATGCCATAGCCCTCCTCGAGCAGGGGACAAAGAGAGTCAAAGTCAACGGAGTGATGAGATACGCAACTCCACTCCTGAGGCGAGAGGGTATGCCTACCTTCCACGCCCCAAAAGAAGCGACGGAGCGATATCTACTGAACACCGAGCGGCGCCTAGCCAGAGACCCCGCTCAAGCCACTGTGTACCGCGCTGAGATTGACAAGCTAATCACAGCGGGACACATAAAGAGAATTGACATTCAAGAGGCCGATCAGACGACCGAATCATGGTACGTGCCCCACCACAAGGTCCACCACAACGGCAAGGATCGTATTGTGTTTAACTGCAGCTACCAGATCGGATCACAAAATCTGAACAAAGAGCTCTTGCCCGGCCCAACACTCGGCCCCTCTCTACTAGGCGTGTTGCTACGTTTCCGCCAGAACAAGGTGGCCATCAGCGGCGACATCAAAGGGATGTTCCTGCAGGTGCGACTAGTGGAAGAGGACAAGCCCCTGCTGCGGTTCTTATGGAGAGAGAGGATCGGGAATGAGCAACCATCCATCTATCAATGGGAAGTCCTCCCTTTCGGAACCACATGCAGCCCATGCTGTGCTACGTTCGCACTGCAAAAACATGTCGCAGAGGACCCAGCGGCTGACGAGGAGGTCCGACAAAGTGTAGAAAAGAGTTTCTACGTGGACAACTGTCTGCAAAGCGTCTCGACGCCAGAAGAGGCCGAGGCCCTCCTACTCAAGCTCCGCGCCTCCCTGATCAAAGGCGGCTTTGATCTCCGGCAGTGGGCCAGCAGCGACCCTCAAGTACTGCGCAGCCTCTCCCCAGAGGACAAGGCAGCAAGCAGCGAGACCTGGATGGCGACCATCCCAGGTGAAGCCCAAGAAATGACATTAGGACTAGTCTGGCGCTTCAAAACAGACTCGCTCCATTATAGACACACACCCCTGACCAAGGAGCAGGGAAGGTCGATTTCACTACCGACCACAAGACGGAGTGTATACAGAACACTCGCCAGACAATATGACCCGTTGGGATGTATTCTACCTTACACCACCAGGGCAAAGATGATTGTAAGAGCGCTATGGGACAAGGACCAGGGCTGGGACGACCCCTTACCCGACCACCTTGCTTCCACATGGAGAGAGTGGGAAACAGAACTCAGCTCGCTCCCAGGTGTCAACATACGCCGCAGCTACTTCCCACCCACAGTGCGGCTGGAGACGTGTCAGATGGACCTGCACGTCTTCAGCGACGCCTCTGAAGTAGCCTACGGTTCGGTGGCCTACTTGCGGGCCCGAGAGGAGGGAGGAGAAATACATACCGCCTTCATCCTGGCTCGTTCAAGAATAGCCCCCCGCAAGCAATAATCGATCCCGCGTCTAGAGCTCTGCGCAGCCCTAGTAGGAGCGCAACTCGCCACGTTAATCCAACGTGAACTCACCATCCCGGTACAAAGAACAATCCTGTGGTCAGACTCCATGACCGTACTCACATGGATCCAGTCCGATTCGTGTAGATACAAGGTCTTCGTGGGAGTCAGAATCACAGAGATCCAAGATTTAACAGAAGCAGCATGCTGGAGGTACGTGGACACAAAACAGAACCCAGCAGACGTCATCACACGGGGAATGTCCCTGGATGACCTCACACGTCACAATCTCTATAGTGACGGTCCCGAGTTCCTCAAGCTCCCGGAAGAAGAGTGGCCTACACCCACCCCACGGGAGGCTAGCCAAGAGGAGGCAGAGATGAAGAAATCTATGTTCTGTGGGTTGACGCACACACCAGTCCCCACAGATCCCAACATAGACGACTGCCCTACCCTTGAGAGTGCGCAGTTAAAGACATTCCTGTGGCACCACCCTGAGGTCCCCTCCACTACTGCCATTAATGCAGCTAATTACGAAGAAGCAGAACTCCTTCTGCTACAGCGAGCCCAAAGAGACTCGTTCCCCGACGAGCTAGACTGTCTGCAGGGATCAAAGCCAGTCCCGTCAGACAGCAGACTGCTCGACCAGGCCCCTGAGCGCGACGCCCATAATCTCATCAGAGTGGGTGGTCGTCTGAGAAGGGCCCCAGACTTAACGGATGACGTCAAGTTCCCGATAGTTCTCAACAGCCGACACAAGGTCACAGAGCTCATCATAAAGAAATACGACGAGGACGTGCACCACGCCGGGGCAGAGAGAGTCTTCGCTGAGATCAGACGTCGCTATTGGATACTGCAAGGAAGAGAAGCAGTACGACGCTTCCAGCGGACCTGTCTAGACTGTCGCAAGTGGTGAGCACAGCCCAGTATACCCAGGATGGCTGACCTACCCCCCTGTCGCCTTCGACTCGGCGACAAGCCCTTTCACTCCACCGGTATGGACTGTTTCGGTCCGCTGTATGTGAAGAAAGGAAGAGGGACGGAGAAGAGGTGGGGTATTGTATTCAAATGCATGACCACCCGAGCGATACACATAGAACTCCTTCCAACCATGAGTACGGACTCATTCCTTCCGGAGATTCACAGCACGGAAAGGAAAACCGTCTATATTATTGTCTGATCACGGGACAAACTTCAAAGGCGGAGAAAGAGAGCTGAGAGAGAGCTTCCAGGCTATGGGCCCAGAACTTAAGACCCACCTCGCTCCCTCTCAGATTGATTTCCAGTTTAACCCCCCGAATGCCCCTCACTTCGGGGGAACTTGGGAACGAGAAGTACGTTCAATAAAGACAGCCCTGTACGCCGTGCTTGGGGCCCAGACCGTGGCGGAAGAAGTCCTCACGACAGTCCTCACGGAGATCGAGGGAGTATTGAACTCAAAGCCCCTCGGTTACGTCTCAAGTGATGTAGCAGATGTCGACCCAGTCACCCCCAACACTCTCTTGATGGGGCGGCTGGACCCCGCGCTCCCACAGACAGTGTACAGACCTGAGGAAGCGAACGGCCGAAGAATGTGGAGGTACAGTCAAGTATTGGCTGACAAGTTTTGGAACAGTTTCCTCCTCCACTATCTACCGTCTCTACAGACCCGCCAGAAATGGGTAAAAGAAAGAGACAATTTGACGGAGGGCACAGTCGTCATGATTATCGACCAGTCACTACCCCGAGCTATGTGGCCGGCCGGCCGCGTAAGCAAAGTGATCACTGGTGCCGACGGAAAGGTCAGAGCGGCAGAAGTGCTCGTCCATGGGCGGACATACACCCGACCCGTGGCGAGGCTGATAGAGTTGCCAAGGCTCCCCGACTCTCTCAACGACGACCATGACCCCCTGACTTTGTGAATTGCCCTACTCCTCACAACGGACATTGAGTAGTGGACAAGGCGGTTAATCTGTCTCTGCTTATCTAATTAGGTGCGGACTAATTAGGAGGCGGCTGTTACAAAGGGTCAGATTAAACCGAATATATATATTTATTACTTGAGATATATTGTATAGTATTTGTATATCGTCTGATATCCCTTGTATATTCTTTGTACATATACACGGAATATCCCTTTACCTAGGTACAGGCCAGATCATAATATTCGTTCTCCTATTGGACAGCGACCCCCTAGGCGCTACGGCCATACCCCCAATGTCTAGTTCAAAGTCACCGCTAAGACATGTCTCAACATGCCCAGGTTTGCGCAGTAATACGAGACAGAAATAAGGTTGGCACTAGATTATTCACCTTACGTATAAATACGTCGCAGGTGGATACAGCAGTAGTTGAGCACTTATCCTAGAACTTAGTTACCCCAACAAGTTGAAGCCTTCACCACGATACAACGTGCCGTGAAGTGGGCCCGTTTTTGCCCCTAAATAGAGCCTTGAGACCGCGTGCGAATTGATAGCTAAAGTGTCAGAGTTTAACGCTGTATCGTCGAGTTCGACTTATTCTATTATAAAGTAATAGTCTATTATGTATAGTGTATCGTGCGGCTACCGTTCTACAGTGACCAGCATTACCACCGTTTCATCGTACCGAGCTAGTGTGCTTATCCAGGCTGGGCGGCCTAACCTTGTGCCGCCATCCGAGGAGCCCTAGACGAGAACCGTGTGGATATGTACACTGGATAACCTACACCGACGAATGCAGAGCCCTTTTCGGCTGGATTATATTGCTTTGGTCCTGTGGCTGCTGGAGCAGAGAACCGTCTACCCCCACTACCGTGTGGGATTTACCCTGTGAGGAGCCCCGTCGAGCCCGCCTCTAGGACTCAGAGGCTGGCTAGCTTTCATCCATGCTGCAGTGCATACCGGAGTATAGCTGTTGCTTTGTCTAAGGACCAAGGGATTATTGCACCGTCTCCTGTACCTGGAGTGTCTTTATTCCTCGTTGATCCAGACTTTTGCTCCCGACAATTCCTCTCCCCTGCTGGCTTACAACCGGAGGGAACCCCCCTAGTATCTCCAGCTGACCTACGAGTGTACCTTATATAATTCTTATGCTACAGGTGGTATTAATTATCCCCATCGTAATATGCTCATGGACTTACGCTCTTGACCTATTCATGCACATTCTTCGCCTTACAAGCGCGACTCTAATTCTCAATACTGTAATATAATATTGCTGCTCTTCTAATAAATATTCCAAACAGGACTTTCTTTGTTAAGCCGTGTTATTGTGTGGGTGTTCATCACATATACCTGTGTACGGTATGGCCAGTAGTAAAGTACATAACTCAGTAGTGGTTTAATGATACCATACTTATCAATACAGTCAGGGAATTGTACCCCTCAGTTACAGTAATGTATTCCATGCGTCCTCTGAGTTTATCTGCATTCCCCCCCCTCGACTGAGCTGTGAAGAGACAAAGCAAAATGCAAATTCTTTTACACAATATAACAGCATACTTGTAAGAGAAGCCATCTTGATAATCCACACAATGTGATCGAACTACTTAGCTCATATGACATCCTGTTCCGACGTCCTTCAGCCTTCATCAGTTCTCTCCCCTCTCACCCCGATCATGAAAAATAGTTTTTAAACACAAAAGAAAAATTAAACAAAGTCATACACGCCAATAAACACACACCACTCTGTTGTGGCATCCATACATATCCACGCATATCCAAAAACATCAAAGGAACAAAAATAACAAGCTTCAAACACCACATGCACTCATCCTTTTCACTCATCATCATCATCATCACACAACCGTTCCATTCAAACATGTCCTTGTGACTTGACAGCTCCACAGGCTCCATTCAAACACATTTCAGTCCAGAAAATTACAGATTAAAAATAGAAAAGAAATCTAAAAATTTAAATTCAATACCTCATCCATACATATACTGATTACTCATCAGTGGCTGTTAACTTCTAAGACATTTAAAAGAAATAAAATCAAATGAAAGCAATAAATCAAAATTACCACCGCTTTTTAAAATAAAAAATAAACCTTGTCATTCAACCAAATGATATGAAACAAAACAAACTCCTTTCATTCAATATCTCACAGCCTCAATCACCCACTGAAATCAAAATACACTCAGACACGCACTCACACGCCACTCAACTCATCCTCACATTTCTAGGTAAACACTCAAAGACAAAGCCATTCACGCTTGTTTCACTCATGCATCAAAACTCTCATTCAACATAACGCACAACCACAACAATACATAACTCATTAGTCCTCATTCAATTGTTAGTTGTTTCTTCCTTCCTGCTCTCAGCTTTCTTCAGGCTAAACACAATCTACACTCATCTCTGCACCACAGCCTCCTTACTGTATCCTTACCCACTGCCAGAAAGAGTCTAGGAACTCCCTCTCAACGATAGAATCTCAAAGCATTCCTAGTACCCTGAGAGTCTAACGTTATTCCTTCTAATCAATTAGTTAGTCATTCAACGTCATAACAGCGTCTGAACTGGCCCCTATTGATCTTCTCACTCACTCACTCAGCTGTCCTGTATTAGCCCTTTGTCTCCACTTCCTGCCATGTCCTATCTGTCACTTCCTATGGCCAGCATGCTGCCTTTGATCACGTATTGTCCCAACCCCTTTCCCAGTTGCAAAAATAACTCCATCTGTTATCTCACTTTGACTGTTCTCCCCTATCTTCACCTGTGACCTGTAACAGTGATCATACACAACAGGCGTTACCATCCCCCCTTGGCTTCCCCCGTGACCTACGCATACAGACTCCCTTTAGCATAAAGGCCCTTGACACAAAGACCCTATCTACTCTCTCAGTGAATATAGGCCCCCTGTAAATCATCAAAAGGGTTATACACACATTTCATCCCCCCAGAGGCAAGCCGCCCTCAGGTTTGAATAATCACACATTCCTACTCTTCTAGGGGGAAGGCTAATCTCCCCTCCCCCCAGCGTTTAAAATTAACATACACTTGCCTACCATTTTAGTCAGACAGTATCCTGAGCACAGAGAATTATGGAATGAAAGCAATCATTTCAACTACTGTAAACACAATCATAATCATTAAAATCATATAAACAAGCCCCCATCATTAAATTATCCTATTATGATTCAAGGACTTGCAACCAATCTTAATATAAAACAACAGCCTATGTAAACCAATTGTATTAAAGATTTAACAATCTAAAATAAGCATAAACACAATCTCAAAATAATTGCACTCTAAACAGATTTAAAATCACATCTTTACACAACAATATTCATGCATATTACAAATATAAGCATCTTTATCAAACGCCACTCGTTAGAAATAAAACATTATTAGTGGTTAGTTCCAACATGCTAAGACTCAAAAAACTGTAAACAGGATTTTCTGGGAACGTTAACTCTGTACATATGTGACATATGATTCTAATGTAGATGTATTAATTAAATATAATGCAAGCAATATGTTTTTTTCAGTGTAGAGCGCTTTCCCAACTCAGCCTGTAGCTTCTCTCAAACCCCACTTGGTCAAGACTATACACTTGTGTAACATACTATTGCCCAGTTTTACAGGTCCAATGCGTATATGTATGTTCCTATTTATTAATTATACATTTACCCCAAGTAGCTAAGTTGTGAATTCTAACCAGATACAGGCTCATGTATTCATTAAATAATTTCCCCTTAACAAACTCACTGCCCTGTCTGCAGCCTACACCCTTGTTATTGAATTCCTCCCCCCTGACTATCTCCCATAATCTAATCATCACATGCTGTACATACTCTCCCCTTTTGCTACACAAAACTTGTAGTAACACAACCAAAACCACTCCCAGATCATTGTTTACAACACAAAGCAAAAATACAAACCACTTACCAATCTCGTTTAACCAGAGCTGCACACATTTATCTCCCTCCGCCATTAGACAACGGAACAAGACGATAAAAAACTACAACTAAAATGGTCGCTACGGGGCTTCCCGTCAAAAATCCGGTCACGTGTCCAACAATGGCCGCTACGGCACTTCCTGTCCAAAATGGCCGCTATGACGCTTCCTGTTAATTCGGAAGTCGTGCTCTGCTATCCCTCCGCTGGCGGTCACAAGTTGCATAATGCTACAGACTCTACACAAAACAATGTCAACTGTCTACAGTACAACACAACTCTACGTCACACGCAGTACAAAATATAATAACTAGGGATGCTCGATATTGGCTTTTTTACCGATACCGATATTCCGATATTGTCCAACTCTTAATTTCCGATACCGATACCGATATCAACCGATACCGATATATGCAGGGTTTCCCCCAAAAGAAACGGAATAATTTCAGGTAACTAATAATTTCACTGGATGCATTCAAAAGGCTTTCTAAATGTAAGCATTATCTGTGCAAAATATGATAATTAAAAAAGTTAAAATTAACATTACATATCTCTTGTTGTTGAATTAAACCAACATGCATACTTTTGACAATAAATAAAATAAGAATTGGTTCTTACTTGCTTGCCTGGGTAAATAAAGGTTAAATAAATGTAAAAAAAAAACATATATATATATATATATATATATATATATATATATATATATATATATATTGTTATTGTTTTTTAGTTTTTTTTTACCGATACCGATATTTTCCGATATCACATTTTACTGCCGATATCGGCCGATAATATCGGTCGGCCGATAATATCGGACATCCCTAATAATAACGTACGTTCATACAACATGAAAAGAATCACCCGTACCCTGCCCCTCAGCATTGTTAGCACAGTTTAGCTCAATAGCCCCGTTAGCTTTAGCTTAGCATAAGTAGCTTAACTTAGAACGACTTCCGGTTCAGGGCGGTTAGGTGGCCGAGCGGAGATTGCGTTCGTCACCAGCCCCGGAGCTGTGAGCTGGATTCGCCTGTTCGAATCCAGCTCACAGCTCCGGGGTTGTCACCAGCTTGGCTGGCCGTCTGCACTAATACAATTGGCTGTATTAGAGGGTGGGAGAAGCTGGCGGGGTGGGTCCGGGTCGTTGTAAACAGCGACTCCTACAGTTCGGTCGGGGCGCCTGCTAAGCGCGGATAGGACTCGAGGGGGATAGTGTGGTCCTCCCACACGCTACGCCCTCTCGATGAGAATCCGCACTGCCAGGTGAAAAGAAGCTGTGATTGGCTGGACGTGTGTCGGAGGAAGCACGTGGTAGCCTCCACTCTCCCAGATGATCTGACTGTGGGGGGTAAGTGCGCAGCGACCAGGAAGGGACTGGGAATTGGCATACGACTAACATTGGGATGGGAGAAAAAAAAATCGGAGGAAAATGGAGGGGGAAAAAGACCAAAAAAAAAAAAAAAACAAAAAAACGACTTCCGGTTCAAAGGCTTGTTGTCAACGGATGTGAAGACACTAGCTTGACCTTAATAGCCAGCCATTAGCTCTAGCCATTAGCCTAGCATAGCCTAGCTTAGCTCTCCGTTTCCCAAGGGTGCACTGCGGTGCCCTCGCCCAGAGCCATACAATCATTACAACCGAAGCGTCCTACTTTTGCAAACAACTCTCAATCAACGTTGTTATCAAACAATCGCTCCACTCAACTATATCCCATAATTCGCCTCACCATACCGCTTCTAATCATAACATTGCACGAGCCCCTATCACAGCGTTATCCCCCTAAACGCTCATACCAGCTAAGTAGCTAGCCAGCCTGATATCTGTGCGTACGCAACGTTGATAAATGAGGGCCCAAGAGTCAGAGCCACTACACCTGCTACAGCCTCAAAATCCTCCTCCTCCACTCCTGGAG
The DNA here is from genome assembly GCF_963971535.1 of Notolepis coatsorum. Classification (NCBI taxonomy): domain Eukaryota; kingdom Metazoa; phylum Chordata; class Actinopteri; order Aulopiformes; family Paralepididae; genus Notolepis; species Notolepis coatsorum. The sequence goes on along the minus strand of NC_140169.1, from coordinate 42,400,827 downwards.
TCAGAGCCACTACACCTGCTACATTTGAACTATACACAATACATCATTTGCATTCAACACCTTAGCCAAGTCCTTGCCAAATGCAGTGAAATCTGAGGAGCTTGGTCAACTGAATGAAGAGGTGCGAGCCTACCAGATGTAGGAGCACAGGCCAAACACTTTGAGGAGAATACTGAACGGATCGATGTTGACTGGTGGAGTAAGATCTTGGCCATGAAGACGCCAGAAGGAGGGATGATATTCCCCATCTTAGGGAAGTTGGTAAAGGCCCTTCTGTCATTGTTCACTGGCCCTCTTGTCGAAGGATCATTTAACATCATGGATGACATCATTGAAAAAGACAGGGCCAGGCTGAACATTGAGACATAATTATGAAGGCTTAGCCATTATCAAGTCCCACATGAAGGCAACAGAGAAAAACGCCTCCAAAATGGAAATCAGCGGGGGCGGCTAAGTGGCGCAGTGGGCAAGGCGCTCGCCACTAACGCAGGAGATGCTGGGTTCGAGCCCAGCTCTCTGCGTTGCTTCCGGCTTGGCTGGTCGTTCATACTAACACAATTGGCAGTATTAGGGGGTGGGAAAGCCGGTGGGTGGGGATCGGACGTTGTGGACAGCGACTCCTACAGCAGAATCAGGAAGTATCGGGGGCAGTGTGAGCCTCCCATGCGTTACTCCTCACCACTGAGAGATCGCGCTGCTGCGGTGAAAAGATGCGACAGCTGCCTCCTCGTGTACCGGAGGGGACACGTGATGCAAGGCTTCGTCCACATTGCAGCCGACCAGGGACACGTCCCCAAGGACTTCAAAATTGCGAGAGTAACACCCCTGCACAAAAAGGGCAGCAAATTAGACCCAGGCAACTACCGCCCTGTTTCTATCCTTACATCCACCTCGAAAGTCATGGAAAAAATAGTATACGAACAGGTCGAAAAGTACCTCGCGGAAAAAAATCGAATCTACGAATTCCAATCTGGTTTCAGAACATCCCACTCCACTGACACATGCCTTCTCTATTTGAACGACCACATCAAACAAGAGGTGGACGCGGGCAAATACTGCGGCATGGTCATGCTGGACCTACAAAAGGCCTTCGACACTGTCAATCACACCATTCTGATTGACAAGCTAAAAGCAATTGGTTTTGATAGTCTATCAGTGAGCTGGATACAATCCTACCTGGAGGGGAGAGAACAGATGGTGGAGGTAAACGGTACCCTATCCCCCCCCCCCCTCACAGTGAGCTGTGGTGTTCCACAAGGAAGCATACTAGGACCACTACTATTCCTAATTTATGCAAATGACATGTCATCAGCTTGTGACTGCAACTTGTTCCTGTTTGCGGACGACTCAGCCCTTCTGGTCTCTGACAAGAACAAGTTACAGGTTGAAAAGGCCCTCAGCTCGGAACTAGGCAAAATCTGCATATGGCTCGCCGACAACAAACTATCATTACACATGGGCAAAACAGAGTCCATTCTCTTCGGTTCAAATAACAAACTCAGCAAGACCGACGGCTTCTCAGTTACAGTGGGTGACAATATTGTCACAAGGAAAGATGAAATTACCTACCTGGGTTCCATCCTAGAGGCTAATCTTTCCTGTGACAAAATGGCATCCAATGTAATAAAAAAGTCAACCAACGAACTCGATTCTTGTACCGGATCTCCTCTCTGGTAAACAAGAATACCCTGAAGACTCTGGCAGGAGCACTCATTCAAGGGTACTACGACTATGCTTGCACCTCATGGTACCAAAGCACCTTAAAGGCACTAACAAACTAATTACAAACATCCCAAAACAAACTAGTCAGACTACTGCTTGACCTGACTCCTAGAACCCACCTCACCCCTGCCCACTTTGACAACCTAGGATGGCTTAGAGTAGAGGACATAGTACAGCAACTTGCAATGGGCCTGGTCTACAAGTCCACACTACACGACCATGGTACCCATGTACATGTCAAAATACTTCCCAAAGGTCAGTGAATACCACGATCACAACACCAGAGGGAGCTCCACAAATCATGTTAAACCCAGATTCGGCTCAAACAAGGGACTAAACACGTTTCGCAATTATGCCACATCAATGTGGAACGCCCTACCCAAAGCTGTAAAGGAATGTGAATCACTACCCACTTTCAAAAACACTCTCAAAGAACACCTACGGGAGACTGCAATTCGAAACTGGCCCCTACAAATGTCCTAACCCAGTTGTACAGTAAATGACCAAGTATGGCTTTGTCAGTATTCCAATGTACAGTGTACAGTGTCCCCCACCCCCCCCCTACCAAACCCCCTCCCCCCTCCCCACCGCCAATGTACAGCCCCCTACCCCCCACCCAACCCCACCCCACCTACCCAACCTCTTCCAGATTCAGATTCAGATTCCTTTATTGAGCCATTTGTGTAAAAACACATTGGTAATTGTTGCAGCAATACAGTGTATGCATTTTCTTTTCTTTTTTTTACAGTAAACAACACCAACACAGACACATGACAAGAAACGAAACAGTGCAGTGGAGGATTAATCAATAAAATACATATATATATATGAAGTGAAGAGTGCAGAGTTCCCGTACGGACTAGTGCAGTGCAGTCAGTGTCATTGTGCCAGTGTCACTTGGGGGCAGAGGGGGGGGGGGGGGGGGGGGGCCTGAGGCATTGATCAGCCTGGCGGCTGAGGGGAAGAAGCTCAGTCTGTGTCCAATGTACAGTTTCTACATCAAATGTATATACGCTCTTTTTCTGGACACTTTTTGTATCACAAACTACTGTATTTGCAAATCTGGTATGTCATAAATGTATAGATGTAGCAGTACTGTCTATCTGTATGTTGTGTATGTCATATATGTTATGATGCATTGAAAATGGGGGACCCTGATGTAAACAAGACGAAAGTCTTTCTCTGGTCTGCATCCCCTTAACAATTGTATGTACTGAGCTGTACTGTACCCATTCTGCAATCTGTTAATAAACTTTTCAATCAATCAATCAATCAAAGGCATGGTCTAGCAACGTTCGAGACAGGGGAGGGAAGAATTGGATAATACGAAATTGGGATGAGAGAAAAATAGAAAAATCAGCCCTGGGCCCTATTCCCCGTACCTGGTTCAACTAAGTCGATCAAGAGTCCCATTATCCAGATTCAGTTAACCCGATGTTTGAAGTCGGGATTTTCCTGTTCCTCGAAGGTGGATTCAGTCTCGTTAACTCGAACCAGACTTGAGACCCAGGATAAGTGCGCGCGGCCGCTTCAGTTGAAAAGCCAGCACGTATCAATAGCAGAGATCCTGATTTTCTAACGGCATTGATTGATTAATTGATTTAAAACTTTATTAACAGATTGCAGTATGGCTCAATCGCCTCGCCGACAAGTTAAATGCGTTATCTATAGGCTAATTTTAAGTCCCTCATTACCTCAATCAATCAGATTATATTTCTTTAAACTTGCCTGCTGGCAGTAGGTTTATGGATTGAATAATCAAATGAGATCTTGCTAGCGAAAATAATTAGTTAAACTGTTATACAGAATAAGGATACGGCTCTCTTACCCATTGATTGATGTATGGTGGATCTTTTACTTATCTGCACTGTGGTGTAACGGTTTCTGCTTTTGACTTTCACGCAGACGGCCCGGGTTCGAATCCTAGTCTTTTCCTTCTTTTTGCAATGTAGGAATAATTCAATTTGGTGCACGTTGAGAGCTATATAAAGAATGACATCCTCAATGCATGTAGATTTATAATATTTTAACTTAAAACTAGGCTACTTTTGCGTATAATCATTAATATTATATTCCAAAAAATTATATTGGAAACGCAGGGTTTCGAACACCGGTCGCCCGGTTGCCAGGATTGAGCACTACCGCTGCGCCACTGTGCCAGACGTGATAGATTCATTGTTTATCCATTAATGGATGAGAGACCCGTGTTTAGAATATTTTTTCTTTTGAATGAAGTTTTATCTCTTTATTCTCAAATGCATTAATGTGACGTCAACGGCTCATTCAATTTCTCAAATCCGTCAAACAGCGCATCTCATCAGACATTTTAATCCCAGTTACAATATCACACAAAATCCACAATCCACGCATAGACACTTCAATTTTATGCTTGAATGAAACACAATCCGGGCGCTCCGTTAAGCAAATCTACAGCGGAGAATATAAAACTAATCAGAGCCAAACGGCCGATAGGTTTCATTCATTAAAAATATCCCAGCGGGATTCACATTTGCAATGCGCCGTTATTAAAATAACCACATGCAGCGTGTATCGCGACTCCGAGCGCCGTATATGACGTGCATTATTTTATTTAGGACAAAGTAAATCTATAGGCTCAATATGATTTATTATCAGCATTTAGTTCTATTATTATACATTTCAAAAGCCCCCTCTAGGAAAACGAAGCACAGAAACGTAATTCAGAATGGTATAATGCAGATCCTAGACTGTGAGAATCATTTCAGGAAGCGAGCTGTCATTTATTTGCGGGGGCGTGGCCATGGTTCATCCGGCTAACTGAAGTTAACCCTGCTCCCGACCAGGCTCAAACTTTTTGATCTGTTGTCATGGTGATTTAGACAATCGATCGTCGGGGAATGGGAAGGTCCGGCTTAAGTCAGGCTTGACTGGAAATTATCCGGCTAACTCAGTTATCCAGGTACGGGGAACGGGGCTCTGCACTGAGGAGCATGAGCATGTGCCTGTCTTCTTATGAGAGATACCAAAGTCATCTGAAGAAGGGAATCCACTTTACCATAAATCATAGGCTGATATACGCTACATTCTTTTTAAACATAAAATGTTACAGGACAGAGTTTTAAAATGCTATCGTTTTACTGTATTTGCCCTATACACAATACATAATTTGAACTATACATAATTTGAACTATAGACGATACATAATTTGAACTATACACAACACTGAATTTGAACTATACACAATACATAATTTGAACTATACACTACTGAAAAGTTACAGTATGTAGATTTGTTTATTTGTATGACAAAGTCAGTCAACCCTTGCAATCAGTTTCATTTAATGAATTGAAAACAGCATTGATATTACGTAAAAGCAAACTGGCAATAGGAAAGATGTTCAAAATGATCTAGTTCCCTTAAAACGCTAACGCTATTAAATAAATATATATAGTGGAGGTTAAAATAAGAATATGACTTGGCCTGAAAAAAAGTTCAGTCAGGAGATTTCTTTTAGCTTTAATCCCTGCGCATACATAATTTTTTTTTAATCATCGAGGTTAAAAACACAATAAAGCCAAAAGGCTTATTTCCATTGTTGACCTCTGGGGGGTGAGGTCGGGTATGGTGGGCAGCTGGCTGGCAGAAACAGTGTAGTTTAGTTTAGTTTCTGTTTAGTTTCTTTATTAGTTGTCATACAAAAATACAGAATACTTTTATATGAAATGCTAGATAAAAAATAGATAAGTATAAAATAGAAAGTCAAAAGTACGTAAACAAGTGTAAACAAAAGTGTTACAATATATAGCTACTCTGAAGCCCAAATACAAAAACAAACCACACAATTTCACTACATTAAACAAGTAAAAGCCAAATACACAATCAAATTCAATTAATCTACAGCGTTCCCTTTAGTCCGTCTAATTAATAATAAAATCAAAGATCCATCTGTAACCACACATTACACAGGTCAGCTTCAGGTTGTGGCCCGGCAGTCAACGACACCGTCGTCATATTCCAGGTGGAGTCCTGTATTAGATTAGATTAAAATGTATTCTTCATCATACGGCACAAGTACAGGACAAGGAAAAGAAGTTTGGCATCCAACCAGAGTCCAAATGTAAGAGTACAATGTACAGGTGATTAAACTGGGTATACATTTTATAAATTAGTACTACTGAGTAACGGTGTTAATCAGCTGTATGTTGTAGTATTAATATGTACAGTTATACAGGTATAAAGACTAGTGCTGTCAATCGATTAAAATATTTAATCTGATTAATCGCATGATTGTCCATAGTTAACTCGCGATTAATCGCAAATTAATCTCATTTAAAAAGAATTGTATCTACCTTAAACAGATCTTTTTCAATTTCCAAATTTTAATACTCTTATCAACATGAGTCAACAAATGCTTGCTTTATGCAGCCATTTAACACAAAAGGATGACCCTCATGCATTGCAAATTTGCATCAAATTCAAAACAGAGTGATGCACAAAATAACTTAAAAGAAAATAATAATTTAAAACAAGGGTGCATGAAATAATAGGGGAAAGAAAATGTTAGGAACTTGTTACATTCACCCACACAAGGGCTGAGTAATCACACCCCCCCCCCTCTCTCTCTCTCACACACACTCTCCCAGCTCTCTTTCTCTCTTGCCCCTTCCTCATCTCTCTCACCCCCCTCTCTCTCTATATATATCTCACACACACACACACACACACACACACACACACACACACACACACACACACTTCAGAAACAAACATAGTATCAATGAGAGCATCAATAAATAAAAAAATCTTAAAAGTTAATAGTGAGTTAAAAAAAATAGTGGCGTTAATAGAATCGGGCGATAACGCGTTAATACTGCGTTAACTTTGACAGCCTTAATAAAGACACTATAGTAGTAAGTCATACTGGCCAGCAGCGTAACTAGTGAGTAGGTAAGGGATATGTACAGATATATCGAATTTACAGATATGTAAAAATGATTATGCAAGTATGTACAGACAGATGTGGATATATATATATATAATATGTGAAAACGCCATGTAATAAATATATATAATGTGACCGGGCCCAGCGATAAGAGACTCATGTCTGGAAGTTAGATTATGAAAAAATTTATGAAATGTTTTTAGTTTTTTTTCTCCATATTATCACAGTTTGAATGTTTAATTAAGAACATATTTACTGTAACAGCTAACAGTTATAGTATCTCTAAATAGTAAAAACCTTTGTTTTAAAAAAGGAAGTTTGTGTCTTGGGGCAAAGGTCTGAGTTCAGGGGCGGAGTCACATTTACATTAGAATCACATGAGTGGTTTCGAGTGATGTTTTTGTCGACGCCCACAATATATACAGTGTATACACAGCATTATTGTACATGCTATCATACAGAGTTATATATATATATGCAGGTGTATAAGTAGGTATATAGAATAATAATTATATTCAGACATATATATATATATATATATATATGCACAGTAAAATATTACTGTGTGCCGAGCTGTTAAAGGTGCTATAGATAACAGTCCGCCACTAGAGGTCGCACTAGAGCACCAGCATGTCATTTATCCAATCAGGTGCATTTCATGTGGGGAGGGGCTACATGCAGCACACGCAACATGTCAACAACAACATTCATTTTGGATCTGCACTTTTTTTATATATATATATATATTATAAATTAAAGGCCAACTTGCATGTTGTATTTTTGTTCAATAAACAATGTGACTAGGCCAACGCTGACTTTCATGAAGAGAAAAAAAAATTATCGAAATTGACCCAGTTTTAGCGTTTTTATCAAACATTTTGTCGACTAAACCACAGCCTCCATGCACACGCATATTTCAATCCATGGTTTTCATAGCGTGCGTGTGTCATTTTAATGATGACGTCACGCTGGGTACAGGACAGCAGGGGGCAGCAGTAGTGGCAGGGCGAGGGGCTCTGAGAGTCACACACAGCTAGTGGCTGTGGCACGAAGCAGAGAGCCTTGCTACTAGCCGAGGAGTGATGAAAACGCATCTGTTTCACCTAACAACACTATTGCTCCGTGATCATAGCCATCCATCTCCAAAGCCAACCACTATTTGTAAAAGCCACAACCACGTTACCATATTTGTAATAATGTAAATCATTGCGTCGCTGTACATATTGTGTCCAGAACGCCAGACGCCGTAGCTTAGCTTAGCTTGGTAGCCATTGTGCTAACACTAGCTTGCCAGCCGGCATGAATACCCGATTTAAAATGGTTCTCTCCTCTTTGTATACCTTTGTCCTCACAAGTATTATGCCAGGGAACTTATGGACACGACAATAGTAGTAGTTATAAGGTGTTTGAGCTTGTAGCGTTAGTTAGCTCATAGCTATCGTCACTGATGCACCGAGTGCAGCTAAAGGGGCTACTATCGTATCAACATGCCGGGGCGCATAGCTTGCTAGCCGGCAGGATGTGTGTGCAGCAGTGCTTTGCCTCACAGGTCTGAGAAGAGGACCTACACATTTTACTCGTTCCCAAAACTCTTTTACATGCACGACAGTAGACTAACAGATGCTAACGTTAGCGGAGTAATGTTAGCCAGAGCGATACATATAGCCAGCTATGACCCGGGGATAACCCGGGGATAAGGCGACAGACCAGTAGCGCTGCTGTACTGAACAACAGGCTGCCTAGTGGTAAATGTAGTTCTTTTTCTACGACATTAAAAACATTATATAACTACCTTGTTTCAACCAGTTGTAGCTGGTCCATCAAAGTCTCAGACGATTAAACCCATTTGCGTCTTGTAATGCGTCCATTTGGATCAAGGAAATAGCTTTCTGCACTCGTCAAAACTCCTTGTAGTGGATCAGAAGTAGGGGAAAGTTGCCTCGCTTGACGTCACCGCTCTCTAGCGTCTGATAAGCTTTTTTTATTTGCTTGTGCATGTTATTCGTGCATGGACCTTTTTAACTCTTTCAGAGTGGCATTTCCGGCATCAAATGGAAAAAAAAAAAAATGAAATTAGATACCAATGATGTAAACTACCCATAATTGAAGAGTAGGGTTTAACCTGCAAGTTGGGCTTTAATGAATCAATACTTTCTTGGGGGGTGAAAGCAATACTTTTATTCTGCAACTTTTCTAAAAGCTCTGTGGATGTATTATAAAAAATTAAATAAAAAGAAGATGAATCTACATAAAGATGTTATCCATAGCACCTTTAATGCTCAGACGTGGTCTAGAAGTACAGGGGGTATAATAGGGCTGGGAAATTAATCACATTTGTCTTTCAACCATTATGAAAAAAAAAATGTTTATGATGAGTTAAATTACCGTGATCTCAATACTGACCAAAATAATGGTGATTGTGACTTTTTCCATAATGGAGCGAGTGATTTTGATTCTGATTCTAATGAATAACATATATTTCTTTCTTCTGGAATTTCAGATGTTATCTGATGACCCTTAGACACACAGTGGTGATGTCACACACCCACCCACCCACCCACCAGAGATCCAGGAAGAGAGATGGTTGGAGAGAGGGAGGGAGAGAGAGAGAGATGGAGAGATCCGGGACAGAAAAAGGACTTGTACTATCACGGCCAGACGGGCTAAAGGACGGGACTCTGTGTCATTCCCACACACACACACACACACACACACACACACACACACACACACACACACACACACACACACTCACACTCACACACACTCACACTCACACTCACACTCACACTCACACACAGACACACACACACTCTCACTCACACAGACACTCACACACACACTCACACTCACACACACTCACACTCACACTCACACTCACACTCACACAGACACACACACAGACACACACGCACAGACACACACACACACACACACACTCACACTCACACTCACACTCACACTCACACTCACACACACACAGACACACACACACTCTCACTCACACAGACACTCACACAGACACACACACAGACACACACGCACAGACACACACAGACACACACACAGACACACAGACACACACACACACACACACACACTCACACTCACACTCACACTCACACTCACACTCACACACTCACACTCACACTCACACACACACACAGACACACACACACTCTCACTCTCACTCACACACACACACACACACAGACACACACACACACACTCACACTCACACACACACACACACACAGACACACACACACAGACACACACACACTCTCACTCACACAGACACACACACAGACACACACACAGACACACACGCACAGACACACACACACAGACACATGCACACACACTGAAGAGCACCATGACTGTTTCCCAATGCTGGCATCTCCTCCAAAGAAGTCTCCAAAACCTTTCCAGGGGAAACTTGCTGCCAGAGCTGCCTGTTCCTCTGTTACCACCTCCCCCCCCCTCTCACACATGACAGGGTGCCTGTTCCTCTGTTACCATCCCCCCCCCCCCCCCCCTCTCACACGACAGGGGCCAGTGTAGGTCAGAACCATCATGTGACACAGTTGTGGGGTTGTGGGTGACTAGTAACACCTGTACATTGATAACATCCGCTGTGCAGTCTGTTCTGATACTTGGCCCCAGTTCTTTGTCGAGGCTGCTGCCTTAGAATCACAAGGTTCCGCTGTGTAGATGGTTTATGATGAGTCTTGTGATTCTAAGGTTTTAGATGTTTTTCCTCTAGAAATGTTACAGAAAAGGCAGGATGTCCGGTAAACTGAAGGCCTTCTTTTGGAATGCGGTCGCTGCATGATGAACTTTGTTGAAACAGGCCTGCGTGAGTCTGGGCTCTCGTGTCCAAACTAAAGCATCTGAAGGAGGAAAAGAAAGCACTATGTGTGTGTGTTTATCGTATAACACAACAGTATTGCAATGTCATGTGACCTCCGTGCTAATGAAGGAAAAACCTTGTATCAACACTTTAACCCTTTCACACTACAGAAGGTTAAACCCTTCTGTAGTGTCGTAGTGAAAGGGTTAACCTTATGTGGTGTGGTTGTGAAAGGGTTAACCATTTGTTGGGTGGCAGTGAAAGGGTTAACATTATGTATCGTCGCAGTGAAAGGGTTAACCCTTTGGTAGAGTGGTAGTGAAAGGGTTAACTTTTTCATTTGTCACTGCTCAACCGTGATTGGTTGGCTGATGGACAAGTTCAAAGTTCGCCTCGGGAGGCATTCGGAGCAGAAAAGGTGCTCACCGCAGGGGTTCTCGCTCTCTCTCCACATTGGGAACAGCGTGAAAAGATGTGCAGTGATTCTTGCTCTCTCTCTCCACATTGGGAACAGCGTGAAAAGACGTGCAGTGGTTCTTGCTCTCTCTCTCCACATTGGGAACAGCGTGAAAAGACGTGCAGTGCTCAGAAAAGAGAGCCACCCAGTGGCCACGAGCCCTTAAAGCGTAGGTGCCATGTCTACCGGAGTCTGTAGCTAGAGGCTTGTTTTGCAGGGTGGCAGATTGGCAGGGGTTTTAAGTCTAATGGAAACAAGAAAGATACTGTTTTCTCTCAGTATACTGAGAATTCGTGTGTAAACTACTGATTTCCTTGTTTAGCTTTATATAATTGCTGTAAGACAAAATGTGATTCCCCCCCCCCTAACCCTCCATTCTTCTGTTCATTTTGTAGAGATTTGCTGTAAAACAAGCCCCGCCCCTCTTTTGCAAGTGTTTCTATGAGATGTATTGACCTCCTAAAGAGTCCGATAGTTATGATTTAGCATGACACTTCTGTCAAAGCTGCATACTTCCTGTCAGACTTGTCTCCGTTAGCCAATGAGCAGCCTTCATAGACCCTCTCGTGGCAAAGCCACCGTGCATCAGAGGATGTACCACAACGACGACAACGAAAATGAGTATTTGTTTTTGTTTCTGTTTTTGTTTCTGTTTTGTTTCTGGCTAAGCAATGACGAGATTATGTTTGAATGAATTTACCAGTGAAAATAACGGAATTCTAAAAATAACCTAATCCAATAGATTGATTGATCTTTTGATCGATCGGAAAATCAATAAATGCTGCTACTTTTGACGTTCCTTTGCCTTATCAGATCATAGGAAAACAACCATGGGTCCGAGCTCTAAGACTCGCCGTCATCAAAACAGGATATGCATCCCGACTTCTGAGTCCAGCACATATTGACCACTCGATACACTGACGATAGTCCTTACGTGGCTTCCTTTTCCTTTCCTTGATGATGTACAGATCTGTGTGTATATGAATATGATGTACCGAAAAATAAATAACGCACATCCTCCGTTCCTTGGTGCCGAGCCAAACTGTAAAAACAGTAGTACATGAACAAAGCGGGGCTCGCAACTCACTTTTCAATACTCAAAAGGTGTTTATTTGTGACAAACGGCAGATATAAGACGTTTCGACGTTTGTCGCAAATAAACACCTTTGGAGCATTGACAAGTGAGTTGCGAGCCCCGCTTTGTTCATATGAATATGATGTAAACATGTCTATATCACACCCCCGTCATCAAATACAGGGGGGTGTAATGTTGAACGTATCGTTCTTTTCACTTATCTGTGCTCCATGAAGGAAAGGGGGTGCGAAATGGATTCCTAGATGCTTGAAATGAGACAATAGGTTCCATCATTCTCACGCAAACCAGTCCCATTGCTGCTACTCACCACAGCATTCGGTTCTCAAAGCTTTGCACTTATACTGAGTTTCTTTTCTTGCAGTACAATAAATGGAATTAATTTTCATTAAGTTAATCTGTGTCTCTAGGTTATGTACTACTGTTTGACAGCTACCATTATTTCTGTAAGAACGGCATTTGTTAACTTTCCATAGCCTATACTCCTATTTTTGGAAATGGGTTTGAAGGGGTTTAAATGCAGAATGTTTAAATAAGTTATAGATATTCTATAAATTATGTATAAATGACAAAGTGTATATTTTACTAAGACTGATCACAAAGCTTTGAAAAACTAACGTAAGCCCTTTTAACTGTGGAGTTTAAAGGGCTGAATTTCACGAGGTGACTTCTGACCTTCCAACCACTGGACAGAAATCATCTCTCAAATGTCCCATATGTACTGTATGGCATGATGTTAATAAAGGACTCAAATTGTGTGGACTGACACTCAGACTTGTGTTCTAGCGAGGATATGACTTGGTAGGACCCCCCCCCCCCCCTAAATGGAAGAGGTCACGTGGCTGTCATATAGTAGGAAGGATGTTTTTTTTTATTTGTAGGTAGTGGGAGTGGTTAAGGTTAAGATATGATATTACTTTATTGGGAAATTCGGACATCATAGCAGCATGGCGGGGGGGGGGGGGGGGGTATAGGTATGGGCAGGGCGATGGTAGAAAGACATAAATATAGGCAATAAAATTAGATCTGAATAAAAACATGAGTAAAAATAAATGGTGTAAACAAAGGTTCAGTTAAGGTCTGTAGGCCCTATCGGTTATATTTTACGTTACAATAAATATAGGCAATAAAATAAACAAACAAAGTTTTAAGGTGAAAAGTATGTGATGAGTTTAGACTTTGCAGCTTGGCCAAAAAGTGACAACCCTCAATAAAATGCTGAAGAGCCAGTGTGATGGTGTGATCAGATCACTAGTGTGACTTAGCTTCTACCCCGGCGTCATATCCTGTGACAAGTCTGGGTATTGCATGTTAGTCTGCACAACACGTTTCCTTTTGGCCCCACAAAGCTGTTGGTGTGTGTGTCATATAGGGCTGTCACCTCAGTCCATTAGTCAGTCCGTTTGGTCTTTGTCAATTAGTATGCTTTTTTTCTAGGGGTGGGAATCGCCTGAGGCCCCACAATACGATATCACCTTACTGTAATATCGCAATTTGTCAGGGGTGTAAAAAGTACCCAGAAATTATACTAAAGTATGGGTACCGTCTAAAAATCATACTCAAGTAAAAGTCAGAGTATCGGGCTAAAAACACGAGTAAAAGTAAAAAAGTTTCTACTTTTAAATGTACTTAACACATTCGGGGCCATTCGATTTCCCCATCTAGCTATAGCACGGTTTTCATTACATAGTTTCACTGTGCGTCACGTTGTTTGTAGAGCTAAATCTATATTTTATATTATAGCTATATGGATACAATACCATGGTCATTTGACAGTAACTATCTTCCGTTCAAGATGCAAAAAAGAATACATTTGTTCATGAATACGTTCACGCGTTATCCCGTGGTGAATATGAGTATAATTTCGGAACGATCCGGGCTAATTCCTGGGAGGCTGGCTATAGGGCGCAACGTGAATTCTACTTAAACCATTGGCGTTTAGGCCTAACGAGGAGCGGGGGGATAGCAAACTCCAACCAATATGCGTAATAGGGAACAGCCACCCTAGGACGCACAACGTGAGTGGGACCGTGTGTGAAAACACCCTGCGGTCCAGTGTGACGCCTGTTGACCTGGAGGAGGAGGAGAAGGACCGCCGCAGGGAGATATAGATCATCTTTTTGGTTTGGTATTTGGTTTATATAAATGTATGTAAATAATGGATTCACCTGTTCTGCGTCAAAGTACTTCACTGAGCGAGTTCGCTGTCTTTCTGACTGGAACAGTAACGCCAGAGGTACGCATTTGCGGTGTTCCGACACTTTTGGTTGGATTACAATGTCTGCATTGTAATTGTGGAGCACAACCGGAGCAGAACTGTATATCACCGCCTTATTGTTTTTGATGTGTTTGATACCAGGCAGAATAAATTGGACGTAAGCTGACCCTCCTGTTTAGCAGTGTTCTTTCATTTAAATGACAACGCAGAGTGAATCACGCTACATACAGTATGTGTGTGTGGGAATGTGAACGCGATATCTGCCATGCGATGATGCGAGGCTAGACGAGCAGGCTGTAGTCAAATTTGAAGTGTTCCACTTTCTGACTCCTCCCCCGGCTGCAATAGTCTACTCTCGCTTTTTTTCGTGGCGAGCCGAAATTAATCTCAAACACACCTATTGATGGTTGCCAGATCAGCCCTTTTCAAATGCAAGGAGAAAAGGTTTGTTCTTATGCGGTTAGAATCGGTATCGGACTTCAAGATGGTAAAAAAGTGGGTATTCTGGAAGACACTCTGACGTCACAAGACCGCCGGCCATCTTCCTATAGGGGACAACAAACGGGTTTCTGTAATGATAAGTGCTATCATAGCTGCTACCACTAAGTGGTAGTATAACATCATGTGAGCTGTTACTATGGTTACTGGTAGGGCTATATAATTAGGGCACCTGTGTACAACCTTCAGACAATAAACAGCTGGCTGAAGCGAGCATAAAGATCTAACTGTCTGTCTTATTGATAGTAGACTACAATCTTTACACCGTACCAGGAGTAAAATAAACATGGTAAACTGTACCATGGCAAAAGGTGGGCACTGATTTGTTTCATCTACAAGGCAAGGACTTTATTCTGGTGATTGATATTTTTCGAATTACCCAGAAGTAGCACAGCTTTCCAGCACGTCAGCACAGTCCGTCATCACACACATGAAAGGGTTTTTCGCCAGGCATGGAATCCCACAATGTGTAGTCAGCGACAATGGTCCACAATATGACTGTGGGTAGTTCAGAGACTTTGCAAAGCAGTATGGGTTTAAACACATTACCTCTAGCCCCTTGTATCCACAGGCTAATGGACAGGCTGTGTAGCTAAGGGGCTACACAACCCTGACTGTATTGAGATATGTTAGATTAAACCACTGCTAAAGAATATGTTAAGGTACACAAAATGGCGGACACTCTATTAACGGATGCGGGGACAGTGATACAAGTTGAACAAGCATTTTAATAGTCATGGCAACATACATATTATATATCACAGTTCTCTTTTAATAATAGAATGTCAGTGCAACAAAGTCAGAGGTAACGATAGTTCCTATACTACGGATACCCGACCGGTGGAGCTCTGAATGGAGTGAGACGGAGCGAAGCGGCACAGGGAAAAGCAAGATGGTGGATGGAGACGGTGGTTCTCTCCGGAGCTCCGGCTCCAGAGAAACTGCAGACTGGTGGGATAATCCTGTCGTCGCTGGGAAAGAGGGGTCTCGTACGGACCGGTCCTTTGTATTCCTAGCGCCCGATGGCAGGGTTAATAGCTATTAGTCCAAAAGCCCGTTGGCATGGATGATAGCTAGTTAGCTCCGTCTGTACTTGAAGCTAATGAGTAGTTATGTCCAGAACGTCGCTAGGTTCAACTATAAGTCTCTCCACGTTACTTCGCTTACACAAGTCACCATACTGTGCCAATAATGGCTCGACAATATTATGGTTGTATCTAATTAGCCGTGCGGCTCTCTATAACGATACGCTGCTCTCGGTCTGTGTACAACTGCACCAGACGTCTTCTCTCTCACTCTGCTAGTTTTCCTGTTAATGCTGCTGCTGAACGTCTTCTCCACAACACACTCTATCTTAGTTCCCTGTGGACTCCGCCTGTTCACCTATACAGATCAATGCGCTCTCTCACTTGTCCGGGCATGTCTGAACATGTTCTGAAACATGTCTAGAGGGGCGCGCGCACTGGCGCCTACGGCGTTAAGAATGGGACATATACAATAAGCAAATGATGAATCCTGTTAGGCAAACAGATGACGTAAAGATATATATCTTATATATATAAGTTATACAAATTAATAAACGCAGACTTTCAGTGTTAATCTGGACCTTCAGAACAGCCGCCCCCTAATTAGTCCGAACCTAATTAGTCAATAAAATGTGGGGGACAGATTAATATTAAGGGTCAAGTCAACTTCTCCATAATGGGCTGTGGGGAGTTGGAATAATCTATAAAGTCAGTGGGTTATCGTCGTCGTCAGGGGGGTCAGGGAACGCAGGAAGCTCTATCAACTTAGCTACTGGTCTGGTATAAGTCCGCCCTTGGACGATGACTTCTGCCGCTCTGACCTTCCCATCTGAACCATTAATCACTCTGCTCACACGGCCGGCTGGCCACGTAGCTCGGGGTAGTGACTGGTCTATGATCATCACGACGGTCCCCACGGTCAGGTTGTCCCTGTCTTTCACCCACTTCTGACGGGCTTGAAGGGAGGGCAAGTAGTGTAGGAGGAAGCGGGCCCAAAACTGGTCGGCCAGTACTTGGCTGTGTCTCCACATCCTCCGTCCGTTCATCTCGTCCTGTCTGTACACCATCTGAGGAAGGGCAGGGTCCAGCCGCACCATCAAGAGGTAGTTTGGGGTGATGGGGTCGATGTCAGCTACGTCGCTTGAAACGTAGCCGAGGGGCTTGGAGTTCAGAACTCCCTCAATCTCTGTGAGGACCGTAGCCAGGACTTCATCGCCCACGGTCTGGGCTCCAAGTACGGTGTACATAGCAGTCTTTATTGATCGGACCTCTCTCTCCCACGTTCCCCCGAAATGGGGGGCATTCGGAGGGTTGAACTGGAAGGTGACCTGAGCAGGAGCGAGGCGGATCTTGAGTTCTTCACCCATGTTCAGGAAGCTCGCTCTCAGTTCCGTGTCTCCTCCTTGGAAATTTGTCCCTTGGTCTGACAATAGCACTGATGGGGTCCCTCTCCTCGCTTGGAACCTCCGGAATGACATGAGGAACGAGTCTGTACTCATCGACTGGAGGAGCTCAATGTGAACAGCTCGGGTGGTCATGCATTTGTACACGATGCCCCACCTCTTCTCTGTTCCTCTTCCTCTCTTGACGTTGAATGGGCCGAAGCAGTCCACGCCCGTGGAATGGAAGGCCCGCTCGCCGAGTCGGAGGCGGCAGGGAGGCAGGTCATCTTCGGGATAATAGGCTGTGCCCTCCACTTGCGACAGGTCGGGCAAGTTCGTTGGAATCGGCGTACAGCTTCTCTCCCTTGGAGTATCCAGAAGCGCCGTCGGATCTCCGCAAAGACTCGCTCGGCCCCCGCGTGGCACACCACCTCGTCGTATTTCTGAATGATCAGATCTGTTATCCTGTGTCGGCTGCTTAGGACGATGGGATGCTTAACATCCTCGGCCAAGTCCGGGGCCCGTCTCAACCGACCACCCACCCTGATGAGGCCCTGGGCGTCGATCTCTGGGGCTAAGGTGAGGAGTCGACTGTCTGAGGGGACTGGCTTTGTCCTTATCAGACACTCTATTTCCTCTGGGAAAGAGTCTCTCTGCGCTCTCTGCAGCAGAAGAAGTTCCGCTTCCTTGTATGCAGGTGCATCGAGGTCTGTGGTGGGGGGAAGCTCCGGGTGGTGCCATAGGAATGTCCTTTTCTGGGCACTCTCCAGAGTTTGACAGTCGTATAGGTCCGGGCCCGTTGGAGCCGGGGCTTGACTCAGCCCGCAGAACATAGACTTTTTTATTTCTGACTCGTCTTGGTTCGCCTCCCGCGGTGTGGAGATAGGCCACTTCTCCTCCGGGAGCTTGAGGAATTCTGGGCCATCACATCACTGATGACATCCGCCGGGTTCTGCTTGGTGTCAACATATCTCCAACATTCCGCTCCTACCAGGTCTTGGATTTCGGATACTCGGACTCCTACGAAAACCTTGTACCGACAGGAGGCGGACTGGATCCAGGTGATCACGGTCATGGAGTCTGACCATAGGATGATCTCACGCACCGGTATGGTGAGTTCACTTTGCACAATTTTTGCGAGTTGCGCGCCTACCAGAGCTGCGCAGAGCTCTAGTCGCGGGATCGACTGCTGCTTGCGAGGAGCTATCCTCGAGCGGGCCAGGATGAAGGCTACGTGGACTTCTCCTCCCTCTTCTCGAGCTCTCAGGTAGGCCACTGATCCGTACGCCACTTCAGAGGCGTCGCTGAAGACGTGCAGGTCTGTCTGCCACTTCTCCAGTCGCACGGTAGGGGGGAAGTAACTCCGCGGGATGACAACCTCGCGGAGTAAGAGAAGTTCATCCTCCCACTCTCTCCATGTGGTGGCTAGGTGCTCGGGTATGGGGTCGTCCCAGCCCTGCTCCTTGGCCCACAGTTCTCTCACCAGCATCTTCGCCCGGGTGGTGTAGGGGAGAATACACCCCATTGGGTCGTACTGGCTGGCGAGTGTTCGGTACACACTCCGCCGAGTGGTCAGTCTAGTCATGGACGTTTCCTGATCCGTCCTCAGAGGTGTGTGTCGGTAGTGAAGTGAGTCCATCTTGAAGCGCCAGACGAGGCCCAGGGTCATCTCTTGCGCTTCGCCTGGGGTGTGCGCCATCCAGGTCTCGCTGCTCGCAGCCTTGGTCTCTGGAGGGAGGTGCCGGAGAACTTGAGGGTCGCTACTGGCCCACTGTCGGAGGTCGAATCCACCTTTGGCTAATGAAGCCCGTAGCTTCAGTAGGATGCTCTCTGCTTCTTCTGGCGTGGATACGCTCTGTAGACAGTTGTCCACGTAGAAACTTCGTTCAACGCTGTGTCGGACATCATCGTCGGCTCCGGGGTCTTCGGCCACGTGCTTCTGTAACGCGAACGTGGCACAGCACGGGCTGCAGGTGGTGCCGAAGGGGAGTACCTCCCATTGGTATATCGAGGGTTGTTCGTCGTCGAGCCTCTCTCTCCACAGAAACCTCAGTAAAGGCTTGTCTTCCTCCATCAGTCGAACTTGTAGGAACATCCCCTTGATGTCGCCGCTGATGGCCACTTTGTCCTGACGAAAGCGTATCAGGACGCCGAGGAGGGAGGGTCCGAGTGTCGGGACGGGCAGGAGTAGGTTATTCAGATTCTGCTGTCCAATCTGATAACTGCAATTGAACACGATGCGGTTCTTTCCGTTGTGGGTGGCCTTGTGGTGGGGCACGTACCAGGACTCTGTCGTCCCTTCTGCCTCGTGGTCATCGATTTTCTTTATGTGGCCGGCCGTTACCAGCTTCTCGATCTCGGTGCGATAGATCGTTGCTTGGGGGGATCCTTGGCGAGGCGCCGCTCAGTGCTCTGTAGGTAGTGGTGCGTCGCTCCCTTAGGCACATGCAGAGTGGGCATCCCTTCCCGCCTCAAGAGTGGGGTTGCGTATCTTAGCACTCCGTCGACCTCGACCCTCGTAGTCTTCTGCTCGAGTAGAGCGATGGCATACTTGTCCTCTTTGGATCGAACCATCTTGCGTTCGTTCTTGAATGGCAGCGAGTCTAGTGTCCATAGCCTCTCAACGTGCTGTAGGAGAGTGTTGTCTGTGTCGCTCACCTTGGTGTAAAGGCAGCGTGTGGACGTTGGTCGGCTGGAAGGCCCGGAGAGGGGGCCCTGGAGCGTCCATCCCAGTCGGGTCTTAACCGCGGCTGGGCATCCTCTAGGTCCGATGTGGACTGCATCAGTTGGGACAATGAGGTCCGCGTGGTCGGAGCCAATGAGTAGGGTCGGTGTAGCGCCGCTGATGAGCGGTATGAGCAGTTGGCGTAGGTGGTCGTACTTTTCCCTCAACTGTGGGATGGGGTAATCGTAGCGTGACAAACCTATGTCGTAGCTCGTGAACGCCTTGCTGATGCTGTACCGCTTCTCAGGCTGGTCGATCGCTGCAATGGTGAACGAGACGTTTTCACCTTTGATTGTCTTTAAGTCTCGACGAATGGTACGGAGGGTCATGGTCTCCTCTGGACCCCGCAGGTCCAACTGAGTCGCGGCGGAGGCGAGGAGGAGTGTCTTCTCCGACATAGGTGTCGAGTACCTTGTCCCCGTGACTGAGGAGTACTCGTACCACGTTGAGGAGCACCCTGGAGCTCCCACTCTTCGCGGGGTCGATGTAGAGTACTTCTGCTCTCGAGTTGCTTTGTGGAGCTGGGTTTCGCTTGTTGCTCTCGTGCAGTGCTTCGAGGTGAGCGCCGTCACATTTGCCACACTTCTTCTAAAGGCGGCATTCTGCTGCCATGTGGCTGCGCGCGCAGCGGAAGCAGCGGCGGTTAGCTTTAATCCACTGACTTACTTCGACGGTGGTCAGTTTCTTGAATGCATCGCACTGTGACAGCCAGTGTTCGTTGTCGCAGTATTGACATGCGATCTTCCATTTTCCCTTGGCGGGGGGTTGTGACTCTTCTGCCGTGACACCGACTCGGCCTGGTGCATCACTGTGATGAGCCTGCTTTGGTGGTCTTTAGACCTCCTCGGTCCCTCTTTAATGTTCGAGCCACCCCATGCGAAGGTGTCAATTCTTAGGCTGCTAACCTCCCTGGCTAGGAAGTCAGCCAGATCCAGCAGTGACTGTTATGGGCCATTCGGGTCACGGTAGTTTCGTTGCCGCCGAAAGCGTTCTTGGCGGAATGGGGGGAGCTTCTCCAAGATGCGCTCCACGTTGGAGTTGGCGTACAGCTCGTACATCCCCTTCTCTCGTTGGGACCCGAGCATCCCTACTAGGGACTGTACCTTGGCGGATAAGTCGTCCAGGGCTCGGTTGTCTCTAGCCGGGGGGAGACGTTCGATCTCACGTATCTCCTGAATGACATAGTCCCATGTGCGTCCGTAACGTCCGTCGAGGGCCGCCAGGGCATCAGAGTAGGGAGTCCGTGAATTGGAGTATGCCAGTGCAATGTTGTGAGCTCTAGTTACCTTGAGATGCTTAAGGAGAATGGCATACTTGTATGACTCGTCTTGTACTCCTGACATGATTGTCTCTAGGCACATGCGCAGCTCGGTATACTGCGCTCGGTCTTCTCTTGTGAAGTCTGGGAATGTGGGTGTCCCAATGTAGGGTGCCATGGATGGCTGTGACACTGACGCACGTAGGGGGAGAGGCATCCGTGGCGAGTCTCCCTGTACGTTGGGTCGTTGGTTCGTGCTGGGCGGGAACCAGGGGCTGGGTTCCCAGACACTATTCCTTGGTGCCGTCTGGTGCTCGAACTCCCCAATGGGGCGTGTTGGGGGTTCATAACGCAGCGTGTCGGGACTGAGACCGGGGCTGCGCTGAGCCTCCTGGTCTGAGATGGGGTAGTGCGGGTGGACTTTCTGTCCTCCCTCGTCCTCCGTCAGGCTTTGTAGTCGCTCGGCTAGCTGCTCTGCAACGTAAGCAGGTTCTTCCCGTAGGCGGGGTCCCGTGTAGCTTTGTCGGGGAGGGGAGGGTGCCCTCGACCCTTGTCGTGATGATCTCCGGCAGCTCCGGGTGGAGGAGTGGGGAGTCCCATTCTGGAGCACTTGTGTCATCATTTGTGCTTGTAGACGGTCTCGCTCCATGGTTTCTTTAGCCTGGAGGCGTCTCTCTTCCAGTCTGAGATGTTCACGCTCACTCTCTCGTTGCGCCGTGGCGTCAGCCTGGAGGCGCCTCTCTTCCAGTCTGAGGTGTTCGCTTTCGCTCTCTCGTTGCGCCTGGAGGCGTCTCTCTTCCACTCTGAGGTGTTCGCTTTCGCTTTCTCGTTGCGCCTGGAGGCGTCTCTCTTCCACTCTGAAATGTTCACGTTCACTTTCTCGTTGCGCCTGGAGGCGATCTCTTTCCGCTGAAGCGGTTATCGTGGCGATCAGGACTTGCGCTAGCCTCTGGTCGGCCTCGCTTGGGGATGACGCTGATGATGGTGATTTGGAGTTGGCAGGGCTTGGCGGTGACCTGGTCTCCTCACGTGCTCCGAGGTCCATCTCGGAGGCGCTGTACTTTGTCTTCTCCCACGCTCCGAGGTCCATCTCGGGGGCGCGGTGCTCTTTACTTTGGTGCGCTCCGAGGTCCATCTCGGGGGCGCGGCGTTCTATGGGTATAGTCAAGTCATCAGATGAAAAATGTACAATTCCCGCACTCACTTTTTCTCTGCTTTTATTGTCGTCAACGTTTCGGCTATTCAGCCTTCATCAGGACAGTGGCATGAAACAATGAGGTCTCACATTCATTTTATACAATTCCAAGGTCTGTTTTGGATGATTGCATAACAGGGAGCACCTGTGCCTTCCTGTCAATAAACCAATTGGTTGAGCTTGCAGCCCCACTGGGTACTGCAGCAAAAAGAGAGACAGAGTTAGAAATGCAATAATTCAACCTCAGAACAAAACATTTTTGAAACATCGAACAGTCATATTTACAACACAATATAGTTTAGCATATTTAATATACAGCAATATGACCGAATCATTGTGAAACATTAAACCATCATCAATGGGATTCAGTGGAACAGTTTACAAACACACACTTAAATCCAGTTCATCATTGAGTCCAAAGGTGGTCCCAAATGTTTGAAGTTCCGTTATCCAATAGGCTTCTCTCTTGAGAAGCATCTGTTTCAGATCCCCCCCACGTCTAGAAAGGACCACTTTTTCAATACCACAGTAACTGAAAGCTGTGATTGGATGGTTGGCATCTTTAAAGTGGATGGCTATAGGGCTATCTGGATTATTATTACGAATAGCTGAACGGTGTTCAGATATTCGTGTTTTTAGTGCTCTTGTTGTCATTCCAACATAGGCTTTGGAGCAGCTGCATTTTATTGGATAAATGACCCCAGTTGTTGAGCATGTTATAACTCCACGAATTTTATAGATTTTCCCTGTAAGAGGGTGTGAGAAAGTCTTACTTCTAGTGGTACAATTACATTGTGCACATCGTCCACACTTGTGGTTGCCATCAGGCAGAGATGGCATGCTGCTTGATCTTTCAAATAAACAGTCTGCATGTACAAGTTTGTCTTTCAAATTCTTTCCTCTACGGTAAGTAATTATTGGTGGAGAATCAAATAAGTGGCCTACATTAGGATCACTTGAGAGGATATGCCAGTATTTCTTGATAGAATGTTTTATTTCATGTGATCTATCAGTATAATTAAGAACACAGACAGCTGATGGCTTTCTTTTTGTCTTTCTACCCCCTTGTGTTTTTGTTTTTACTTTCTGAAGGGCCCTGTCTATGCATTCATCTTCATATCCTCTTTGTTTAAAACGTGATTTCATTACCTCAACTTGGTTGTCAAATCGTTCTTTTGTGTCACAGATTCTTTGCAATCTATGGAACTGTCCTATTGGAATAGCTTCTTTCACATATTGTGGATGGTAGCTCTCCATGTGTAAAAGGTTGTTCCTATCTGTAGGTTTTCTAAAGAGATCTGTCACTAATTTGCCATTTTCTTTTGTGATACATATATCTAAGAAGTTGACAGTGTGGTTGTTATATTCCAGGTTAAAAGTAAGAGATTCACTTTTGCTGTTTAACCAGTCTGTGAATTCTATAAGTAGTTCTGTTGATCCCGTCCACAAAAATAGAACATCATCTATATATCGTTTCCAATATTTGATGTATTGCAGGTATGGGTTCTCTGTACTATCTAGAATATTTGTCATTTCAAACAGTCCAACGTACAAGTTTGCATAGTTAGGAGCCATTGTGGTTCCCATGGCAGTTCCTTTGATCTGCAGGTAAAAATCTCTATCAACACTGAAATTGTTCTTAATTAGTACCAGTTCAGCTGCCTCAAGTAAAAATCTATTAAATTGTGCATTACTGTCTTCTTTGCTGTTCAGAAAGATCTTTAGGGCCTCTAACCCCCCTTGGTGGGGTATATTGGAATAGAGACTTTCGACATCTAGTGTACACAGTATAGTAGATTCAGGGACATGTTCAATGTTTCTCAATGACTTAAGTACATCATTTGTGTCTTTGACAAAGGTTGGCAGTTTGAAAACAAATGGCTTTATGTAGTGATCAACAAAAACTGAAAGTGGTGCTGTAATCGAACCTATTCCAGCCACAACCGGTCTTCCAGGTGGATGTTCAATGGACTTATGGATTTTTGGTAGCGTGTATAGTACTGGTATAGTTGGTGACTTTGCATACAAGAAATCAAGATTCTTCTTTGTGATAACTTTGTTGTCTAAGGCCATTGGTCCTTTGAGTAGTCAAGTCATGCCCCGCTTGTCCCCCCCGTAAGCTAAGTCAGTTTCACTTAAACTAGCTTGGGTCTCTACATCTGGGGTTGACAGGTCGATAAGGTTGGGCATACTTGAGCTACCAAGGTTATCCTTGCTTAACGTACTCGTAGATAAGCTAGGAGGTAACTCTACAGCGTAGCCCTCCAAGTGGTGAGGGGGCTGACGCTGGCGCCTAGGGCGCTCTAATGGGGGAGAGCCGATTGGAGAGTGTCCGCCGCTGGCCATGTTATCACTAATATTATTATTATTACTGATACCATCCGGCTCGAAGGACCAATTGTAGCTAAGGGGCTACACAACCCTGACTGTATTGAGATATGTTAGATTAAACCACTGCTAAAGAATATGTTAATGGCCAGACAGTATAAGTACACAAAATGGCGGACACTCTATTAACGGCGCGGGGACAGTGATACAAGTTGAACAAGCATTTTAATAGTCATGGCAACATACATATTATATATCACGGTTCTCTTTTAATAATAGAATGTCAGTGCAACAAAGTCAGAGGTAACGATAGTTCCTATACTACGGATACCCGACCGGTGGAGCTCTGAATGGAGTGAGACGGAGCGAAGCGGCACAGGGAAAAGCAAGATGGTGGATGGAGACGGTGGTTCTCTCCGGAGCTCCGGCTCCAGAGAAACTGCAGACTGGTGGGATAATCCTGTCGTCGCTGGGAAAGAGGGGTCTCGTACGGACCGGTCCTTTGTATTCCTAGCGCCCGATGGCAGGGTTAATAGCTATTAGTCCAAAAGCCTGTTGGCATGGATGATAGCTAGTTAGCTCCGTCTGTACTTGAAGCTAACCCGCAGGCAGTCTTCAATGAGTAGTTATGTCCAGAACGTCGCTGGGTTCAACTATAAGTCTCTCCACGTTACTTTGCTTACACAAGTCACCATACTGTGCCAATAATGGCTCGACAATATTATGGTTGTATCTAATTAGCCGTGCGGCTCTCTATAACGATACGCTGCTCTCGGTCTGTGTACAACTGCACCAGACGTCTTCTCTCTCACTCTGCTAGTTTTCCTGTTAATGCTGCTGCTGAACGTCTTCTCCACAACACACTCTATCTTAGTTCCCTGTGGACTCCGCCTGTTCACCTATACAGATCAATGCGCTCTCTCACTTGTCCGGGCATGTCTGAACATGTTCTGAAACATGTCTAGAGGGGCGCGCGCACTGGCGCCTACGGCGTTAAGAATGGGACATATACAATAAGCGAATGATGAATCCTGTTAGGCAAACAGATGACGTAAAGATATATATCTTATATATATAAACAATATATAAGTTATACAAATTAATAAACGCAGACTTTCAGGTTAATCTGGACCTTCAGAACAGGCTGAAAAGGGGGTCCAGATTGTTAAGCGGCTGTTTAAAAAGGCAAGAGACAGTAACACTGCCCCATGCCTGGCTTTGCTAAGCTACAGAGCAACACCTCTGGAGTGTGGAGCATCCCCTGCTGAGCTCCTCATGCATCGCAAGCTGCACACCACGCTTCCACACATTCCAGATGAAAAGGACATGGGCAGGGAGTCCAGGGGCATATCTAGACCCAGCACTTCAGTAGGGCACAGAAGGGCACCAAAAACTATGAAGCGGGAGCGCGTAGCGAGACCGGGAAAAATATTTGGCCGGTTTTGGCCGGTTTGTGGGCGAAAATGGGTGGATTTTGTAACTATTTTTTTTAAACTTTATTTCGGTTTTAGGGTTAGGTTAGGGTTATGTTATTTAATTATTTGGGGGAGCCAGCCCCCCAAACTCCTGAAATGCATAGAAATCTATGAAATAAATAAAACAATCTGACATTTATATTAAAAAGAGCTAGCCCCCCAAACCCCTAAAATACATAGAAATCTATGCATTTTGGAACAGTTACTATATATAGTCAAGAAAGCATTTAGTCATACTTAAAGTTTAAAGTGCTTTACTTGCATTGAACATTGAACATTGAGGAGACATCATTAGAAAGCACAATGTATGTTTCCATAGTTACGCAGATTACACACAATTGTACATCTCCGCTGAACCAAATTATCACACAGCTATAAACTCCATTTCCGCCTGTCTCTTAGCAATAAACAAATGGATGACGAACAACTTCCTAAAATTAAATGAGGGCAAAACTGAAATCCTACTAGTCGGTCCTATAACAAAAAGAGAAATGTTACAGAGCAATATGGGGCAACTTACTCCTTGGATCAAACCCAAAGTTACAAGTAAATAACCTACACTGGCTTCCGGTAACATTTAGAATTGATTTCAAGGTCCTCCTCCTTATATACAAAGTATAAACATTGCGATCATCTACTATTGAAGGTTCCAAGCCACAATCTAAAGAAAATCGGGGATGCAGCCTTTGCTAACTATGCACCAAAGTTATGGAACACACTACCTATGGACATTAGGGAAGCTAGATCTCTTAATATTTTCAGAAATAAGCTAAAAACGTACCTCTTCACCATAGCCTTCTAATACACCCCGCTGTTGATTGTACTGTAGCACTATTTTACTCTGGCCATTCTATTGCATAATTTTACTATCTATTCTACTATTCTATTATTGCACTGTATTATTGGTGTGCAAACCAGTCAACTTACAAAAAAGAGCCTGTTGGAGGATTTCAACAAGATAAATGCGACAACATTGCAAAATATTTCACTATAATATTTCAAAGTGAAGTAAAAAATATTATACCACATTATGGTTTTGTTGAACATTTGTATTTCACAGGAGAGAAACTGTATTCAAAGAAAGCTATTAAAATAGTCTTTGAATCTAAATATACTTTCTTTGTGTTGATTTTACATTAATTCCATGATTTTACTCAAGTAAATATCTGTTACAAGCTTCGGTTTTATGTAGAAAAATGCTGTTTTTAATCTAGATTAATCTAGATTGATTACAGAAAATTGTGAGATTGATTAGTTAATTTTTTTTATCTATTGGCGGCGCTGGTGTATATATTATATATATATATATATATATATATATATATATATATATATATATATATATATATATGTGTATGTGTATATATGTAATGTGTGTATATATGTCAGAGAATCAGCCCCTTGCGTCCTTAGTGTAAAGCATATGACATGGTGTATGTTTGTTCATTGATGTGACAGTGTCTGGCAACATACTATTGTTATTTTTATTTCTTTGTGTTTGTGATTTGTCTTGATGTGTTTGTGAAACTATAAAAGCAATCAATCAATGTATTACCATAGTGTCTTTATACCTTCATCACTGTAGGCTACATATTAATACTACAACTCGTTAAAGTTATAAAAAAATACCTATGGTCATTAACTCTTTCAGTGCCACGCCTGGTTTTCCGTTTTACCGCTTGAATGCCACCATCGGCGCCAATGTTAACGTTAATATCGCCTAATCTATGTTTTAAATTATGGCTATGTGTCTAATCTGCCCATCGCATTATCAAAGACTATTTTCCAGTCAGTGCTGTGAAGGCAGATTGTTTTTTTATCGCGTCGTTTCCGTTTCAGAGCAGTTAGAAAAGCCCCCGTTTTGATATAAAAAACAGCTCATTCTGGAGCATTCTATGAAAATCGTCTTTTAGTGGAATATTCCACAACGTTGATATTCGTCTGCCTTTTTATGAATAGTTTTCAAATAAACGCTAGATGATCAATATTATACGTGCACGCAAGCACATTACGGCCGCGCACTGATAATCGCTCCGTTGATTTCCTCACAGACTTTTACAGTGAAACCGAAAGAAGACATTTCACAAAACAGCTTATAACTTCATCAAACTTTTTTTTTGATCAAATTTTGTATTATTATTCACATGAAACAAGACAACACATTAACCACAATCACCGTACATAGAACTTCACAAGAAAATAACAAAAACAATAATAATAATACAGACTAACAATTATACAGACAAGAGAAAAGAAAACAGAGTTCAACCTTCTACATTTTAATTCCAAGGGGTACTATCTAATAAATGGTCTTTCCCAGTGTTCAGCCCCGATTCCCGGCCGTGTGACCCTATATTAATAAAACGTACATCTCCAATCCACCACAAGGACCATTTTTTGAGAACACGACCCGAAAACAGAGCAATGAACCTTCATGAAAAAACAAAAACCTGTAGAGGTGTTCCATAGACTCACAGAGACTGTGTAAAAGTGGCCAAACAGTGAAGAAATAGTTAAATAGCTGCCCCCCCATAATATCCCCAGCTAAACTCAAGATGACCAGACAAAAGACAAGACAGACAAAACAATTCCTCCTCCCCCTCCCAAGAGACCGCCGGACTCACCCGAACACGCACCTCAACCCCGCTCAGCCGCACACTGCGGTCTTTACCTTCTCAGCTGCTGCGAACCACAGGTCAATTCCAGCCTGCCCCACCCCAATCACCCGGGCTGTGGATATCTCAAGATAAATCACATCCAATAGAGTTAGGGACCAGTTAATCATTGTAAGCTTCTCAGGCTCCTTCCATCTCATTGCTATTAGCTTCTTGGAAGAGGTCAAGGTCCTGGCGGGATGGTGCCAGGAAAACAGCCTCTCCCTGAACGTCAGCAAAACAAAGGAGATGATTGTGGACTTCAGGAGGTCGGGGGTCAAGGACTACAGCCCCCTCAGCATCGACGGGGCACCGGTTGAGAGAGTCAACAGCTTTAAGTACCTCGGAGCCTACATATCCGAGGACTTGACATGGACCACACACATTGACAGTGTTGTGAAGAAGGCACGACAACGCCTCTACTTCCTCAGGCGCCTAAGGAAGTTCCAAGTCAGCCAGAAGATCCTTAAGAACTTCTACTCATGTACAATAGAGAGCATCTTGACCGGCAACATCACCTCCTGGTTTGGGAATAGCACTGCACAAGACCGAAGCAGACTACAAAGAGTGACACGTTCAGCCGAACGCACAATTGGAGGGGGGCTCCCCACCCTCCAGAACATTTACTACAAGCGTTGCAAGGGCAAGGCTAAGAGAATCATTAAAGACTCCAGTCACCCGAACAACTGCCTCTTTGAACTGCTGCGGTCAGGCAAGCGATACCGGAGTCTCAAGGCGAGCACAGAAAGACTCAGAAGAAGCTTCTATCCCCAGGCCATCAGGCTGCTAAACGAACAATGAATGAACACTACACAACAACAACCACCAAACGCACATAGCACACACATCCACACGCACACACTCACTTTAAACAAACACACTGTAGCACCCACTCCACACACTTTATAGCACACACCCACTCTAAACAAACACACTGTAGCACCCACTCCCCACACTTTATATTTATGGAGGAAGGATTGCACTACAACTCGTACACCTTACTGTAAATTGTACCTAAAATTGTACCTCATCCCATTTCTGCTTTGCACTAGATAGTACTGTACATTAGTACACTGCATAGCATTGTGTATTGTATATTATATGGTAACTCAGAACATTGTACATATGTCTATACCGAACACTGTGACCTCATTTTTCTTCTTCTAAATTCATGCTATATTATGTTATTATGTTATTTGATACTATCTTGTCTAGCACAGTCTCTGGAGCGTAACAGTAAGAAGCATTTTGTATGAAAGTATTCTGTACTTCTGTATGACAACTATTAAAGAACTTGAACTTGAACTTCTTCGCTGCTGTGACGCCCGCTAGGACAACCCTTTTCAGTTGTACGGACGCGGGTAGTGTCGTTATATCGTTCAGGAGTAGCGTAACAGCTGTGAATGGGATATTTAAGTTTAAGTTTAAGTTTGTCCGTTATTGACCTCCAGAAGCGGGCCACTGGTGGGCAATCCCAATACATATGCATATAAGTGCCAGTGGCCTTTTGAGAGCACAAAGTGCACCGAGAGTCGGTTATCAGTCCCATAGCATATAGCTTCCTAGGTGTAAGATAGGTCCTATGAATATAATTAAAATTAATTTGCTGGTTATTGGGGTTGCGGGAAGATAATGCCACATTTGCCCAAACATCATCCCAGTCAAACTCGGGGTCCAACTCCGGGATATCCACACGCCAGATTGTATCCAATGATACATTTTTATACGTGGATTGAATTAAGAGCGTATAAAAGTCGGAGACAAACCCTCTGGATGTCGTCCTGTCCACTATGAGCCTGAGGAAGGGGTGTGGGTGCAAGGCTTGAGCCCACGGTACGCCATGCGCCCTTAGTGCTGACCTTAGTTGAAGGTAAAGAAAGAAGGACTCGCCGGGAAGATCATAAAATTCTCTTAAGTCCTGAAACGAACGGAGGCCGTTCTTATCATAAATATCCTCCAGAGTATGCACTCCCCTCCTTTGCCATTGAGGAATATTAACCGGCTTGTGTCCAACAAGTAATTGCTGGTTATTAAAAATTGGAGAGTCCAGGTGCCAACGGCATTTAACCCCACACGACCTCTGTACATTACGCCACGTTTGGATCACGTGAGTTATGATCCGTCCATACCTCAGCCGGCATTTCGAAATAGAGACAGTGGAGTACACTACATCCTGCAATCTTAGCGGAGACACCGCCGCCGCTTCTAAGGAGCGCCACGATACAGCCTCTACAGGGTCTAGCCAGCACATCAGAGGTCTCAGTGAAAAGGACCAGAAATAAAGTTTAAAATCAGGGATTGCGAGGCCCCCATCTTGTTTTCTACGTTGAGTAGTAGCCCTTTTGATTCTCGGGCGTTTGTTATTCCAGATAAACTTAGATACCATCGATTGTACCTTGCGCCAGTGGTCTATTGGAGGGGGCAGGGGGAGTATTGAGCTAATAAAATTTAGATGGAGATGGAGACGATGCACGCTGTCTCCTCGGCTAATGCTAACGAACTAGCCACGCTAACGACGGAGGTATCATTACAGTGCGAGAGGATGGCGGGTCTCGAATCCGCCCTGCTGGCTAGGCAGGCTGAAGTCAACAAACTACAGTCGGCAATGGAGGAGATGCAGTCCCGGGATAGACGCCACAACGTCAGGATTGTTGGAGTACCGGAGACAAGCGGTGAAGGCCGTCTCTCTGAGACCGTGCCCGAACTGCTGCAGAAAATACTAGGGACGGACGTCCTCCCTTCGCCTCCTATCTGTGAATCGGCCTACAGAGCGGGCAGGTTTTCTCCCGGCGTGAACAAAGAGCCGAGGCCCATCATAGTCAAGCTGAACAGACTCCAGCAGAGGGAACTCATTATGCGGTCGGCTCGTACCAGAAGGGGTCATCTGAGGCTTGGCGATCACAAGGTGGCCATTTTCGAAGACTTTACACCGGAGGTTCAAGCACAGAGAGGCGAATACAAGGTGGTCCTGACTAAGCTATGGAAACTAGGCCTGAGGCCCACGTTATTCGCTCCCGCGAAGTTATCTGTGTTGGAGAAGGTCGGTGGTCGGCGTTTGTTTTGGTCGTTGGCCAAAGCGAAGGAATATCTCGCGGAGATACCCGAGTCTGTTGCTTGATATCTATGGCGGGTGAGTGACTTGGCGGTTTGGGCCTATATACATTGATTAGGCCGACTATTCACAAATACTTGCTGTCATGCCCAGACATGCTAACTGCCCAATGCCCATCCAACTAGCGGGGCTTCCCAATGACTTCTGTTACTTGCTAAAGCTGACCTCATGGTCATACTTGTGTATCGCCTCTTTGGAAGCTAACGAGCTAGCTGAACAATGTACATAATAGGCTAACGTGCTATCCGGATTCATCACTAGCTTACGCGCTAGCCTCGGGCTAGCCAGCGGGCTTCGTCTATAGTCTGCGCTGAGCCATTCGAGACCCGTTAATGGTTACGTATTTTGGTTGCTGTTGCTGTTCAAAGGGACATTGGTTTGCACAATTCAAGAGTGATCGAATCCCTAACTAACTTCTGGTATGCTTTTATTTTTATATCCAGGTTGTTTTGAGCTTTTGGATCCATAGTAGAAGCCAAGGTCGGTTGAATATGCATATACAATATATGATAACAGGTTGGGTCGGGTATGGCTTGCACTTCATGGCTATATGGTTATATGGCCTGCACTTTAGCCATGACCCTCTTTTCCTTTCTTTTTTCTTTCTTATTGTCGCTGTTTTTATGTCATCTGTATGCGCGATTTAAATGTGATCCGATTCTACCTTGGACTAACTGCTGAATTGCCTTAATTTTGTTTTGAATTTTCCGTGATCCATTTATGCTATAACGTTGCGACATTAATATGCAGACTCCAAGGTAGATGGTTACAGGGTTGATGCTGAGTAATTATATAATAATTATTGTCGCTGTTTTAATGGCATTTGAGTGAGCAATTTAACTGTGATTCGATCCTACCTTGGACTAACTGCTCCGACCGATATCTTTATTGAAACGATGTATGATAACAGGTGGTGTCAGGTGTTGCTTATTGCCATCCCCGGATTGATTAATTAATGAATGTGTTTAATTCTATTCTTACATAGGTTATGTCATTTCAGCCGTTGTGCCTGATCAGAGGGACAGCTAAAGGGGTGCACTTTGACCATAACCCTTTTTTTTCCCTTCCTTTTTTTGTCATTGTTTAATTGACATTGTTCACACAATTTTGCACAATTAACCTGTGACCCGATCCTGCCTTAGACTATCGGCTGGGATGCTTTAATTAAATTTTTTTTGAATTTTCCTATACCCTTTTAGGCTATAACAATGCGACGTTGAAGCGCAGATTCGGAAATAGTTGGCTGCAGGTTGATGTGGAGTTATTATTTAATAATGGCTATTTTTACCATTATGGTTGTCTCATGTTGGGGCCAGGGCTCAGGTGGGTTTCGACCGATATCTTTATTGAATTTTATTTTTATTATTATTTGTGTTTATTGGACTAGTGGGGGTTCACTCAGGGGTTTATCTAGAGGGGGGTTGGAGTGGGGAGCGTCTTATTGATCCATGTCTCTAGTGGGAAGTGATATAACTTCATCAAACTTACTCCGATTATCCTACCACTGATAACATAGAGTCCTTACCTGACATCAGATGGTATCTGTTACAAAGGATCAGATTAAACCGAATATATATATTTATTAGAGGTGGGCATAGATAATTTTTTTTAATCTAGATTAATCTATCTGCAATCCTGGATTTAATCTAGATTAATCTAGATTAAAATGTCTCAAAAAAAAAAAAAAAACCTGCCGAAGGCATTCAAAATATGTGTGTTCTACCCAAATAATGACCAGAAGTAAGTCCTTACTTTTTCTTTCCTCCTTATGTTTCTCAGGCCAGGTGGCCCATTACACCATGAGCCCATCTCCCGTTTCCAAAATGCATTACAGACTGTTTGAAAAAGCTGTTTTGCTATAATAATTGGTAATGAAATATCAAAATTATGTTCAATAAGATGTACTTGTGTTTAATAAGTTGTTTTATTCAGAAGTTAACACAAATACATAATATTACCAGTACAGTACAGTATCTAGCACACTCTCAGGAGCAAAACAGAAAGAATCATTTCAAACTTGAACTATGTGACATGGCTTGAATCAACTGCTCCAGTGGAGTTGCTCAGTGGCCAATGGTGTCAACTGTGGTTGTACTGGGCAGCTCCCAGGTGTGAATGGAAAAGAACATCTGTGCTCAGCAAACCTACCCTGGGTAAATAAAGGTAGAAAAAAAAATGTAATTTTTTTTTCTTTTTTTTTTTTTTTAGATTAATGCGTTAATTATATTATCGCGCGATACTAGTATAGCGTTAACGCAGCACGTTAACGCCGTTAACGGCCCAGCTCTAATATTTATTGATTGATATATATTGCATAGTATTTGTATATCGTTTGATATCCCTTGTATATTCCTTGTACATATACACGGAATATCCCTTTAGCCTAGTACAGACCATAATATTTCATTCTCCTATTGGACAGCGGTCCACAGGCGCCAGGGCCATGCCTCCGGAGTCAGGTTCAAAGCCACCGTCAAGACATGTCTGTACATGCCCGGCCTTGCCCAGGAATACGAGACAGAAATGAGGTTGGCACTAGATTGTTCGCCGTGCATATAAATATGGCGCAGGTGAATACAGAAGTAGAGTTACCCAATAAGTTGAAGCCTCACCCACGATACTCCGTGCGGTGAAGTATGGCCTGTTTGGCCCCAAATAGAGCATTGAGACCGCGTGCGAATTAATAACTGAATTGTCAGAGTTTGGCGCTATACCGTCGAGTGCGACATATTTCTATTAAGTCAGTAATAGTCTATTTGTGTATAGTGTATCGTGCGGCTAAAGTTCTACAGTGACCAGCATCACCAACGCTTCCTCGTACCAGCTAGAGTGCTTATCCAGGCTGGGCTGCTTTCATGGCGCTTTCACCCGAGGAGACCTAGACGAGAACCGTGTGGATATGTACACTGGATTAATCTACCCGACGACTACATAGCCCTTTGCGGCTGGATTATATTTGTTTTGGTCCTGTGATTTATGGAGCGGAGAATCGCCGACGCCTACACGTGTGGGATTTACCCTGTGAGGAGCCACGTCGAGTCTGCGCCTCAGAGAGCCTGAGGCCGGCTAGCTTTCTTCACTGTGGAGCTACAGTCTACGGAGAACAGCTGTATTCGTCTGTGGATCAAGAGACTATTGCACCGTCTCCTGTACTTGGAGTCTCCTTAGTCATCGTTGACCAGACTCTCTACTACCGACAGATCCTCTACCCCTGCTGGCTTACAACCGGGGGGACCCTTCCAGTATCTCCCGCTATATATTACTAGTGTACCATAGATATAATTCCCTAAGATTCAGGTTGTATAATTACCTCCTGCGTAACCAGAGAATGGACATTCATTATTGATTTGCCTACGCACATTCCTTTGCCTTATAAGCGCATCCAAAGTAAAATAGAGAAGTATATTATGTACCTTTTGCTGCAATAAATACTTAATTACCACTTTGTGTGGAACCGATTCATTGTGGGAAGTGTTCATCATATTTATATATCATGTACTGTATGGCCAGTAATTAAAGTACATAAAGCGGTAGTGGTTTAATGATACCATACTTATCAATACAGTCAGGGAATTGTACCCCTCAGTTACAATTGGTCCTTCGAGCCGGAGGGTAACTAGTGTAATATTAATATAGTGGTATTAATATTGACATGGCCTATGATGAACACTCCACAAAACGGTTCTCCTAAAGTAGATCGCCCGCAGCGTAGACGGCAGACACCTCAGTACTTAGAGGATTACGTTGCCAATATACTACCTAGCTTTCTACAGACGGTAAACGCGGAAAAAGTAGATAGTAAAATTATGTCCGACCCTATCGACCAGGCTACCCCGCCAATAGAGGCCCTAGTGGGTTCTAACGTAACTGACCAAGCTCACGGTAGGGACCAGGAGGAACCCGACATGACTTTACCCCCCGCCAAGACCGAAGAAGTAGTCCCCGGAGAGCTCCAGGATAAAGACAGCCCTCCAGGGATGGAACTCTACCCGCTACAAGAAGAGGAGAGCACCCCGGAGATGGATCTCCAGGACTCGCCACAGGAGAACAGATCTCCAACGAGTACTGCCAGGAGCGGATCACCTCAACCAGCGTCTTCCCCCAGCGAGGCGGACAAGATGCTGGCACAGGCATTCCTCGCCAGCCTAGCAGCCTCAACAGAGCGCGATCGACTCCAAGCACAGACGCTTAGTGAGCGCGAACATTCTTCCATGGAAAGAGAACGCCTTCAGGCGCAGCAACGGAGCAACGAAGATCGTATACGTCTAGAGATTAGACGCCTTCAGACGGAAGAGAATATGGTAAGGGACCGGGCCGAAGCCCAGCGCGCCGCCGCCGAAGCCCAGCGCGCCGCTGCCGGTGCCCAAAGAGAAGCAGAGCGCGACCTCGCTCTCACCAAGCGCGAAGCCGAGCGCGACCGATTACAAGCGCAGATAATGGAGCAGCTGATCACCAGGGCAACACCCCCTCCCTCCGCACGGGGTTCCAGGGCCTCGTCAAGACAAGGGTCAAGGGCACCCTCCCCTACCCGATCAAGCGACCCTGAGCCCGACCACCAGAGAGAGCCTATACCCCCCTCCGAACCCCTTCCCCGACCGGTCCAAGTGAGACCCAGCTACAAGGAAGAAACGGTCTACACCGCGGAGAGGCTAAATAGACGACTACAGGATCTAGAGGACCTGCCAGAGGAAGAAGAAGAGGGAGAGGAGGAGAGTCAAGCCCGACAGCAGCACAGTACTCCACAGGACCAGGAGGTCCAGTACAGCCCAGGCTCTACCCCCGCGGCTCTGCGCTACAGACCCCCGACTCGATTCACGGGTGAGCTTGACGCACGACCAGCCCCGAGGAACAGCACCTGGATACGCGGGCCATGGTACCCAGCAGGTACCAGCCCACCAAGAGGCGTAAGAGGAGACTCGCCTAGGAGGCCTCTCTTCCAACGCTCACCGATGTGCCAGCCATCCATGGCATCATACATTGGCACACCGACGTTTCCGGACTTCACCCACGAGAACAGAGCACAGTACACGGAGCTACGAATGTGCTTAGAGACAATGATGTCCGATGTAGCTGATGAACCGTACAAGTATGCTATCCTACTGAAGCACCTCAAGGTGCCCCGAGCGCACAATATAGCGCTGGCCTATGCCACCTCTACTACCCCATACACAGCGGCTCTAGCAGCACTCGACCAAAGATATGGACGCATATGGGACTACGTAATACAAGAGATAAGGCATATTGACCGCCTACCCCCAGCCACAGACAATCGCTCACTAGATTACCTGTCTATCAAGGTACAATCCCTGGTAGGGATGCTGGGGGCGCAAAGAGAAAAGGGTATGCACGAACTGTACGCGAACTCTAATGTCGAGAGGATTTTAGAGAAGCTTCCGCCCGCCCGACAAGAGCGCTTCAGGCGGCAAAGAGACCACCGTGATCCTAACGGTCCCGAGCCATCCCTCCTAGACCTAGCCGACTTCCTGGCGAGAGAAGTCAACAGCCTACGGTTGGATACGTTCATGCGGAGCACCCCAAGCTCCAGAGAGGGACCTAGGAGAGCAAACGATGGCCGAAGATTGGTGACCGTCATGCACCAATCAGAATCAGTACCGAGCAGCAAGAACCACAGTACCCCCTCGATGAAAGAGAAGTGGAAGATGGTGTGCCCGTACTGCGAAAAGGAACACTGGTTGTCACAATGTGACACGTTCAAGAAGATGACCGC
This sequence comes from Notolepis coatsorum, assembly GCF_963971535.1. Lineage (NCBI taxonomy): Eukaryota > Metazoa > Chordata > Actinopteri > Aulopiformes > Paralepididae > Notolepis > Notolepis coatsorum. The sequence goes on along the minus strand of NC_140169.1, from coordinate 42,363,183 downwards.
CGACGAGGTGAGTCAATGGATAAAGTCCAACCGACGCTGTTACCGATGTGCGCGCAGTCACATGGCAGCCGATTGCCGCTTAAAGAAGAGGTGTAGTCGGTGTGACGGAGCCCACCTAGATGTCCTACACGACAGTAACAGAAGAAAGCCTGCACCCTCAAGCAGCACAAAGGCAAGTGTTATGTACATTGACCCCGCCAGCAGCGGGGGCGCCCGGGTGCTCTTAAAGGTGGTCCGCGTAACACTGAGTTACCAAGATAAGGTCATGGACACTTACGCCGTCCTTGACGACGGGTCAGAGAAGACCCTTCTCCTCGCGTCCGCTGCGGCCCAGCTGGGGCTGCGGGGGAGCGAAAACCAGATGACGATTCGGACAATAAGAAGAGATCTAAAGACGATAAAGGGCGAGAATGTCTCCTTCACTATCGCAGCAAGCGGGCAGCCAGAGAGACGATATAGGATTACTAACGCTTTCACCAGCCAAGAAATAGGCCTGTCGCAGTACACCTACCCCATCGCCAAGCTGATGGATAAATATGTGCACCTGCGTCAACTACCTATACCGCTCATAGACGGTGCCACCCCGACCCTGCTGATAAGCTCCGACCATGCAGACCTCATCGTCCCGATAGACCGGGTCCACACAGGGCCCAGAGGCTGTCCTGCAGCAGTCGAGACCCGCCTAGGATGGACATTACAAGGCCCCCTCGCTAAGTCTCTTAACCGAACAGCAGCCACTAACTGCCTCCACTCCAGAGTGACAGAAGAAGACACCACCCTCCTACAGCATGTCGAGAGGCTATGGACACTAGAGACAATGCCCTTTAAGAACGAAAAGAAAGACATTCGTTCCAAGGAAGATATTTACGCTATAGCCCTCCTCGAGCAGGGGACAAAGAGAGTCAAAGTCAACGGAGTGATGAGATACGCAACTCCACTCCTGAGGCGAGAGGGTATGCCTACCTTCCACGCCCCAAAAGAAGCGATGGAGCGGTATCTATTGAACACAGAGCGGCGCCTAGCCAGATACCCCGCTCAAGAGACGGTGTACCGCGCTGAGATTAACAAGCTAATCACAGCGGGACACATAAAGAAAATTGACATTAAAGAGGCCGATCAGACGACCGAATCATGGTACGTGCCGCACCACAAAGTCCACCACAACGGCAAGGATCGTATTGTGTTCAACTGCAGCTACCAGATCGGATCACAAAATCTGAATAAAGAGCTCTTGCCCGGCCCAACACTCGGCCCCTCTCTACTAGGCATGTTACTACGTTTCCGCCAAGACAAGGTGGCCATCAGCGGCGACATCAAAGGGATGTTCCTGCAGGTGAGACTAGTGGAGGAGGACAAGCCCCTGCTGCGGTTCCTATGGAGAGAGAGGATCGGGGATGAGCAACCAGCCATCTATCAATGGGAAGTCCTCCCTTTCGGAACCACATGCAGCCCATGCTGTGCTACGTTTGCACTGCAAAAACACGTCGCAGAGGACCCAGCAGCTGATGAAGAGGTCCGACAAAGTGTAGGAAATAGTTTCTACGTGGACAACTGTCTGCAAAGCGTCTCGACGCCAGAAGAAGCCGAGGCCCTTCTACTCAAGCTCCGCGCCTCCCTGATCAAAGGCGGCTTTGATCTCAGGCAGTGGGCCAGCAGCGACCCGCAAGTATTGCGCAGCCTCTCCCCCGAGGACAAGGCAGCAAGCAGCGAGACCTGGATGGCGACCATCCCAGGAGAAGCCCAAGAAATGACATTAGGACTAGTCTGGCGCTTCAAAACAGACTCGCTCCATTATAAACACACACCCCTGACCAAGGAGCAGGGAAGGTCGACTGCACTACCGACCACCAGACGGAGTGTATACAGAACACTCGCCAGACAATATGACCCGTTGGGATGTATTCTACCTTACACCACCAGGGCAAAGATGATTGTAAGAGCGTTATGGGACAAGGACCAGGGCTGGGACGACCCCATACCCGAACACCTTGCATCCACATGGAGAGAGTGGGAGACGGAACTCAGCTCACTCCCAGGTGTCAACATATGCCGCAGCTACTTCCCACCCACAGTGAGGCCGGAGACGTGCCAGATGGACCTGCACGTCTTCAGCGACGCCTCCGAAGTAGCCTACGGTTCGGTGGCCTACTTGCGTGCCCGAGAGGAGGGAGGAGAAATACATACTGCTTTCATCCTGGCTCGCTCAAGAATAGCCCCACGAAAGCAAAAATCTATCCCGCGTCTAGAGCTCTGCGCAGCCCTAGCAGGAGCGCAACTCGCCACGTTAATCCAACGTGAACTCACCATTCCGGTGCAAAGAACAATCTTGTGGTCAGACTCCACGACAGTACTCACATGGATCCGGTCTGATTCGTGCAGATACAAGGTCTTCGTGGGAGTCAGAGTCACAGAGATTCAAGATTTAACAGAAGTAGCAAGCTGGAGGTATGTGGACACAAAACACAACCCAGCTGACGTCATCACCCGGGGAATGTCCCTGGATGACCTCACCCGTCACAACCTATACAGTGACGGGCCAGAGTTCCTCAAGCTCCCGGAAGAAGAGTGGCCTACACCCACCCCACGGGAAGCGAGTAAAGAGGAGGCCGAAAACAAGAAATCTATGTTCTGTGGATTGAACACACTCGTCTCCACAGACCCCGACATAGACGATTGCCTCACCCTAGAGAGTGCGCAGCTAAAGACATTCCTGTGGCACCACCCAGAGGTTCAGCTCACTACTGACATTACAGCAGCTGACTACGAAGAAGCAGAACTTCTTCTACTACAACGAGCCCAGAGAGACTCGTTCCCCGATGAGCTAGACTGTCTACAGGGAGCAAAGCCCGTCCCATCAGACAGCAGACTGCTCCACCTAGCCCCCGAGAGCGACGCCCATGGTCTCATCAGAGTGGGTGGTCGTCTGCGGAGAGCTCCAGACTTACCGGATGACGTCAAGTACCCGATAGTCTTAAACAGCCGACACAAGGTCACAGAGCTGATCATAAAGAAATACGACGAGGATGTGCATCACGCCGGGGCAGAGAGAGTCTTCGCGGAGATCAGACGTCGTTATTGGATACTGCAAGGGAGAGAAGCAGTGCGGCGCTTCCAGCGAACCTGTCTAGACTGTCGTAAGTGGCGAGCGCAGCCCAGTATACCCCGGATGGCTGACCTATCTCCCTGTCGCCTCCGACTCGGCGACAAGCCTTTTCACTCCACCGGTATGGACTGTTTCGGCCCGCTGTATATAAAGAAAGGAAGAGGAACCGAGAAGCGGTGGGGTATTGTATTCAAATGCATGACCACCCGAGCGATGCATATAGAACTCCTTCCAACCATGAGCACAGACTCATTCCTTATGGCCTTCCGAAGATTCACATCGCGGAAAGGCAAACCGTCTATATTATTGTCTGATCACGGGACAAACTTCAAAGGCGGAGAAAGAGAGCTGAGAGAGAGCTTCCAAGCTATGGGCCCAGAACTTAAGACCCACCTCGCTCCATCCCAGATTGACTTCCAGTTTAATCCCCCGAACGCACCTCACTTCGGTGGAACTTGGGAACGAGAAGTACGTTCAATAAAGACAGCCCTGTACGCCGTGCTTGGGGCCCAGACCGTGGCGGAAGAAGTCCTAATGACAGTCCTCACGGAGATCGAGGGAGTATTGAACTCAAAGCCCCTCAGTTATGTCTCAAGTGATGTAGCAGATGTCGACCCAGTCACCCCCAACACACTCTTGATGGGGCGGCTGGACCCCGCGCTACCACAGACAATGTACAGGCCTGAAGAAGCGAACGGCCGAAGAATGTGGAGGTACAGTCAAGTATTGGCTGACAAGTTTTGGAACAGCTTCCTACTCCACTATCTACCGTCTCTACAGACCCGCCAGAAATGGGTGAAAGAGAGAGACAATTTGACAGAAGGAACAGTCGTCATGATTATTGACCAGTCACTACCCCGAGCTATGTGGCCGGCTGGCCGCGTAAGCAAAGTGATCACCGGTGCCGACGGAAAGGTCCGAGCAGCCGAAGTGCTCGTCCAAGGACGGATCTACACCCGACCCGTGGCGAGGCTAATAGAACTGCCAAGGCTCCCCGATACTATCGATGACGACCATGACCCCATGACTTTGTGAACTGCCCGACCCCTCACAACAGACATTGAGTAGTGGACAGTGCGGTTAATCTGTCTCTGCTTAGCTAATTAGGTGGGACTAATTAGGAGGCGGCTGTTACAAAGGATCAGATTAAACCGAATATATATATTTATTGATTGATATATATTGCATAGTATTTGTATATCGTTTGATATCCCTTGTATATTCCTTGTACATATACACGGAATATCCCTTTAGCCTAGTACAGACCATAATATTTCATTCTCCTATTGGACAGCGGTCCACAGGCGCCAGGGCCATGCCTCCGGAGTCAGGTTCAAAGCCACCGTCAAGACATGTCTGTACATGCCCGGCCTTGCCCAGGAATACGAGACAGAAATGAGGTTGGCACTAGATTGTTCGCCGTGCATATAAATATGGCGCAGGTGAATACAGAAGTAGAGTTACCCAATAAGTTGAAGCCTCACCCACGATACTCCGTGCGGTGAAGTATGGCCTGTTTGGCCCCAAATAGAGCATTGAGACCGCGTGCGAATTAATAACTGAATTGTCAGAGTTTGGCGCTATACCGTCGAGTGCGACATATTTCTATTAAGTCAGTAATAGTCTATTTGTGTATAGTGTATCGTGCGGCTAAAGTTCTACAGTGACCAGCATCACCAACGCTTCCTCGTACCAGCTAGAGTGCTTATCCAGGCTGGGCTGCTTTCATGGCGCTTTCACCCGAGGAGACCTAGACGAGAACCGTGTGGATATGTACACTGGATTAATCTACCCGACGACTACATAGCCCTTTGCGGCTGGATTATATTTGTTTTGGTCCTGTGATTTATGGAGCGGAGAATCGCCGACGCCTACACGTGTGGGATTTACCCTGTGAGGAGCCACGTCGAGTCTGCGCCTCAGAGAGCCTGAGGCCGGCTAGCTTTCTTCACTGTGGAGCTACAGTCTACGGAGAACAGCTGTATTCGTCTGTGGATCAAGAGACTATTGCACCGTCTCCTGTACTTGGAGTCTCCTTAGTCATCGTTGACCAGACTCTCTACTACCGACAGATCCTCTACCCCTGCTGGCTTACAACCGGGGGGACCCTTCCAGTATCTCCCGCTATATATTACTAGTGTACCATAGATATAATTCCCTAAGATTCAGGTTGTATAATTACCTCCTGCGTAACCAGAGAATGGACATTCATTATTGATTTGCCTACGCACATTCCTTTGCCTTATAAGCGCATCCAAAGTAAAATAGAGAAGTATATTATGTACCTTTTGCTGCAATAAATACTTAATTACCACTTTGTGTGGAACCGATTCATTGTGGGAAGTGTTCATCATATTTATATATCATGTACTGTATGGCCAGTAATTAAAGTACATAAAGCGGTAGTGGTTTAATGATACCATACTTATCAATACAGTCAGGGAATTGTACCCCTCAGTTACAATTGGTCCTTCGAGCCGGAGGGTAACTAGTGTAATATTAATATAGTGGTATTAATATTGACATGGCCTATGATGAACACTCCACAAAACGGTTCTCCTAAAGTAGATCGCCCGCAGCGTAGACGGCAGACACCTCAGTACTTAGAGGATTACGTTGCCAATATACTACCTAGCTTTCTACAGACGGTAAACGCGGAAAAAGTAGATAGTAAAATTATGTCCGACCCTATCGACCAGGCTACCCCGCCAATAGAGGCCCTAGTGGGTTCTAACGTAACTGACCAAGCTCACGGTAGGGACCAGGAGGAACCCGACATGACTTTACCCCCCGCCAAGACCGAAGAAGTAGTCCCCGGAGAGCTCCAGGATAAAGACAGCCCTCCAGGGATGGAACTCTACCCGCTACAAGAAGAGGAGAGCACCCCGGAGATGGATCTCCAGGACTCGCCACAGGAGAACAGATCTCCAACGAGTACTGCCAGGAGCGGATCACCTCAACCAGCGTCTTCCCCCAGCGAGGCGGACAAGATGCTGGCACAGGCATTCCTCGCCAGCCTAGCAGCCTCAACAGAGCGCGATCGACTCCAAGCACAGACGCGTAGTGAGCGCGAACATTCTTCCATGGAAAGAGAACGCCTTCAGGCGCAGCAACGGAGCGACGAAGATCGTATACGTCTAGAGATTAGACGCCTTCAGACGGAAGAGAATATGGTAAGGGACCGGGCCGAAGCCCAGCGCGCCGCCGCCGAAGCCCAGCGCGCCGCTGCCGGTGCCCAAAGAGAAGCAGAGCGCGACCTCGCTCTCACCAAGCGCGAAGCCGAGCGCGACCGATTACAAGCGCAGATAATGGAGCAGCTGATCACCAGGGCAACACCCCCTCCCTCCGCACGGGGTTCCAGGGCCTCGTCAAGACAAGGGTCAAGGGCACCCTCCCCTACCCGATCAAGCGACCCTGAGCCCGACCACCAGAGAGAGCCTATACCCCCCTCCGAACCCCTTCCCCGACCGGTCCAAGTGAGACCCAGCTACAAGGAAGAAACGGTCTACACCGCGGAGAGGCTAAATAGACGACTACAGGATCTAGAGGACCTGCCAGAGGAAGAAGAAGAGGGAGAGGAGGAGAGTCAAGCCCGACAGCAGCACAGTACTCCACAGGACCAGGAGGTCCAGTACAGCCCAGGCTCTACCCCCGCGGCTCTGCGCTACAGACCCCCGACTCGATTCACGGGTGAGCTTGACGCACGACCAGCCCCGAGGAACAGCACCTGGATACGCGGGCCATGGTACCCAGCAGGTACCAGCCCACCAAGAGGCGTAAGAGGAGACTCGCCTAGGAGGCCTCTCTTCCAACGCTCACCGATGTGCCAGCCATCCATGGCATCATACATTGGCACACCGACGTTTCCGGACTTCACCCACGAGAACAGAGCACAGTACACGGAGCTACGAATGTGCTTAGAGACAATGATGTCCGATGTAGCTGATGAACCGTACAAGTATGCTATCCTACTGAAGCACCTCAAGGTGCCCCGAGCGCACAATATAGCGCTGGCCTATGCCACCTCTACTACCCCATACACAGCGGCTCTAGCAGCACTCGACCAAAGATATGGACGCATATGGGACTACGTAATACAAGAGATAAGGCATATTGACCGCCTACCCCCAGCCACAGACAATCGCTCACTAGATTACCTGTCTATCAAGGTACAATCCCTGGTAGGGATGCTGGGGGCGCAAAGAGAAAAGGGTATGCACGAACTGTACGCGAACTCTAATGTCGAGAGGATTTTAGAGAAGCTTCCGCCCGCCCGACAAGAGCGCTTCAGGCGGCAAAGAGACCACCGTGATCCTAACGGTCCCGAGCCATCCCTCCTAGACCTAGCCGACTTCCTGGCGAGAGAAGTCAACAGCCTACGGTTGGATACGTTCATGCGGAGCACCCCAAGCTCCAGAGAGGGACCTAGGAGAGCAAACGATGGCCGAAGATTGGTGACCGTCATGCACCAATCAGAATCAGTACCGAGCAGCAAGAACCACAGTACCCCCTCGATGAAAGAGAAGTGGAAGATGGTGTGCCCGTACTGCGAAAAGGAACACTGGTTGTCACAATGTGACACGTTCAAGAAGATGACCGCCGACGAGGTGAGTCAATGGATAAAGTCCAACCGACGCTGTTACCGATGTGCGCGCAGTCACATGGCAGCCGATTGCCGCTTAAAGAAGAGGTGTAGTCGGTGTGACGGAGCCCACCTAGATGTCCTACACGACAGTAACAGAAGAAAGCCTGCACCCTCAAGCAGCACAAAGGCAAGTGTTATGTACATTGACCCCGCCAGCAGCGGGGGCGCCCGGGTGCTCTTAAAGGTGGTCCGCGTAACACTGAGTTACCAAGATAAGGTCATGGACACTTACGCCGTCCTTGACGACGGGTCAGAGAAGACCCTTCTCCTCGCGTCCGCTGCGGCCCAGCTGGGGCTGCGGGGGAGCGAAAACCAGATGACGATTCGGACAATAAGAAGAGATCTAAAGACGATAAAGGGCGAGAATGTCTCCTTCACTATCGCAGCAAGCGGGCAGCCAGAGAGACGATATAGGATTACTAACGCTTTCACCAGCCAAGAAATAGGCCTGTCGCAGTACACCTACCCCATCGCCAAGCTGATGGATAAATATGTGCACCTGCGTCAACTACCTATACCGCTCATAGACGGTGCCACCCCGACCCTGCTGATAGGCTCCGACCATGCAGACCTCATCGTCCCGATAGACCGGGTCCACACAGGGCCCAGAGGCTGTCCTGCAGCAGTCGAGACCCGCCTAGGATGGACATTACAAGGCCCCCTCGCTAAGTCTCTTAACCGAACAGCAGCCACTAACTGCCTCCACTCCAGAGTGACAGAAGAAGACACCACCCTCCTACAGCATGTCGAGAGGCTATGGACACTAGAGACAATGCCCTTTAAGAACGAAAAGAAAGACATTCGTTCCAAGGAAGATATTTACGCTATAGCCCTCCTCGAGCAGGGGACAAAGAGAGTCAAAGTCAACGGAGTGATGAGATACGCAACTCCACTCCTGAGGCGAGAGGGTATGCCTACCTTCCACGCCCCAAAAGAAGCGATGGAGCGGTATCTATTGAACACAGAGCGGCGCCTAGCCAGATACCCCGCTCAAGAGACGGTGTACCGCGCTGAGATTAACAAGCTAATCACAGCGGGACACATAAAGAAAATTGACATTAAAGAGGCCGATCAGACGACCGAATCATGGTACGTGCCGCACCACAAAGTCCACCACAACGGCAAGGATCGTATTGTGTTCAACTGCAGCTACCAGATCGGATCACAAAATCTGAATAAAGAGCTCTTGCCCGGCCCAACACTCGGCCCCTCTCTACTAGGCATGTTACTACGTTTCCGCCAAGACAAGGTGGCCATCAGCGGCGACATCAAAGGGATGTTCCTGCAGGTGAGACTAGTGGAGGAGGACAAGCCCCTGCTGCGGTTCCTATGGAGAGAGAGGATCGGGGATGAGCAACCAGCCATCTATCAATGGGAAGTCCTCCCTTTCGGAACCACATGCAGCCCATGCTGTGCTACGTTTGCACTGCAAAAACACGTCGCAGAGGACCCAGCAGCTGATGAAGAGGTCCGACAAAGTGTAGGAAATAGTTTCTACGTGGACAACTGTCTGCAAAGCGTCTCGACGCCAGAAGAAGCCGAGGCCCTTCTACTCAAGCTCCGCGCCTCCCTGATCAAAGGCGGCTTTGATCTCAGGCAGTGGGCCAGCAGCGACCCGCAAGTATTGCGCAGCCTCTCCCCCGAGGACAAGGCAGCAAGCAGCGAGACCTGGATGGCGACCATCCCAGGAGAAGCCCAAGAAATGACATTAGGACTAGTCTGGCGCTTCAAAACAGACTCGCTCCATTATAAACACACACCCCTGACCAAGGAGCAGGGAAGGTCGACTGCACTACCGACCACCAGACGGAGTGTATACAGAACACTCGCCAGACAATATGACCCGTTGGGATGTATTCTACCTTACACCACCAGGGCAAAGATGATTGTAAGAGCGTTATGGGACAAGGACCAGGGCTGGGACGACCCCATACCCGAACACCTTGCATCCACATGGAGAGAGTGGGAGACGGAACTCAGCTCACTCCCAGGTGTCAACATATGCCGCAGCTACTTCCCACCCACAGTGAGGCCGGAGACGTGCCAGATGGACCTGCACGTCTTCAGCGACGCCTCCGAAGTAGCCTACGGTTCGGTGGCCTACTTGCGTGCCCGAGAGGAGGGAGGAGAAATACATACTGCTTTCATCCTGGCTCGCTCAAGAATAGCCCCACGAAAGCAAAAATCTATCCCGCGTCTAGAGCTCTGCGCAGCCCTAGCAGGAGCGCAACTCGCCACGTTAATCCAACGTGAACTCACCATTCCGGTGCAAAGAACAATCTTGTGGTCAGACTCCACGACAGTACTCACATGGATCCGGTCTGATTCGTGCAGATACAAGGTCTTCGTGGGAGTCAGAGTCACAGAGATTCAAGATTTAACAGAAGTAGCAAGCTGGAGGTATGTGGACACAAAACACAACCCAGCTGACGTCATCACCCGGGGAATGTCCCTGGATGACCTCACCCGTCACAACCTATACAGTGACGGGCCAGAGTTCCTCAAGCTCCCGGAAGAAGAGTGGCCTACACCCACCCCACAGGAAGCGAGTAAAGAGGAGGCCGAAAACAAGAAATCTATGTTCTGTGGATTGAACACACTCGTCTCCACAGACCCCGACATAGACGATTGCCTCACCCTAGAGAGTGCGCAGCTAAAGACATTCCTGTGGCACCACCCAGAGGTTCAGCTCACTACTGACATTACAGCAGCTGACTACGAAGAAGCAGAACTTCTTCTACTACAACGAGCCCAGAGAGACTCGTTCCCCGATGAGCTAGACTGTCTACAGGGAGCAAAGCCTGTCCCATCAGACAGCAGACTGCTCCACCTAGCCCCCGAGAGCGACGCCCATGGTCTCATCAGAGTGGGTGGTCGTCTGCGGAGAGCTCCAGACTTACCGGATGACGTCAAGTACCCGATAGTCTTAAACAGCCGACACAAGGTCACAGAGCTGATCATAAAGAAATACGACGAGGATGTGCATCACGCCGGGGCAGAGAGAGTCTTCGCGGAGATCAGACGTCGTTATTGGATACTGCAAAGGAGAGAAGCAGTGCGGCGCTTCCAGCGAACCTGTCTAGACTGTCGTAAGTGGCGAGCGCAGCCCAGTATACCCCGGATGGCTGACCTATCTCCCTGTCGCCTCCGACTCGGCGACAAGCCTTTTCACTCCACCGGTATGGACTGTTTCGGCCCGCTGTATATAAAGAAAGGAAGAGGAACCGAGAAGCGGTGGGGTATTGTATTCAAATGCATGACCACCCGAGCGATGCATATAGAACTCCTTCCAACCATGAGCACAGACTCATTCCTTATGGCCTTCCGAAGATTCACATCGCGGAAAGGCAAACCGTCTATATTATTGTCTGATCACGGGACAAACTTCAAAGGCGGAGAAAGAGAGCTGAGAGAGAGCTTCCAAGCTATGGGCCCAGAACTTAAGACCCACCTCGCTCCATCCCAGATTGACTTCCAGTTTAATCCCCCGAACGCACCTCACTTCGGTGGAACTTGGGAACGAGAAGTACGTTCAATAAAGACAGCCCTGTACGCCGTGCTTGGGGCCCAGACCGTGGCGGAAGAAGTCCTAATGACAGTCCTCACGGAGATCGAGGGAGTATTGAACTCAAAGCCCCTCAGTTATGTCTCAAGTGATGTAGCAGATGTCGACCCAGTCACCCCCAACACACTCTTGATGGGGCGGCTGGACCCCGCGCTACCACAGACAATGTACAGGCCTGAAGAAGCGAACGGCCGAAGAATGTGGAGGTACAGTCAAGTATTGGCTGACAAGTTTTGGAACAGCTTCCTACTCCACTATCTACCGTCTCTACAGACCCGCCAGAAATGGGTGAAAGAGAGAGACAATTTGACAGAAGGAACAGTCGTCATGATTATTGACCAGTCACTACCCCGAGCTATGTGGCCGGCTGGCCGCGTAAGCAAAGTGATCACCGGTGCCGACGGAAAGGTCCGAGCAGCCGAAGTGCTCGTCCAAGGACGGATCTACACCCGACCCGTGGCGAGGCTAATAGAACTGCCAAGGCTCCCCGATACTATCGATGACGACCATGACCCCATGACTTTGTGAACTGCCCGACCCCTCACAACAGACATTGAGTAGTGGACAGTGCGGTTAATCTGTCTCTGCTTAGCTAATTAGGTGGGACTAATTAGGAGGCGGCTGTTACAAAGGATCAGATTAAACCGAATATATATATTTATTGATTGATATATATTGCATAGTATTTGTATATCGTTTGATATCCCTTGTATATTCCTTGTACATATACACGGAATATCCCTTTAGCCTAGTACAGACCATAATATTTCATTCTCCTATTGGACAGCGGTCCACAGGCGCCAGGGCCATGCCTCCGGAGTCAGGTTCAAAGCCACCGTCAAGACATGTCTGTACATGCCCGGCCTTGCCCAGGAATACGAGACAGAAATGAGGTTGGCACTAGATTGTTCGCTGTGCATATAAATATGGCGCAGGTGAATACAGAAGTAGAGTTACCCAATAAGTTGAAGCCTCACCCACGATACTCCGTGCGGTGAAGTATGGCCTGTTTGGCCCCAAATAGAGCATTGAGACCGCGTGCGAATTAATAACTGAATTGTCAGAGTTTGGCGCTATACCGTCGAGTGCGACATATTTCTATTAAGTCAGTAATAGTCTATTTGTGTATAGTGTATCGTGCGGCTAAAGTTCTACAGTGACCAGCATCACCAACGCTTCCTCGTACCAGCTAGAGTGCTTATCCAGGCTGGGCTGCTTTCATGGCGCTTTCACCCGAGGAGACCTAGACGAGAACCGTGTGGATATGTACACTGGATTAATCTACCCGACGACTACATAGCCCTTTGCGGCTGGATTATATTTGTTTTGGTCCTGTGATTTATGGAGCGGAGAATCGCCGACGCCTACACGTGTGGGATTTACCCTGTGAGGAGCCACGTCGAGTCTGCGCCTCAGAGAGCCTGAGGCCGGCTAGCTTTCTTCACTGTGGAGCTACAGTCTACGGAGAACAGCTGTATTCGTCTGTGGATCAAGAGACTATTGCACCGTCTCCTGTACTTGGAGTCTCCTTAGTCATCGTTGACCAGACTCTCTACTACCGACAGATCCTCTACCCCTGCTGGCTTACAACCGGGGGGACCCTTCCAGTATCTCCCGCTATATATTACTAGTGTACCATAGATATAATTCCCTAAGATTCAGGTTGTATAATTACCTCCTGCGTAACCAGAGAATGGACATTCATTATTGATTTGCCTACGCACATTCCTTTGCCTTATAAGCGCATCCAAAGTAAAATAGAGAAGTATATTATGTACCTTTTGCTGCAATAAATACTTAATTACCACTTTGTGTGGAACCGATTCATTGTGGGAAGTGTTCATCATATTTATATATCATGTACTGTATGGCCAGTAATTAAAGTACATAAAGCGGTAGTGGTTTAATGATACCATACTTATCAATACAGTCAGGGAATTGTACCCCTCAGTTACAATTGGTCCTTCGAGCCGGAGGGTAACTAGTGTAATATTAATATAGTGGTATTAATATTGACATGGCCTATGATGAACACTCCACAAAACGGTTCTCCTAAAGTAGATCGCCCGCAGCGTAGACGGCAGACACCTCAGTACTTAGAGGATTACGTTGCCAATATACTACCTAGCTTTCTACAGACGGTAAACGCGGAAAAAGTAGATAGTAAAATTATGTCCGACCCTATCGACCAGGCTACCCCGCCAATAGAGGCCCTAGTGGGTTCTAACGTAACTGACCAAGCTCACGGTAGGGACCAGGAGGAACCCGACATGACTTTACCCCCCGCCAAGACCGAAGAAGTAGTCCCCGGAGAGCTCCAGGATAAAGACAGCCCTCCAGGGATGGAACTCTACCCGCTACAAGAAGAGGAGAGCACCCCGGAGATGGATCTCCAGGACTCGCCACAGGAGAACAGATCTCCAACGAGTACTGCCAGGAGCGGATCACCTCAACCAGCGTCTTCCCCCAGCGAGGCGGACAAGATGCTGGCACAGGCATTCCTCGCCAGCCTAGCAGCCTCAACAGAGCGCGATCGACTCCAAGCACAGACGCTTAGTGAGCGCGAACATTCTTCCATGGAAAGAGAACGCCTTCAGGCGCAGCAACGGAGCGACGAAGATCGTATACGTCTAGAGATTAGACGCCTTCAGACGGAAGAGAATATGGTAAGGGACCGGGCCGAAGCCCAGCGCGCCGCCGCCGAAGCCCAGCGCGCCGCTGCCGGTGCCCAAAGAGAAGCAGAGCGCGACCTCGCTCTCACCAAGCGCGAAGCCGAGCGCGACCGATTACAAGCGCAGATAATGGAGCAGCTGATCACCAGGGCAACACCCCCTCCCTCCGCACGGGGTTCCAGGGCCTCGTCAAGACAAGGGTCAAGGGCACCCTCCCCTACCCGATCAAGCGACCCTGAGCCCGACCACCAGAGAGAGCCTATACCCCCCTCCGAACCCCTTCCCCGACCGGTCCAAGTGAGACCCAGCTACAAGGAAGAAACGGTCTACACCGCGGAGAGGCTAAATAGACGACTACAGGATCTAGAGGACCTGCCAGAGGAAGAAGAAGAGGGAGAGGAGGAGAGTCAAGCCCGACAGCAGCACAGTACTCCACAGGACCAGGAGGTCCAGTACAGCCCAGGCTCTACCCCCGCGGCTCTGCGCTACAGACCCCCGACTCGATTCACGGGTGAGCTTGACGCACGACCAGCCCCGAGGAACAGCACCTGGATACGCGGGCCATGGTACCCAGCAGGTACCAGCCCACCAAGAGGCGTAAGAGGAGACTCGCCTAGGAGGCCTCTCTTCCAACGCTCACCGATGTGCCAGCCATCCATGGCATCATACATTGGCACACCGACGTTTCCGGACTTCACCCACGAGAACAGAGCACAGTACACGGAGCTACGAATGTGCTTAGAGACAATGATGTCCGATGTAGCTGATGAACCGTACAAGTATGCTATCCTACTGAAGCACCTCAAGGTGCCCCGAGCGCACAATATAGCGCTGGCCTATGCCACCTCTACTACCCCATACACAGCGGCTCTAGCAGCACTCGACCAAAGATATGGACGCATATGGGACTACGTAATACAAGAGATAAGGCATATTGACCGCCTACCCCCAGCCACAGACAATCGCTCACTAGATTACCTGTCTATCAAGGTACAATCCCTGGTAGGGATGCTGGGGGCGCAAAGAGAAAAGGGTATGCACGAACTGTACGCGAACTCTAATGTCGAGAGGATTTTAGAGAAGCTTCCGCCCGCCCGACAAGAGCGCTTCAGGCGGCAAAGAGACCACCGTGATCCTAACGGTCCCGAGCCATCCCTCCTAGACCTAGCCGACTTCCTGGCGAGAGAAGTCAACAGCCTACGGTTGGATACGTTCATGCGGAGCACCCCAAGCTCCAGAGAGGGACCTAGGAGAGCAAACGATGGCCGAAGATTGGTGACCGTCATGCACCAATCAGAATCAGTACCGAGCAGCAAGAACCACAGTACCCCCTCGATGAAAGAGAAGTGGAAGATGGTGTGCCCGTACTGCGAAAAGGAACACTGGTTGTCACAATGTGACACGTTCAAGAAGATGACCGCCGACGAGGTGAGTCAATGGATAAAGTCCAACCGACGCTGTTACCGATGTGCGCGCAGTCACATGGCAGCCGATTGCCGCTTAAAGAAGAGGTGTAGTCGGTGTGACGGAGCCCACCTAGATGTCCTACACGACAGTAACAGAAGAAAGCCTGCACCCTCAAGCAGCACAAAGGCAAGTGTTATGTACATTGACCCCGCCAGCAGCGGGGGCGCCCGGGTGCTCTTAAAGGTGGTCCGCGTAACACTGAGTTACCAAGATAAGGTCATGGACACTTACGCCGTCCTTGACGACGGGTCAGAGAAGACCCTTCTCCTCGCGTCCGCTGCGGCCCAGCTGGGGCTGCGGGGGAGCGAAAACCAGATGACGATTCGGACAATAAGAAGAGATCTAAAGACGATAAAGGGCGAGAATGTCTCCTTCACTATCGCAGCAAGCGGGCAGCCAGAGAGACGATATAGGATTACTAACGCTTTCACCAGCCAAGAAATAGGCCTGTCGCAGTACACCTACCCCATCGCCAAGCTGATGGATAAATATGTGCACCTGCGTCAACTACCTATACCGCTCATAGACGGTGCCACCCCGACCCTGCTGATAGGCTCCGACCATGCAGACCTCATCGTCCCGATAGACCGGGTCCACACAGGGCCCAGAGGCTGTCCTGCAGCAGTCGAGACCCGCCTAGGATGGACATTACAAGGCCCCCTCGCTAAGTCTCTTAACCGAACAGCAGCCACTAACTGCCTCCACTCCAGAGTGACAGAAGAAGACACCACCCTCCTACAGCATGTCGAGAGGCTATGGACACTAGAGACAATGCCCTTTAAGAACGAAAAGAAAGACATTCGTTCCAAGGAAGATATTTACGCTATAGCCCTCCTCGAGCAGGGGACAAAGAGAGTCAAAGTCAACGGAGTGATGAGATACGCAACTCCACTCCTGAGGCGAGAGGGTATGCCTACCTTCCACGCCCCAAAAGAAGCGATGGAGCGGTATCTATTGAACACAGAGCGGCGCCTAGCCAGAGACCCCGCTCAAGAGACGGTGTACCGCGCTGAGATTAACAAGCTAATCACAGCGGGACACATAAAGAAAATTGACATTAAAGAGGCCGATCAGACGACCGAATCATGGTACGTGCCGCACCACAAAGTCCACCACAACGGCAAGGATCGTATTGTGTTCAACTGCAGCTACCAGATCGGATCACAAAATCTGAATAAAGAGCTCTTGCCCGGCCCAACACTCGGCCCCTCTCTACTAGGCGTGTTACTACGTTTCCGCCAAGACAAGGTGGCCATCAGCGGCGACATCAAAGGGATGTTCCTGCAGGTGAGACTAGTGGAGGAGGACAAGCCCCTGCTGCGGTTCCTATGGAGAGAGAGGATCGGGGATGAGCAACCAGCCATCTATCAATGGGAAGTCCTCCCTTTCGGAACCACATGCAGCCCATGCTGTGCTACGTTTGCACTGCAAAAACACGTCGCAGAGGACCCAGCAGCTGATGAAGAGGTCCGACAAAGTGTAGGAAATAGTTTCTACGTGGACAACTGTCTGCAAAGCGTCTCGACGCCAGAAGAAGCCGAGGCCCTTCTACTCAAGCTCCGCGCCTCCCTGATCAAAGGCGGCTTTGATCTCAGGCAGTGGGCCAGCAGCGACCCGCAAGTATTGCGCAGCCTCTCCCCCGAGGACAAGGCAGCAAGCAGCGAGACCTGGATGGCGACCATCCCAGGAGAAGCCCAAGAAATGACATTAGGACTAGTCTGGCGCTTCAAAACAGACTCGCTCCATTATAAACACACACCCCTGACCAAGGAGCAGGGAAGGTCGACTGCACTACCGACCACCAGACGGAGTGTATACAGAACACTCGCCAGACAATATGACCCGTTGGGATGTATTCTACCTTACACCACCAGGGCAAAGATGATTGTAAGAGCGTTATGGGACAAGGACCAGGGCTGGGACGACCCCATACCCGAACACCTTGCATCCACATGGAGAGAGTGGGAGACGGAACTCAGCTCACTCCCAGGTGTCAACATATGCCGCAGCTACTTCCCACCCACAGTGAGGCCGGAGACGTGCCAGATGGACCTGCACGTCTTCAGCGACGCCTCCGAAGTAGCCTACGGTTCGGTGGCCTACTTGCGTGCCCGAGAGGAGGGAGGAGAAATACATACTGCTTTCATCCTGGCTCGCTCAAGAATAGCCCCACGAAAGCAAAAATCTATCCCGCGTCTAGAGCTCTGCGCAGCCCTAGCAGGAGCGCAACTCGCCACGTTAATCCAACGTGAACTCACCATTCCGGTGCAAAGAACAATCTTGTGGTCAGACTCCACGACAGTACTCACATGGATCCGGTCTGATTCGTGCAGATACAAAGTCTTCGTGGGAGTCAGAGTCACAGAGATTCAAGATTTAACAGAAGTAGCAAGCTGGAGGTATGTGGACACAAAACACAACCCAGCTGACGTCATCACCCGGGGAATGTCCCTGGATGACCTCACCCGTCACAACCTATACAGTGACGGGCCAGAGTTCCTCAAGCTCCCGGAAGAAGAGTGGCCTACACCCACCCCACGGGAAGCGAGTAAAGAGGAGGCCGAAAACAAGAAATCTATGTTCTGTGGATTGAACACACTCGTCTCCACAGACCCCGACATAGACGATTGCCTCACCCTAGAGAGTGCGCAGCTAAAGACATTCCTGTGGCACCACCCAGAGGTTCAGCTCACTACTGACATTACAGCAGCTGACTACGAAGAAGCAGAACTTCTTCTACTACAACGAGCCCAGAGAGACTCGTTCCCCGATGAGCTAGACTGTCTACAGGGAGCAAAGCCCGTCCCATCAGACAGCAGACTGCTCCACCTAGCCCCCGAGAGCGACGCCCATGGTCTCATCAGAGTGGGTGGTCGTCTGCGGAGAGCTCCAGACTTACCGGATGACGTCAAGTACCCGATAGTCTTAAACAGCCGACACAAGGTCACAGAGCTGATCATAAAGAAATACGACGAGGATGTGCATCACGCCGGGGCAGAGAGAGTCTTCGCGGAGATCAGACGTCGTTATTGGATACTGCAAGGGAGAGAAGCAGTGCGGCGCTTCCAGCGAACCTGTCTAGACTGTCGTAAGTGGCGAGCGCAGCCCAGTATACCCCGGATGGCTGACCTATCTCCCTGTCGCCTCCGACTCGGCGACAAGCCTTTTCACTCCACCGGTATGGACTGTTTCGGCCCGCTGTATATAAAGAAAGGAAGAGGAACCGAGAAGCGGTGGGGTATTGTATTCAAATGCATGACCACCCGAGCGATGCATATAGAACTCCTTCCAACCATGAGCACAGACTCATTCCTTATGGCCTTCCGAAGATTCACATCGCGGAAAGGCAAACCGTCTATATTATTGTCTGATCACGGGACAAACTTCAAAGGCGGAGAAAGAGAGCTGAGAGAGAGCTTCCAAGCTATGGGCCCAGAACTTAAGACCCACCTCGCTCCATCCCAGATTGACTTCCAGTTTAATCCCCCGAACGCACCTCACTTCGGTGGAACTTGGGAACGAGAAGTACGTTCAATAAAGACAGCCCTGTACGCCGTGCTTGGGGCCCAGACCGTGGCGGAAGAAGTCCTAATGACAGTCCTCACGGAGATCGAGGGAGTATTGAACTCAAAGCCCCTCAGTTATGTCTCAAGTGATGTAGCAGATGTCGACCCAGTCACCCCCAACACACTCTTGATGGGGCGGCTGGACCCCGCGCTACCACAGACAATGTACAGGCCTGAAGAAGCGAACGGCCGAAGAATGTGGAGGTACAGTCAAGTATTGGCTGACAAGTTTTGGAACAGCTTCCTACTCCACTATCTACCGTCTCTACAGACCCGCCAGAAATGGGTGAAAGAGAGAGACAATTTGACAGAAGGAACAGTCGTCATGATTATTGACCAGTCACTACCCCGAGCTATGTGGCCGGCTGGCCGCGTAAGCAAAGTGATCACCGGTGCCGACGGAAAGGTCCGAGCAGCCGAAGTGCTCGTCCAAGGACGGATCTACACCCGACCCGTGGCGAGGCTAATAGAACTGCCAAGGCTCCCCGATACTATCGATGACGACCATGACCCCATGACTTTGTGAACTGCCCGACCCCTCACAACAGACATTGAGTAGTGGACAGTGCAGTTAATCTGTCTCTGCTTAGCTAATTAGGTGGGACTAATTAGGAGGCGGCTGTTACAAAGGATCAGATTAAACCGAATATATATATTTATTGATTGATATATATTGCATAGTATTTGTATATCGTTTGATATCCCTTGTATATTCCTTGTACATATACACGGAATATCCCTTTAGCCTAGTACAGACCATAATATTTCATTCTCCTATTGGACAGCGGTCCACAGGCGCCAGGGCCATGCCTCCGGAGTCAGGTTCAAAGCCACCGTCAAGACATGTCTGTACATGCCCGGCCTTGCCCAGGAATACGAGACAGAAATGAGGTTGGCACTAGATTGTTCGCTGTGCATATAAATATGGCGCAGGTGAATACAGAAGTAGAGTTACCCAATAAGTTGAAGCCTCACCCACGATACTCCGTGCGGTGAAGTATGGCCTGTTTGGCCCCAAATAGAGCATTGAGACCGCGTGCGAATTAATAACTGAATTGTCAGAGTTTGGCGCTATACCGTCGAGTGCGACATATTTCTATTAAGTCAGTAATAGTCTATTTGTGTATAGTGTATCGTGCGGCTAAAGTTCTACAGTGACCAGCATCACCAACGCTTCCTCGTACCAGCTAGAGTGCTTATCCAGGCTGGGCTGCTTTCATGGCGCTTTCACCCGAGGAGACCTAGACGAGAACCGTGTGGATATGTACACTGGATTAATCTACCCGACGACTACATAGCCCTTTGCGGCTGGATTATATTTGTTTTGGTCCTGTGATTTATGGAGCGGAGAATCGCCGACGCCTACACGTGTGGGATTTACCCTGTGAGGAGCCACGTCGAGTCTGCGCCTCAGAGAGCCTGAGGCCGGCTAGCTTTCTTCACTGTGGAGCTACAGTCTACGGAGAACAGCTGTATTCGTCTGTGGATCAAGAGACTATTGCACCGTCTCCTGTACTTGGAGTCTCCTTAGTCATCGTTGACCAGACTCTCTACTACCGACAGATCCTCTACCCCTGCTGGCTTACAACCGGGGGGACCCTTCCAGTATCTCCCGCTATATATTACTAGTGTACCATAGATATAATTCCCTAAGATTCAGGTTGTATAATTACCTCCTGCGTAACCAGAGAATGGACATTCATTATTGATTTGCCTACGCACATTCCTTTGCCTTATAAGCGCATCCAAAGTAAAATAGAGAAGTATATTATGTACCTTTTGCTGCAATAAATACTTAATTACCACTTTGTGTGGAACCGATTCATTGTGGGAAGTGTTCATCATATTTATATATCATGTACTGTATGGCCAGTAATTAAAGTACATAAAGCGGTAGTGGTTTAATGATACCATACTTATCAATACAGTCAGGGAATTGTACCCCTCAGTTACAGTATCCAACTGGTATATTCCAATTCCTGATCACCATTCGAAAAAATCGATACGTGTATGGATCCAACGCGACACTGTAGATCTCCATGATCCGCAGGGATCTGAGGCTCCAGAATGAACTGTGGTAACCCCGGCTGGATCAGTGAACTGGAAAATGTGGAGTACCGGATTTTTTTCCCCATTCATTTTCATTGAGTCCATTCCAAAATCACTTATGTCATCTGGGAGACGACAGGGGGCGCTTTTTTCCACAGTGATCACCGGCGCAGCTCGGCTATACTCGGGTAGGCTCGGGTGATGCAATAATTTTTCAGATAGCAAAAAAATAATAATAATAATAATTCCGAGAAATCTCGTGAGTGGCACGCAACCACCTATAAAAAAACCAGAGAAATCTCGTGAGTGGCACTGAAAGAGTTAATTTAGCAGTGGGAATATCATTTTGGAACAGTGTGTCTACAGAGAAATGTGATCGAAAAAAAGCCAATGCGATTTTGTGTTTTTCCTCAATATCTCTGCAATGCCTGCGAGTTACCAGTAACTGTATTTGTCATACCATGACAATTCACGACAACTTTTAAAACGGATCAATTATTATTTATAAATCGCATTCAGGAAATTGGGCGTCAGAGTGAAGGAGGGGGACGCGTGAACCTTACAGGGGAGGCGCAGAGCAAACGGCTGTTCACCAACACATTTACACATCCCTGCATCACATACACAGTAACTTTGTATTGTTTTATCCACAGAAGATTTGCAAACCCTTTGTTCCAGAGACAAAACCCACAGAGTAGGCAATCAAGAGACACTGGCTAAGTTGATTTGACACCCTCTGTGCCGCATCAGTCTCTCCCCTGAGCTCTGAGCAAATCCGCTCGCTGTTCTGTTCTTATTCTTCTTCGGCTCGCAACCGTCTCCCGGTCTGACTTCCTGTGATAACGGTCTAGTCTACACTGCTGCCACCTGTCGTCACGGAGGAGAATTGCAGCCATTTTGTAAAAAATAATAAGTACAAAATACGTACCAATCCGTGAGCCGTGAACAGCGCGTGAAGAGGGTTGAAAAAACAGGAGAATACCGGAAAAAAACCGGTAGGGTTGACAGCTATGGACTGGAGCCCCTGCAGAAAAACGATGTTGTGAGGATCGAGGGTCCTGATTTCTGGACCAGGAAAGCAACAGTCTTCAGGGAAGTAGGTCCCAGGTCATTCGCCATAGAGACTGAGAATGGACAAGTGTTTAGGAGAAATAGGAGGAGTCTGTTGAAGACTCAGGAGGACACAGAGAAACCAAGTGAGGACACTGGATCTGAACAATCACAACACGGTGGACTGGTGATGCAGCAGACGTGCAACACATGGAGCCCCCTTCACCAGCAGCCATGCAACACACTGAGCCTCCTTCACCAGCAGACATGCAACACACTGAGCCTCCTTCACCAGCAGACATGCAACACACTGAGCCTCCTTCACCAGCAGACATGCAACACACTGAGCCTCCTTCACCAGCAGACGTGCAACACACTGAGCCTCCTTCACCGGCAGACATGCAACACACTGAGCCTCCTTCACCAGCAGACATGCAACACACTGAGCCTCCTTCACCAGCAGACGTGCAACACACTGAGCCTCCTTCACCAGCAGACATGCAACACACTGAGCCTCCTTCACCAGCAGACATGCAACACACGGAGCCCCCTTCACCAGCAGACATGCAACACACTGAGCCTCCTTCACCAGCAGCCATGCAACACACTGAGCCTCCTTCACCAGCAGACATGCAACACACTGAGCCTCCTTCACCAGCAGACATGCAACACACTGAGCCTCCTTCACCAGCAGACATGCAACACACAGAGCCTCCTTCACCTTCCCCAATGGCTGAGACATTGAGAAGGTCTTCTAGCAGGGGCGGACTGGGACACAAATTCAGCCCGGGACATTCAGACGCACCAGCCCACACACCGGCCCACACACCGGCCCACGCACCGGCCCACACACCGGCCCACACACCGGCCCACGCACCGGCCCACACACAGGCCCACACACCGGCCCACACACAGGCCCACACACCGGCCCACGCATCGGCCCACGCACCATCCCACACACCGGCCCACACACAGGCCCACGCACCGGCCCACACACCGGCCCACACACCGGCCCACACACCGGCCCACACACCGACCCACGCACCGGCCCACACACCGGCCCACACACCGGCCCACACACCGGCCCACACACCGACCCACGCACCGGCCCACACACAGGCCCGAAACCGGCCCACACAACGGCCGTTATGAAACACTCGTCCAGTATTAAACAACCCAAGGCTGTGGCTAAGGAGTCAACATCAGGGAGACCAAATCTACACCCCGCCCCTAGATGTGCACTCATGCACAGTGCACGCACACACACACACACACACACAAACACACACACACACACACACACACACACACACACACACACACACACACACACACACACACACCATTACTTCCTGTCATTGGCATACATTCTTTTTTTTTTACTAACATCTTAGTGCCTCATTAGTCTAGGGTTTAAGGATACATGAAGTATTGATCCATAGAAAGGTCTGTGCTACACAATTTCAGTTAGATTAGATTTATTGTCCTTTAATTTTGCACTCATGACATTAGTTGCTTGCCGTTTAATCAACATCGAAACACATTGACAAACGTTTCATTATGCACTATACAACTACGGTTAATAAGTTATAATTAAGATATCAATTGTATAAGATTTATTTAGGATAACTAAAGACAGGACTTTACTAAAGGTTGACACTCACAGTAATTTCTTCCAGAACAAGCTTAAAATAGCAAAGGATATAGATCATTTGTCTGTCTATATCGTGTCTGTTTGTCTCTCTCTCTCTCTCTCTCTCTCTCTCTCTCTCTCTCTCTCTCTCTCTCTCTCTCTCTCTCACACTTTTGTAAAACACTCATGAGACAAAAAAAAATGCCTTTGAAAACAATATGTAAAGATATATAAGATGGTATATATATATTATACAAACCCAGAGAGATTGGAGAGACTTGTCTTTCTTGCCTGCAACTTAAAGTAATGGCTTTGCTTGTCCAAATGACAATACTGATCAAATTGAGATTTATTTTTCTCTTGTTTGCTTTATAATGTAAAATACAGTTTGAAACCGTCTGTATACAGTAGGCTATGTGTGCTAGCAGAGCTAGTCTCCAGTCACGAGTCACGGTGCACATGTGCGGTGGTTTGTCCACCAAAAAAGCGCCAAAAGATAGAAAAGAAACTAGGAGAGCCAGAACTGTTCAACTCCCCTGGAGCCACAGCCAGCAGAGAAGCCGGTTTACTTTAGCTTTCAAACCAGCTGCAGCCTGAGAACTGGAGTGTGAGGGGCTGTAACACTAAAGATGGCGGCAACAACAAAGAATTGCTGCAAAATAAACATACATCTGTTGTTTTAAAAAAATATATATATATATTTATTTGTTTAATACTTATAACAATATCGATAATTATTGATATTGCGTGATATGATATCGATATCGTTATCGCGATATCATTTTTGGCCATATCGCCCACGCCCAGCCCTACAAGTGGTTATAGTGTAACAGAGTATTTTCTGTTTCCCAAATAATAGATTCTTATCAAACTGGTGAACTACACGCCTGTAGTTCCTAAAGCTGCTAAAATACACATTTTGTTCACTGTTTTGTTTCTAGAAGTAGA
Organism: Notolepis coatsorum; assembly: GCF_963971535.1. Classification (NCBI taxonomy): domain Eukaryota; kingdom Metazoa; phylum Chordata; class Actinopteri; order Aulopiformes; family Paralepididae; genus Notolepis; species Notolepis coatsorum. The sequence goes on along the minus strand of NC_140169.1, from coordinate 42,338,485 downwards.
GCAGGTTGGAAACCCTAAGTATTACTCTCCCCAAAACCAAGACTTCTCCCCAAGCAGAAACAATTTATGCGTAACGCATACCTACTCCCATTATGGGCGGTAAGTGTGTACACAAAGTTAAAACACAGATATACACACAGTAGATACTGTTTTGTTGGGTTATCAATGAATAAAATAGTTTACATGTATTAACTCTAGAATTGCCAGTTATCTACAATAGCAACGATAAAGAAGTGCCAACCACATATTATTATAATAATTCATCCAGTTTTCTTTAAGTGTTTTGGTTAATCAGAGTGTTTACCAATCGTATATTATCATTTATTTTTTTTGTTCCAAGTGTTATTTTTTTATTACATCACTAACAAAATAATAAAAGAAAAAATACTAATTTAATCAGATTAATCACTTTATTCAAATTGAGGATTTAGTTTGAGGATATAAAAAATAATAATAATAATAAAGAATTTATAAAAAGAAATGAGAATTTTTTTATTTATTTTATATCGAAAAACCCTGATGAAGTTTATTCAAATTGAGGATTTAGTTAAAAAAATATATATATATTTTTTATTTTTTTCATTAAAAACGAAGGTTCGAACGTCTGTTCGAAAAACCCTGACGAAGTTTTAATCACTTTTTCAAATTGAGGATTTAGTTTGAGGATATATAAAAAATATATATATTATACTTTTATTTTTATTTTATTTGACTTTGTTAATTAAAAACGAAGGTTCGAACGTCCGTTCGAAGAACCCTGACGAAGTTTGAATCCCAAAAACAGGCTTCGGGGACAGCCTTACCAAACATTATTTATATTATTCAAATGTCTCTAAAACATGTTGTGATGTCACAGTATGATGTCATAAACAAACATTCTAGAACATTTGTGATGTCACAGTATGATGTCATAATAGACATCGTAGAACATTTGTGATGTCACAGTATGATGTCATAATAGAACATTCTAGAACATTTGTGATGTCACATATGATGTCATAATCAAACATTCTAGACCATTTGTGATGCCACAGTATGATGTCATAATCAAACATTCTAGAACATTTGTGTTCTATATACTGTATATTCAACAATTATCTCAGAAGATCTCATTGTGCATCTTGAAACAGGACTGAACAGTACTGAACAGATAGACTAAACAACATAGATTGAAGCCTGCATTTCTCAACCAAGGTGCCTTGCCTACCGTTTTGCTGTGGAAAGGTGAGTGTCCACAACGGCTAGCTAGCTGTTCTACTTGAATACTGAATGTTAATATTGAATCAGACAATATTGAATACTGAATGTTAATATCAGACCATATTGAATACTGAATGTTAATATCAGACCATATTGAATACTGAATGTTAATTCAGGTTGACAGTTGACATCATTTGACAGTTGAAAGGGGGCTGGAAAGTTGATCTAAAGGGGACATGCATTATAAATGCCTTTTTTCTGTTTCACAAATTCAGCCTGAGACGTTCAGAGTCTCACCGGCCCACGCGCACACACGCACACACACTATTGTCACCTGTGTGTCGTTGCGCTCTGGGTAGTGTATCTGTAGTAGAGCGCTGTGTAGGCTACATCATCTGGACGGACTGTTTCTGTGCAAGCAAGCATGCGTACTATGGAATTTAATCCTGCCGGCGCCACTGCCGACACACCGACTCACACACTGGCCCACATACCGGCCCACATTAGTGGCCCACACACCGACTCACACACCAGCCCACATACCGGCCCACATTAGTGGCCCACACACCGACTCACACACTGGCCCACACACTGGCCTACATTAGTGGCCCACACACCGACTCACACACTGGCCCACACACTGGCCCACACACCGGCCCACATTAGTGGCCCACACACCGACTCACACACTGGCCCACACACTGGCCCACACACCGGCCCACATTAGTGGCCCACACACCGACTCACACACTGGCCCACACACTGGCCCACACACTGGCCCATCGGCGTATTTAGACCACTATCACTAGGGCACGTGCCCTACTGATGATCATCTGTGCCCCAGTGATTTTTTTTTTTTTTTTTTTTTTTTTTTAACAAATGTTTTTTATTTTCCCTTTTTTAACATGATCAAATGATCATTTAACATGATCAAATAATTATTATAATATTTTTTACTTCGCTTTGAAATATTATAGTGAAATATTTTGCACTGCATTTATCTTGTTGAAATCCTCCAACAGGCTCTTTTTTGTAAGTTGACTGGTTTGCACACCAATAATACAGTGCAATAATAGAATAGTAGAATAGATAGTAAAATTATGCAATAGAATGGCCAGAGTAAAATAGTGCTACAGTACAATCAACAGCGGGGTGTATTAGAAGGCTATGGTGAAGAGGTACGTTTTTAGCTTATTTCTGAAAATATTAAGAGATCTAGCTTCCCTAATGTCCATAGGTAGTGTGTTCCATAACTTTGGTGCATAGTTAGCAAAGGCTGCATCCCCGATTTTCTTTAGATTGTGGCTTGGAACCTTCAATAGACCAGTAGTAGATGATCACAATGTTTATACTTTGTATATAAGGAGGAGGTGGAGGACCTTGAAATCAATTCTAAATGTTACCAGAAGCCAGTGTAGGTTACTTACTTGTAACTTCGGGTTTGATCCAAGGAGTAAGTTGCCCCATATTGCTCTGTAACATTTCTCTTTTTGTTATAGGACCGACTAGTAGGATTTCAGTTTTGCCCTCATTTAATTTTAGGGAAGTTGTTCGTCATCCATTTGTTTATTGCTAAGAGACAGGCGGAAATGGAGTTTATAGCTGTGTGATCATTTGGTTCAGCGGAGATGTACAATTGTGTGTCATCTGCGTAACTATGGAAACATACATTGTGCTTTTGTAACCCAGGGTTCAGATTCATAACTAGCATAGGAACATAAATAGTTCCTGTTTATCTGTGAGCTACCACTTCCTGTTTTACCATGAGGTCCCACTTCCTGTATATAGACCGTAAAACAGTCTAGAACCAGCGTATGATGTCATGATAGAAGGTTCTGGAACTTTTGTGATGTCATCCTATGATGTCATATAGAACGTTCCGGAACATCTTGGTTTCCTATAAAAACAGCTAGCTCTCAAGCAGCCAGTCCTCTTTCCGCCTCGACCTCCGAACCAGCAACATCGCCCAGACGGACCGGACTAACCAACCGACTAAAGCCGCAAGTCTCAACCAGATTATGTATGTATTATTACTGTTTATCTAGCGCGCTTTTAATTAAAACACCGGTTATTGTTATACCTCTGCCTCTGGTCTACTATTCTTTTAATTGTGCATATTACTCGTCGCATTCGAACCTAGAACTGTGCCCGTGGCAAACAGCTGTTACTGTTATTAACACAAGTGCTACACTTTCTAATGATGTCTCCTCAATGTTCAATGTTCAATGCAATGTTCAATGCAAGTAAAGCACTTTAAACTTTAAGTATGACTAAATGCTTTCTTGACTATATATATAGTAACTGTTCCAAAATGCATAGATTTCTATGTATTTTAGGGGTTTGGGTGGCTAGCTCTTTTTAATATAAATGTCAGATTGTTTTATTTATTTCATAGATTTCTATGCATTTCAGGAGTTTGGGGGGCTGGCTCCCCAAAATAATTAAATAACATAACCCTAACCTAACCTGTAACTGAGGGGTACAATTCCCTGACTGTATGGTTAGATATGATACTTACTACCACTACCTCTTGTACTTTAGACTCTGGCCACCCAGTACTAGGTATAAATAATTATGATAAACACTCCCACCTGATGAAACGGATCCAACACAAATGTACCAAGTCGAAAGTCTGCGTTTAATAATAATACATAGCAAAAGGTATGTACAACGATCACTTAATTACATTTATGATTTGAAATAGTATGCACTTTTATGGCAAATGAGTATTCGTAGGTAGATCAATATCGAATGTCCAATCTCTGATTGCGCAGGAAGCAAATATACAACCTGGAATATTTAGGGACAATAGCAATGATACTTGAATGATTATATAGCTGGATACACTAGGGGAAGGTTCCGACTGCTTGTAGGACAGCTGGAGGGGGGGGGGGGGGGTAGAGTCTGGCTGTATCCCGTCTGGCCGAGGGTATCCTGGGAGAGCCCACAGTCGTGCGACCCGGTGCCCAGCGATCCTCGATCCACAGATGAAAGCAGTTGGACTCTCTGTGGCCGGCGTCCTCCGGTCCACGATGGAGAGACGTGAGGCGACCTCGTCGTGTAGAGCGTCTTCTCACCTGTCGTCCTCTCCGGGGGGGGGTATTTCCAACACACCGCAGTGTTGGCCTTTATCCATAGAATAATCAAAGTACTCAAAGCATAATCCAAGCCGGGGAAGGCTAGCCGTCGTCGGTAGAATAATCCAATATACAGGTCCACTCGCTCTTTGGCCTGGAGCTCCTCGGGTGCAGCTTCACGTGGGGTCAACCACCCTGGATAAGCGTCCAGCTGATGCCCGAAACGATGGGGGTGCTGATTACTATAGAACTCTTACCGCACGAGGCACTACATATGAATAGACTATTATTAGCTTAATAGAATACGTCCAACTCGACGATATAGTACCAAATATGACTATTCAAATATTAATATACACGATGTCTCAATGCCGATACTGGGCCGAATTGGCCTTACTGCCCACACGTGGTTCGCGGGGAGGCTTTTGCGTCTGTCACTCTGTTGGAGGGTAATGAACTGGACTAAAAGAAAGCTCTACTTTAATAGCGCAGTATATATACGCACTATGAACAAATAGTACCATTAGTGGTGCGGTAGACATATTCCTACGCGGAACTAGGACTTGTCCATACATGTTGAGCGGTACGATTGAACCTGGTCTGAGGGGTATGGCGACCTGGCACCAAGGTCTCGTCCAATGGTAGAATGGAGACTATTATGGGATGTTCAGTAGACTAGAAGGGATATTCAATGCATATTGTACAAGGAATATACAAGGGATATCAGGGGATATACAAATACAATTAAATATATATATATAAATAAATATATATATTCGGTTTAATCTGATCCTTCAGAACAGCCGCCCCCTAATTGGTCCCAACCCAATTAGTTAAGCAGAGACAGATTAACCGCACTGTCTACCACTCAAGGGTTCGCTGTAAGGGTCAGTCAACTCACAAAGTCATAGGGTCATGGTCATCATCGATTGTGTCTGGGAGTCGGGGCAGTTCTATGAGCCTCGCCACAGGACGGGTGTAAATGCGCCCCTGGACGAGTACTTCAGCTGCTCGGACCTTGCCATCGGCACCGGTGATCACTTTGCTTACGCGGCCAGCCGGCCACATAGCTCTGGGTAGTGACTGGTCAATAATCATGACGACTGTTCCTTCCGTCAAATTGTCTCTCTCTTTTACCCACTTCTGGCGGGTCTGTAGAGACGGTAGGTAGTGCAGTAGGAAACTGCTCCAAAACTTGTCGGCTAATACTTGGCTGTACCTCCACATTCGTCGGCCGTTCGCTTCTTCAGGCCGGTACATTGTCTGGGGTAACGCGGGATCTAGCCGCCCCATCAGGAGGGTGTTGGGGGTGACTGGGTCGACATCTGCTACATCACTGGAGACGTAACCGAGGGGCTTTGAGTTCAATACTCCCTCAATCTCCGTGAGGACTGTCATTAGGACTTCTTCCGCCACAGTCTGGGCCCCAAGTACTGCGTACAGGGCTCTCTTTATAGAACGTACTTCTCGTTCCCAAGTTCCACCGAAGTGGGGTGCGTTTGGGGGGTTGAATTGGAAGTCAATCTGGGCTGGAGCGAGGTGGGTCTTAAGTATATATACGCACTATGAACAAATAGTACCATTAGTGGTGCGGTAGACATATTCCTACGCGGAACTAGGACTTGTCCATACATGTTGAGCGGTACGATTGAACCTGGTCTGAGGGGTATGGCGACCTGGCACCAAGGTCTCGTCCAATGGTAGAATGGAGACTATTATGGGATGTTTAGTAGACTAGAAGGGATATTCAATGCATATTGTACAAGGAATATACAAGGGATATCAGGGGATATACAAATACAATTAAATATATATATATAAATAAATATATATATTCGGTTTAATCTGATCCTTCAGAACATAACCCTAAAACTGAAATAAAGTTAAAAAAAAATAGTTACAAAATCCACCCATTTTCGCCCACAAACCGGCCAAAACCGGCCAAATTTTTTTGGTGCCCTTCTGTGCCCTACTGAAGTGCTGGGTCTAGATACGCCCCTGAACTGGCCTACACACTGGCCCACATTAGTGGCCCACACACCGACTCACACTGGCCCACACCGGCCCGCCGTACAGACCATGTAGCCTGGGAGATGACTGAAATCACTGCAAGAGCTAGTAGGCTATTTTTAAGCATCTTTCTGTGTCAATTTTCATTTTTACATCTATCGGAGTGGACTAAATGGGCCAGTCGAACCCCCCCATCAAAAAAAAATTATAAAAAAATAAATAAAAAATTATACTTTTTTTTGGACCAGCCCACTTTACTTCCAGCCCATCGGGATTCGTCCCGAACGTCCCGATGGCCAGTCCGGGCCACATCTATTCTTATCCTAATGCATGTATGCTTCCGCGTTTGCGTTTTGCGCTCTGATAGGCCACTGACGGAGAGACTCATAGAACATTGTTGAAGTGTTGATAGTGTTGAAGGAGAAGGTTTGTATGGTTGACACAAAGTGGTTGGTGTTTATTTTTAGTAATGTTATGCTCACCTGTTTGGAAAGAGAAGTGTTGATTGATAGTGTTGAATTATTGATAATGGTGATGGAGAAGGTTATGTATTATTGTATGGTTGACACAAAGTGTTTTAAGGTGATTTATTTGACTGATCACCTGTTTGGAAAGAGGTTGGAAAGAGGATGTAATGATAAGTGCTATCATAGCTGCTACCACTAAGTGGCAGTATAACATCATGTGAGATGTTACTATGGTTACTGGTAGGGCTATATAATTAGGGCACCTGTGTACAACCTTCAGACAATAAACAGCTGGCTGAAGCGAGCATAAAGATCTAACCGTCGACTACAATCTTTTTTTTTATTCACTTTTTCTCCCATTTTCTATATTTTCTCCCATCCCAATTTCGTATCATCCAATTCAACCCTCCCCTGTCACGAACGCTGTTTCTTGCCTCCCACAAGCCGGCTGCAATGTGGACTAAAGGCCTCTACATGCTACAGCAACTTCAAAGCAACTTCAACACAACATCAGCGCGATTTCAGCGCGGTTGTTGTTTAGGGTCTTGTAGACTGTGTTGCGAGGATGCTGCGTACATGTCTCCAAAATCTAACCTAAACAACCGTTGCGTTGATATTGCGTAGCAGTGATTGGTTGGTTAGCGAATGGGGGCGGGGCTGTCATAGAATAATATTGGTCTCGCAGAGAATACCATCCGCCATTGTTGTAGCCAGCCAGCGTTGATGCTAAATAATTAGCGTCACATAGCTGGCCTTTTTCTGAAAACCCAAGCACATATTGTTCCATAGCATACGCCTTCAGTTGATCATGACAAATCCTCTCTTACCTTGACGATTAAAAAGCCTCCATAATTTAGTAAATAAAGCTGTAGCCAGCCAGCTAGCATTGGTGCTATACAAAATGCTATCCACATTAGCTACATAGCTAACCAACTAAATACAATGGTATCCTGAGGTAACTTTAACGTTAAATACAACGTTTGCTAGTCGAAATGACTGGACACACACAGGGACAAGTTAAACATCAATCAATTAATTTATTCCAATAGGTAGTTTGAGCTGCATGTCAGCCGAGGTCCTCTCCATTGGAAACTAATGACGTTACGGTAACGTTAGCTCGAAAAGCACAGAAAGTTAAGCTGCTAGCAACAGACACTATAACACTTCCGGTCGGGGGATTTCAAAATAAAAGAGCGATGTCTAAAATCACCGGAAATACGTTTATTTTGTACATTATCTAACGTTAACACGAACCTAAACTAACTTTAGTTAAACTAACTTTGCGCGTCGATGTTGCAGAAGCATAAAGGCAGAGTGTCTAAAACACCGTTGCTTTGTCGATGTTGTGTTGCAGTTGCTTTGAAGTTTCTGTAGCATGCAGAGGCCTTAAGTCATACATAGCACAAGTCCCCTCCGGTACTTGAGGTAACAGCAGTCGCATCTTTTCACCTGCGCAGCTCGATCTCTCAGTGACGAGGAGTAACGCGTGGGAGGCTCACGCTGCCCCCGACACTTCCTGATTCTACTGCGCAGGCGCACCAACCGACCTGTAGGAGTCGCTGTCCACAACGCCCGATCCCCACCCATCAGTTTCCCACCCCCTAATACGGCCAATGTGTATTAGTACGGACGACCAGCTAAACTGAAAGCAAATGTGGAGCGCTGGGCTCGAACAGGCGAGCCCATGCAGCGTCTCCAGATTTCATGGCGAGCGCCTTGCCCACTACGCAACGTAGCCGCCCAGTAGACTACAATCTTTACAGTATCTAGATCAAATGTATGCGTTGAGCTCCGTTTTTATTACATCTTTTATCACATTCTTGTTAATTTCATAACCTTATATCGGCAGAATCTGCACCTGGCTCGCTGATGACAAACTATCATTACACATGGGTAAAACAGATTCTCTTCGGATCAAATAACAAACTCAGCAAGACCGACGGCTTCTCAGTTACAGTGTGTGACAATATTGTCACAAGGAAAGATGAAATTACCTACCTAGGTTCCATCCTAGAGGCAAATCTTTCCTGTGACAAAATGGCATCCAATGTAATCAAAAAAGTCAACCAACGAACTAGATTCTTGTACCGGATCTCCTCTCTGGTAAACAAGAATACCCTGACTACTCTGGAAGGAGCACTCATTCAAGGGTACTACGACTATGCTTGCACCTCATGGTACCAAGGCACCTCAAAGGCACTAAAAACAAGATTACAAACATCACAAAACAAACTGTTCAGACTACGACTTGACCTGACTCCTAGAACCCACCTCACCCCTGCCCACTTTGACAACCTAGGATGGCTTAGAGTAGACGACAGAGTACAGCAACTTGCAATGGGCCTGGTCTACAAGATACACTACACCACTAAGGTACCCATGTACATGTCAAAATACTTCCCAAAGGTCAGTGAATACCACAACCACAACACCAGAGGGAGCTCCACAAATCATGTTAAACCCAGATTCGGCTCAAACAAGGGATTAAACACGTTTCGCAATTATGCCACATCAATGTGGAACGCCCTACCCAAAGCTGTAAAGGAATGTGAATCACTACCCACTTTCAAAACCACTCTCAAAGAACACTTACGGGAGGCTGCAATTCGAAACTGGCCCCTTTAAATGTCCTAACCCAATGTAAATGTCCTAACCCAATAATACACGAGACCCTCTTCTTGGGACCAAGTAAGGTTTTGTCGATATTCCAATGTACAGTTTTGCTTGTACAGTTGTACAGTTTCCCCCCCGCCCCCCAACCCCCCACCCACCTCCAATGTACAGTCCCCCCCCACCCCACCTACCCAACCTCCTCCAATGTACAGTTTCTACGTCAAATGTATATACTCTCTTTTTTAGACTCTTTTTGTATCACAAACAGTACTGTATTTGTAAATCTGGTATGTCATGTATATGTCAAGATATCTTTGTTCACTCATCTACAGACTACTTGCACCTGTTATTGATTTACTGTGTTAGGGCTTACATGTAGTTTTCAGATCAAATTATAATTTTGTATGTGTTTTATAAGGGAACATATATATATATTGGTGATCCTCTTGGGAGGAATCAGTGTGGATTGTGGGGGTGAACTTGGGAGAGCGTCTGTCAGTGTATAAGTGCATTTGTTGTCCTGTTTTTTGTTTTGTTATGTATTGTATTGTATTGTATGTTTTGTAAACTATGTTAAGGACCCCCTCGAAAACGAGATAGCATATCTCAAGGGGTTTATCCTTTGTTGAGAGTCACAGCCAACTAGTGACTCTTGTTATTTATGACATCCTGTTCTCTCTGTCAATTGTAGGATATAAAGGTTTAAGCATATGTTTATTGTATATATCTGGTTTAAATCTAAGCATATGTTACTGTATGTGTCTATATGTGATATGTATTCATATATATATATGTGTATATGTATATATATGCATATACTCTTTGCACAAATATCTAGGTCTGGGCTGGTATGCACAGTCAGAAAGGAGTTGAGAAGAGAATATTGTCAGTAGGTCAGAAACACAGCAGAAACGCGGAACGGAATGCAGAATGCAGTCACAGAGCGTTGACCTTGTCAGAAGAGAGAGCCATCATACACTTTAAAAACCACATGTATGATGTACTATTATGATTATGATGTAAATGATTATGTATATATATCTGTATATATATATATAAGCGTATAGGCCATTCATGATAGAAGGACCATGTATTGTATATTACACAGGGCAATTGCTTGATTCAATACTGCTGGACGGCCTTAGGAATGTGTCTACGACCTTGGGGGCCTCTGCTTGCCTGCTAGAAACTCTTAGGGGGTTTCCCACAGCACAGTAATCTGTTACTTTTTTTAGTTACTAACTAGTGGAGTAGCGATGAGCCAATGACAACGACACAAGTTGAAAGAGGGAGTGTTTATCTGTGCTTGCTATATGACGCAACGGACTATGTATAAAACACAGTTTCACTCTCGTCGAGCAGATTTAGATTTTTCCATTCTTAGACTTCAGACAATACAAAGAGAGTTTTTGCTATTCTAAGAGAGAGGTGTTTTTGTTTTATACTTCTTTTAACTGAGTTGGACATTTCCAATGAAGTCTCTTTTGTAACTTGCTTTTTCTAAATAAAACAACTTTTTTATAATATCTATTGAGTTCGTGGACTGCTTTCTACCGCAATGGGCCACGACGCTGGCCGCGCCCTGATTTCATCTGAGGTGACTATGTCCCGGTAGCCTGAAATACAGATTGAATCAATTGCTGGTTAATGCTTTTCAGCTAAAGTTATATATTATATATATATATACTATTGACGGTAGTAATGCTTGGTTTCACTGTTAGTTGTTTGCGAGCGCCGGTAGCCACTGTGTTGGACGGGTTCCATCAGATTTGTGGGAAACTGAGAGTCTAAGCCACTGCAGGGCCGGACGATCGGTACCACTGATGGGCCTGTCAAACTGATAAGGGGTTATGGGGCTTGCAAATGATTGTTAGTACGCTAATATTACACTATTGGCAGTAGTAAAACTTATTAGACGGTGAAGTAATATCACCAGGCTTTCACATGAGTAGCATTACAGGCCTTTTGTAAAATGATGATAATAATGATGATAATAATATTATTGTTATTATAGGCAATAAGAGTTCTCCCAGACATACATTCGGTTTATTACAAACAAAGAAGAGGTTAACAACTCTTCTATGCTTACATTTCATATCAACTGGATATAACTAACTAGTGACTATGAAGTAAGCTTGATAGAAATAGTAATTGACCCGAGAACTTAGTGAGTTTAGCACCTCGCTGGGGGATATCGGGCGGCCAAAGGGTTATATCTCAAGTAAGTGATTCTGAGATAGATAGAGACATCCCATCGGTTCTCATCATGGCGTCCCTGAGTTAGGGCTGAGATCGGTATGAGATAACAGCCAAAATAAAATAAACTAGAAATATTAATAACGGAGAAACCTAAAATGAACAAATTACAAAAGTGAGTTTAAACCTTACTTGAATGTGCTCTTACCAGCACCTAGGGAGCTAAAACCTTCCACTTTAGAATACACCAGACAAAGGATATTGATCTGTATGGCCCTCAGTGGAAAGCAGTGGCAAAATTAAAGGCATCTGCGTAGTGTGGGCATTGCTGGTGGAGCGGTTAAGGCCGCAAAATTGGATTAAAGAAAAAGAAAGTAAAGAAAACCCCCTCTCTAAAATGTCTGGCAGTTTAGAGAGACATCAGCGCAGCCATACAGGCTGGCATCGCCGGCTAACGAGCCAGTGCTAACAGGAGGCTACCTAGCCCGAGACTACAGGAGCGCCGGCTAACGAGCCAGTGCTAACTGGAGGCTACCTAGCCCGAGTCTAAAGGAGCGCCGGCTATCGAGCCAGTGCTAACAGGAGGCTACCTAGCCCGAGTCTACAGGAGCGCCGGCTAACGAGCCAGTGCTAACTGGAGGCTACCTAGCCCGAGTCTAAAGGAGCGCCGGCTATCGAGCCAGTGCTAACAGGAGGCTACCTAGCCCGAGTCTACAGGAGCGCCGGCTAACGAGCCAGTGCTAACTGGAGGCTACCTAGCCAGAGTCTAAAGGAGCGCCGGCTATCGAGCCAGTGCTAACAGGAGGCTACCTAGCCCGAGTCTACAGGAGCGCCGGCTAACGAGCCAGTGCTAACAGGAGGCTACCTAGCCCGAGACTACAGGAGGCTACATAGCCCGAGTCTACAGGAGCGCCGGCTAACGAGCCAGTGCTAACAGGAGGCTACATAGCCCGAGTCTACAGGAGCGCCGGCTAACAGGAGGCTACCTAGCCCGAGACTACAGGAGGCTACATAGCCCGAGTCTACAGGAGCGCCGGCTAACAAGCCAGTGCTAACAACAGGCTAACTAGCCAAGAGTGAATTGATGGCTAACTAGCCAAGAGCTAACTAGCCAAGAGCTAACTAGCTCACAACAGGCTAACGAGCCAGTGCTAACAGGAAGTGAACTGGCCCTAGCCAGACAAGAGCTAACTAGCTCACAACAGGCTAACAAGCCAGGAGCTAATTGATGGCTAACTAGCCAAGAGCTAACTAGCTCACAACAGGCTAACAAGCCAGGAGCTAATTGGAGGCTACCTAGCCCGAGACTACAGGAGCGCCGGCTAACGAGCCAGTGCTAACTGGAGGCTACCTAGCCCGAGTCTACAGGAGCGCCGGCTAACAGGAGGCTACCTAGCCCGAGACTACAGGAGGCTACATAGCCCGAGTCTACAGGAGCGCCAGCTAACAAGCCAGTGCTAACAACAGGCTAACTAGCCAAGAGTGAATTGATGGCTAACTAGCCAAGAGCTAACTAGCCAAGAGCTAACTAGCTCACAACAGGCTAACGAGCCAGTGCTAACAGGAAGTGAACTGGCCCTAGCCAGACAAGAGCTAACTAGCTCACAACAGGCTAACAAGCCAGGAGCTAATTGATGGCTAACTAGCCAAGAGCTAACTAGCTCACAACAGGCTAACAAGCCAGGAGCTAATTGGAGACTACCTAGCCCGAGACTACAGGAGCGCCGGCTAACGAGCCAGTGCTAACTGGAGGCTACCTAGCCCGAGTCTAAAGGAGCGCCGGCTATCGAGCCAGTGCTAACAGGAGGCTACCTAGCCTGAGTCTAAAGGAGCGCCGGCTATCGAGCCAGTGCTAACAGGAGGCTACCTAGCCCGAGTCTACAGGAGCGCCGGCTAATGAGCCAGTGCTAACAGGAGGCTACCTAGCCCGAGACTACAGGAGGCTACATAGCCCGAGTCTACAGGAGCACCGGCTAACGAGCCAGTGCTAACAGGAGGCTACATAGCCCGAGTCTACAGGAGCGCCGGCTAACGAGCCAGTGCTAACAGGAGGCTACCTAGCCCGAGACTACAGGAGGCTACATAGCCCGAGTCTACAGGAGCGCCGGCTAACGAGCCAGTGCTAACAACAGGCTAACTAGCCAAGAGTGAATTGATGGCTAACTAGCCAAGAGCTAACTAGCCAAGAGCTAACTAGCTCACAACAGGCTAACGAGCCAGTGCTAACAGGAAGTGAACTGGCCCTAGCCAGACAAGAGCTAACTAGCTCACAACAGGCTAACAAGCCAGAGCTAACTAGCTCACAACAGGCTAACGAGCCAGTGCTAACAGGAAGTGAACTGGCCCTAGCCAGACAAGAGCTAACTAGCTCACAACAGGCTAACGAGCCAGTGCTAACAGTAAGTAAACTGGCCCTAGCCAGACAAGAGCTAACTAGCTCACAACAGGCTAACAAGCCAGAGCTAACTAGCTCACAACAGGCTAACGAGCCAGTGCTAACAGGAAGTGAACTGGCCCTAGCCAGACAAGAGCTAACTAGCTCACAACAGGCTAACAAGCCAGAGCTAACTAGCTCACAACAGGCTAACGAGCCAGTGCTAACAGGAAGTGAACTGGCCCTAGCCAGACAAGAGCTAACTAGCTCACAACAGGCTAACGAGCCAGTGCTAACAGGAAGTGAACTGGCCCTAGCCAGACAAGAGCTAACTAGCTCACAACAGGCTAACGAGCCAGTGCTAACAGGAAGTGAACTGGCCCAAGGCGATCATGGAGTAGACGTGTTTCACGTGAGCTCCCTTCTATCGTGCGAAATATACTTTTCTCCCCATTAGTCTTTATTTATTTTTATTTGTTATTTGTCTGCTTGTTGAGTCGTCGAGTTTCAACTACTGTCGTCGACTTTTTTCAACTTTCTGCGATGTCGGTGGTGGAGACCAGATCCATGAGCACCCCAGCCAGCAAACTGCCACCGGGCCTGACCGCGCCGTCGCCCGGTATCAATGAGATAAGCGAAGCTGTACTCTCGGTCATGACCAAACTCCATGCAGACTTTGAGACACGCTTCGCTGAAACACAAAGAAAAGTGCAGGCGGAATTTTTTGATAACCTTCATCGAGAGATGTCAGAGGAAATTAGGTTGGCGGTCGACCCGTTGAAAGACAAGATGGAGTCGCTGCACGTTGTCTCCTCGGCTAATGCTAACGAACTAGCCACGCTAACGACAGAGGTCTCACTACAAGGCGAGAGGATGGCGGGTCTTGAGACCTCCCTGCTGGCTAGGCAGGCTGAAGTTGCCAAACTACAGTCGGTAATTGTGGAAATGCAGTCCCGGGAGAGACGCTACAACATCAGGATTGTTGGTGTACCGGAGGGCAACGAGGGAGGCCGTCTCTCGGAGACCATGCCGGAATTGCTGCAGGAAATACTGGGGAAAGATGTCCTCCCTAGCCCTCCCGTATGTGAATCGGCCTACAGAGCGGGCAGGACCAGTCCTGGAGTGAACAAAGAGCCGAGGCCCATTATTGTCAAGCTGAACAGGCTTCAGCAGAGGGAGCTCATCATGCGGTCGGCCCGTGCCAGAAGGGGTAAACTAAGTCTTGGCGATCACAAAGTGGCCATTTTCGAAGACTTTACGCCGGAGGTTCAAGCACAGAGAGGCGAATACAAAGTGGTCATGTCCAGGCTATGGAAACTAGGCCTGAGGCCTACGCTATTCGCTCCCGCGAAATTATCTGTGCTGGGTAAGGACGATGAACGGCGTTCATTTTGGTCTTTGGCTAAAGCGAAGGAATATCTCGGGGGGATAGCCGAGACTGTAGCTTGATATCTATGTCGGGTGAGTGACTTGGCGGTGTGGGCCTGAATACATTGATGGGGCGGACTACTCACAGATGCTTGTTGTCATGCCAGACATGCTAACTGTCCACTGCCCATCCAAACTAGCGGGGCATCCCAATGACTTCTGTTACTTGCTAATGCTGACCGCATGGTCGTACGTGGGTGTCGCCTCTATGAAAGCTAGCGAGCTAGCTGAACAATGTACAAAACAGATTCTAGCGTGCTAGCCGGATTCATCACTAGCTTACGCGCTAGCCTCGGGCTAGCTAGCAGGCTGTGTCTATCGCCCACGCCGAGACACTCGAGACCCGTTAGTGTTTACGTATTTTGGTTGTTGTTGCTGTTTAAGTGACATCGGTTTGCACAATTCAACGGTGATCGGGTCCTTAACTAACTTCTTGTATGCTTTTATTTTTATATCCAGGCTGTTTTGAGATTTGGGCTCCAGTAGTAGAAGGTCGGTTGAATATATATATATACAATATATGATAACAGGTTGTGTCAGGTATAGCTTATTACTATCCCCGGGTTAATGAAGGTGTTTAATTCTATTCTTACATAGGTTATGTCATTCCAGCCGTTGTGCCCAGTGGTGCAGTCGTGGTCACACGCCGTGTTACTAGATAATCACTGAGGCAGAAGTACGCGCGCACAAAGATGCGCTCTATCCATTCGTTGTGCGCTAAGTACCCGGCCAGTGGCCACTGAAGTGGATTCCCAGCTTAAATTCCCTATTTACTACTTCTTTCTGCGTTGTGATTTAAACCTTTTTACAAGCTCTTGGGATCCACTCTGTGCTAAATGCAGATAACCAGTGTTTTAACTGTTACTGCTTACCCAGAGAGTAAATACGGCGCGGCCGTTGAAATGAAGCGAGATCTGAGCAGTTTGAAAAAGAACCCGTTTTTAATGAAAAAAGGATTTCAATTAGATGTTACAAAAGAAATATTTGAAAGAATGGTGCAATGAATTCTACCGGAAGCATTCGCTATGCCGAAGGTCAGTAGAATTCAGTCTAAATTCTCAATAACAAGCTCTGTCTAAAAACACGTCTCGTCTCGTCTTCGATTCTGCTGCGTCGATTTCTCCTCCTTGCTGGGTCTGTTGTGGAGAAAAAGGGTGTGTGTTTCTTGTTCCTTCCTGGTTCTGTTCGGGTGTGTTCTGACTCTCCTGGCACGGAGTCTTTGCTAATATCCAATTTAGGCTCCGCCTCTAGTTTTACGGCAAGCGGGCGTTTTCCAAACTCTCCTCGAGTGTTCCTATTGGAGGACACTTACTCTCAGCTCTCATTGGCTAACTCCTTATCGTGACGTTTTACACCGAATTACGTCACGATGTGGATTCTAAGTCCAAATCCTTTGATCAACTGCTCCTTTGTAAAGAAAAGACTGTCTGGCGTCTCTCAAGGCAGTTCCTTTGTATTGGACCATTTGCCTAGAACACTTAGGGTGTAAAATCACCCAGTTTATTACTCCCAGGAAGTCCAAACGAGACTATCTCTTCATTTGATCAACAGCTGCCTGTCTCAATCACTCTGGTTAAGAGCCTTGGGTCCACGCAGCTGTTTCAAACCACAGATACGTCTTGTTTGTTTTGTTGAATGAAAATGGATAGCGGCAGAGAAGCCAGGAGAATTTGTGAATGCATTTTACCTGTCGGTGTTGTGCCATTCTGAGACCCAAGGTGTACAGTACAATAGTTGGTTTGACTGAAATCTACTACAGTTTCCCCGGTTTGGGGATTAATTATCCCCAAGATACATGTTAGTATTTTCTCAAACAAACTGTTTACAATTACCTTAACCTTACTGTTTAACCTAATTACCTCAGAGCCAACCTTTCCAGAATCCTTCTGACTCATTTTCCATATTTGTTAGTATCATTTGCTTTCAACACCCACATTACTCCCTCCCCCACTGACCGACTATGGACCCATCTTTTATTTACACAGTTCTCTATTCACTCACACCGTTTAACAATTTCCACTCATTTTGCAGGTTATATACAATGTTATCAGTTATATCAATTTCACTTCAGTCTAGGTCCGTCCCTTTATACAAAAAGATGATCGTACCAATTACCAGGTTTAGACTATACTTTATGTGTTTTTTATCCAAATGTGTCTGTTTTGTGCAATTCACTCTGAAAGAAAAGACCTTACATTGCATTTACTATCTAAACATTTCTAAAAAAGGAGAGAGCTTAGCTAATGAAAAATGAAAAATTAATATGTACACGCCCTCTCCAAGGCCTATCAGTTACACTATCCCTTCCTTTGCCTATGTATATCGTTTAGGCTTCTTGATGACTCGTTGTGGTCGAGTATCTTGTTCCGGGCTTGTGCTAAGCACTGGTTCCTCTGGCTCTTCTGGTACCTTCTCCATGTCCACAGAGGAGAAGTTATTATGTTCCAATTCATAATCCTCTCCTCTGTCTGGTTCCTGTAAAAAACCTTCATCTTCTACTGGTGGCCAATCGTGGCCCCCTCGGTCTGGCTCGCCATAATCATCCGGGTCTTCCCCATCGTTTGGGGTTAGCGCCGCCTTCACTTCGCCTTCGTGTAACGGTTGCGACGCCCCGGTTTTACCGTCAAGGTCTTGTGGTTCAGGTTCCCATTCTTGGTCCGTATTGGTTGCTTTTACACAATGAGTAACGTGAAACCACATAGGCGATCCTTCAACTTGTAAAGCCCTCTCGGTGGCTCGAACGACTTTGTATGGCCCTTCCCGTCTCGCGCCAAACCACTTGCGTCTAAATACTTTGACATAAACGTAGTCGCCTGGTATGATTTGAGGTGTAGTCTGCCTATTCACCTCCTCCCCGGTTTCATGCTCCTGTCTACTGGAGACATGAACCAGAATACTTTTGTGTATCTTTGACATGTATTTTACGTACTCACGCATGTCGTTGTCCAGGATGTCCAAACTCGGACCTTTGCCTGTCGCGCGCAAACCTGGTACTACCATGCAGCGACCTAGCATCATTTCGTGCGGTGTCAAACGCAGACCGCGAATTTCGCACGAACGACAAGCCATCAAAGCTAAAGGAAGAGCGTTTAGCCAATTCAAGCCTGTGTGTTGACAGATCTTTACCAATTTGTTTTTTAGTGTCCCGTTCATGCGTTCCACCAACCCCTGGCTCTGCGGATGATAAACGGCCCCCAATCGCTGTTTTATGCCTAAGTGTTGGAGTATTAAATGTACAGTTTTGTCAACGAACTCTTTTCCATTGTCCGACGAGATTCTGTCTGGTAAACCAAAACGGGGAATTACCTCTTGGCACAGGAACTTAGCCACAGATGCTGCATCCTTGTGCCGGGTGGCGCACGCCTCCACCCACCTTGAAAAACGACAGACAACGACAAGAATATATCTCTTCTGATTAATGGGCTTAATCATGTCAATGTAATCAATTACAAGGTCTCGCATTGGGCCATTGGGCGTGGGGATATGTCCTGGTGACACACTAATCCCCTTACGTATATTGTTTTTCAAACATATTACACACCTCTGTAATACATGATCAATTTGACTGCCCAAATCTGGCGCCCAAAAGCCATATTCTCTGATTTTTCTCCTTACCTCTCCTTTATGCGCATGGTTCTGCTCCAATTCTGATACCCCTCGGAAAACAAAAACATCATGATTAATATAGTTGAATTCATTTTTTCACATTCTTTTTCATTATTCAGTACCACACCCCCCAGGGGACACCTGTCACCCAGACACGTGTCCCCCAGAGGTAATCTAAAGAATGCCACAGACGCCGCGCCACGCACGCCGTGAGGTGTCGACCCTGTTTTACTGAAGAGACCTTGACAGCCCCTCCACAGCGGCCCAAACCCACCTCACCACAGGTACACAGCAGACAGCATCCCGGCAACCTCTCCCGTGCTCCAGGCCAGTATCCCCAGAGTCCAGTGCCCTGCCGGACGGCCACACACAGCCGACCAGACCCAACACCGAACCCCGGGCACACCGCCCCACATCACACAGCCCTCCAAACGTACCTACTATGGGGAAAAAAACACAATTGTACACACAATCCTATCCCGTCAATTGCAACGCACGGTCGTCCAGGAACGTCCCCCGCCTCACACCCACACGCACGCCCCGGCCCTCCCACTCCCCAACCCTGAATGTCCACCACCCAGATCAGAGAATAGTCGCCAGCGCGGACGCCGGGCACCACGGCTTTATCGGAACGCCCACACCTACCCTGCCACCCTCCGCGCCAACCTTCATCACCATCATTGCATACGCAGGCGCAACCGAGCGGTGTGGGTCCCCAGACGCAGAACCAGCCGCGCCGAGAGTCTTGAACACGTACGTCACACACACCCTGATAACATTCACACAAACTACTATAACCGCAAACATCACCACAGCACACAGCAAATACTTAGCAATTGTCCATCCTATGTAACCTAACCAACTTTGGCCCCAGCCCTCCCACGAGTCCTCCTGCGTGGGCTGCATCTCCCTAGTAATATTCTTCAAATGCTCTATAACTTCCTGTATGCCGCCTATGTCATTTTCGGGGATAAATGTGCAGCATTCCTGACCAATCAATGCACACGTGCCCCCTGAACTCGCCAACAGGAAGTCCAAACCCGTCCTTGACTGCAGCTCCATCAGTCTTAAGGACCGTAACTCTTGAGCCTCCAGGGCCATACCTCTGGCGGTCGTAGCCGTCATATCCTCAAACACGCGAGCTAGATGGTCTAGTTCACCCATGTTTGCATACGTCCCCCACCAGGGAAACGCCACCCTGAAAAAGTGGTCCGCATCTATAAACCTCCTCCTCCTTGACTTGGGAATCGTCGGCAAAACATCTGACACCCTCATAGCTGGCACCAAATACCCCAACGCACACCTACCCCTCCACTTAATAGGCAACGCTGCGTAAGCATACTCACCACAAATCCAAAACGCCCCCCTAGGGGCCGGCGCCTCCGAATTCTTACCCCATATTCCACTCTCACCCTTGCAGCCGTCCAAATATCCCACGTCCCTACCACCTGACTTCCCCTCTACGCACATCTCAAACCCAGCCGCCCTAAACGCCACTGGAATGGGGCTAGTGTCCTTAAGACCCCCATAACCCACTGCCTTATTCGACCCCTGTTCCCGGCCCAAATACCTCAACATCCTATCATGACCCACCCCGTCGCATAGGCCGAGCAGAGGCTCGTCCCTCAACACATTGGCATGACACTTCGTTAAGGGGTGTGCAATCAAGGGAAGACCTGCGTCGCCTGCTAGCGGGGCTAAGCCACACACATAACAATCCGACCTATTGGCTACCTTAGCCACAGTCCTCGCCATCCCCAAAAACAGATTACCGTGATGGTCTGGCTGCGACCTCCTACCCACTACCACCACCTCTGGCTGTTCAGGTCGCAGATATGGATCATACATTATAGTACCGATCAACACACATAACCAAATCATTGCCACGGCACACCCCCGAAGCACCCGTCTACTACTGTCTCTCAAACCAGGAACCATGTTTGTCTGTTCCGTCCTCCTCTTCCTCCCTCCGTCACCGGCGCGTATCCTAATATGTCCTGCAATCCCCACAAACAACAACACAACTTTATAACCGAACATACCCTCAGTCTACTGACATGAATACCCCAACCTAAACACAACACCAGGACATGTAGAAAAGGCCGCAACGTAGTCGCCCACCGGCCAAGAGAGAACCAGGCCAGAGGGAAGACATGTAACTCCATGTCGGTCTACAGACGGAAGAGGGGGGAGGGTGGAGAGAGGCACAGCAAGTGGGGCACAGGATGGAGCGGGGGGGGGGGGGGGGGGGGGAGAGAGAGCAAGAGAAAAGGAGGGGGGGTTTGAAGGATCACCAGGAAAGTGGGGGGGGGGGGGGGGGGGGGGTTCAAAGGAACAGCAGGGAAGTGGGGGGGGGGGGGTGGTTCAAAGGAACAGCAGGGAAGTGGGGGGGGGGGTTCAAAGGAACAGCAGGGAAGTGGGGGGGGGGGGGGGTTCAAAGGAACACCAGGGAAGTGGGGGGGGGGGGGGTTTCAAGAGAAGGGGGGGGTTCAAAGGAACAGCAGGGAAGTGGGGGAGGGGGGGGGGGGGGGGGGGTTTCGCAGTCCCGAACAGACCTGTTCCAAACCATAAAACACATTTATCATACCCTGCACTGCCCCCATGTCTCCTATGGAGAAGAAGGGAGAGAGAGAGAACAGCAAGATAGCTAGAAAAAGAGAAAAGAGGGAGAGAGAGAGGAAGACGAAAGGAAGAGGAGGGGCAAAGGAAGAGGAGGGGCAAGAGGAAGAGGAGGGGCAAAGGAAGAGGAGGGGCAAGAGGAAGAGGAGGGGCAAAGGAAGAGGAGGGGCAAGAGGAATAGGAGGGGCACAGGAAGAGGAGGGGCAAGAAAAAAGAGGGAGGAAGAGGAAGAGGAGGGGGAAAGGGAGGGGGGGGGGGAAGAAAGAAAATGGCACGTGTGGGAGAAAGAGAGAGAGAGATAGAAAGAGAGAGAGAGAGAAAAAGAGAGAGAGTGAGAGAGAGAGAGAGAGAGAGAGAGAGAGAGAGAGAAAGAGAGAGAAAGAAAGAAAAAGAGAAAGAGAGAGAGCGAGAGAGAGAGAGAGAGAGAGACACTACACACATCTGATCGCTTTATAGCCACACATGATACGCTGGTTAGGACGGGAGTTCCAATGCCTCTACCGCCCCCCAGTGCACATCACCGTACACTCCATTTTAACACGGCCGCCTCTCCCAGGTTGACTCTGACGCCATCTAGTGGTCTCTTACCCACATCATAATTAATTTCAGTCTCACCCGCCTCACA
Source organism: Notolepis coatsorum (assembly GCF_963971535.1). NCBI lineage: Eukaryota > Metazoa > Chordata > Actinopteri > Aulopiformes > Paralepididae > Notolepis > Notolepis coatsorum. Next base: position 42,316,270 of record NC_140169.1, on the reverse strand, counting down.
CACACAATGTCCCTTCTCACAAGCGCGCATGCGCGCACTCTGAAGCGGCCCACTCATTCACCATGCATCCTGCATACGTTCAAACTTTCAGCCAATACTCTGCAAACAGTAGCCCACACTGCAACTCACCCAGCTCATTCATCACAAACGACCATTCAGTTACACTGCAATATCGCCTCAATCACAACATACAGTATTAAACCCCTATCGCCCCATTCACAACATACAGTATTAAACCGTCCCAGGCGAGCCACAACGAGCTATCGTTTGTAGCATGTTGCGCGCTACGACACGCACGAGTTCCAACGAGAACGCGCTCTGTCCAGCACAAGCATGCACGCGCCCCCCTCCACGAATAGTTGGGTGGCGCATTTGCCGTTGCGTGTGTGCGCTTTGGACGTCGCGTGTGTACCCGATTCAATATTAAAAACCGTTCTCGGTCATATTGTAAGTGCCAATTTACAGATTTAATCCGTATACATCACACATGTTACAGGCCTAACCATAAGTCCTTTCACTCATACACAAACATCATACACTAACAATTGTTTAACCATAGCTTGCAACATACGAGTCTACTTTAAGTACTATTCTAATGTTACAGCCTATCGTTGCAACATACGAGTCCTATGTTACAGCCTATCGCCGTTTAAATTTAACACGTCCGGCGGTGCCCAAGGTTAAACTAGACTCTATTTATGCTCCATCTCTACTGTAGAAAATACAACGCAAATGTGCTAAAGCCAATACTGTAAGGCGTACAACGCACATGTTCCCCTTGCTTAACCCTGAGCACAAACCTAGACATTGTCTCTAAATACTTCCATACCTTTTTTTAATGTTCCGACCTCGGGCGGCGTCCCGTTTATTGTGCTAAAATTCTACTATAGAACGTACAACGCAAGTTTGTGCTTAACACCATTACTGTAAGGTATACGACAGCACAGTGTGGTTAAAAATTCTGCTTACAGGACCTATAACTCACACACAGCCTCGAGTCGCCACCCTTTGGTCAGAACATTCCATTTAATATCTAATTACAGTCATACTTTTAGCAACCCCCCGTTGGTTCGAATAGAGCCCCCATTTTCATCATCACACTCACCTCTTAGCGACTCCAGTCACTTGAAGACGGATCGATTGATCAGTTGATTTCCCGTTTGACCGTTCGTGAAGAAAGCGAAGAGAGGAGAAAAAAAAATAAATCATAACTTTTCTTTGTTGTGATGAAAAAAAAAAACGAGCGCGTCGATTCTTGTCACGGCACCACAAATGAAGTGGATTCCCAGCTTAAATTCCCTATTTACTACTTCTTTCTGCATTGTGATTTAAACCTTTTTACAAGCTCTTGGGATCCACTCTGTGCTAAATGCAGATAACCAGTGTTTTAACTTGGTTACTGCTTCTTACCCAGAGAGAAAATACGGCGCGGCCGTTGAAATGAAGCGAGATCTGAGCAGTTTGAAAAAGAACCCGTTTTTAATGAAAAAAAGGATTTCAATTAGATGTTACAAAAGAAATATTTGAAAGAATGGTGCAATGAATTCTACCGGAAGCATTCGCTATGCCGAAGGTCAGTAGAATTCAGTCTAAATTCTCAATAACAAGCTCTGTCTAAAAACACGTCTCGTCTCGTCTTCGATTCTGCTGCGTCGATTTCTCCTCCTTGCTGGGTCTGTTGTGGAGAAAAAGGGTGTGTGTTTCTTGTTCCTTCCTGGTTCTGTTCGGGTGTGTTCTGACTCTCCTGGCACGGAGTCTTTGCTAATATCCAATTTAGGCTCCGCCTCTAGTTTTACGGCAAGCGGGCGTTTTCCAAACTCTCCTCGAGTGTTCCTATTGGAGGACACTTACTCTCAGCTCTCATTGGCTAACTCCTTATCGTGACGTTTTACACCGAATTACGTCACGATGTGGATTCTAAGTCCAAATCCTTTGATCAACTGCTCCTTTGTAAAGAAAAGACTGTCTGGCGTCTCTCAAGGCAGTTCCTTTGTATTGGACCATTTGCCTAGAACACTTAGGGTGTAAAATCACCCAGTTTATTACTCCCAGGAAGTCCAAACGAGACTATCTCTTCATTTGATCAACAGCTGCCTGTCTCAATCACTCTGGTTAAGAGCCTTGGGTCCACGCAGCTGTTTCAAACCACAGATACGTCTTGTTTGTTTTGTTGAATGAAAATGGATAGCGGCAGAGAAGCCAGGAGAATTTGTGAATGCATTTTACCTGTCGGTGTTGTGCCATTCTGAGACCCAAGGTGTACAGTACAATAGTTGGTTTGACTGAAATCTACTACACCACCCATAACAAAAGCGCGTCTTCAACCACGCCCCCGCCTGCAAATACAAACAGATATAAACAGATCATTTGAGTACACCCGGCCACCCATAACAAAAGCGCGTCTTCAACCACGCCCCCGCCCGCAAATACAAACCGATATAAACAGATCATTTGACAACAGTATCATGTTCCTACCTGCAACGCAACCTGAACCAACGATGCCACCGCCGCTCCCCAAGAGAAGAAAGTTGCAGCTTCAGAATCAGCTTATCCAAAGCAAACTTAGTTTCGCTATACCTGCACGACCTCCAACGCCCGGGTACAGTACAGTACAGCTCAATACATGCATACAATTGTTAAGGGGATGCAGACCAAGACTTTCGTCTTGTTTACATCAGGGTCCCCCATTTTCAATTCATCATAACATACACCAGATAGACAGTCTTGCTCTCTTAATATGCTGGTTAAATCGGCTGTCTTTAACCTGAATTAGCAAACAAGATACAAAGCATTCAGTTGACTAATTGTATATGTTCTAATGTTCTCTGTTCTAATGTTCCTGCTACCTTTTTCAGCTTCGCTATTTAAAAAAAAAAAAAAAAAATCTGTTCTGTGCGCATGCACGTACCGGCGTGCACGCGCGTGCGTGGCGTGTTACCAGTTCCCATATTACGACTGCACCACTGGTTGTGCCTGATCAGAGGGGCTGTTACATGCGTGCACTTTGACCATAACCCCCTTTTTTCCCTTTCTTCTTATTGTCGATGTTTAAATGACATCTGTTTGCGCAATTTACCTGTGATCCGATCCTGCCTTAGACTATCTGCTGGTATGCTTTAATTTAATTTTGTTTTGAATTTTCCTTTATCCATTTATGCTATAACATTGCGACATTAATACGCAGACTCGGAAATAGATTGTTACAGGGTTGATGTTGAGTTATTATATAATAATGGCTATTTTTTCCATTATAGTTGTCTCATGTTAGGGCCAAGGCTCACGGTGGTTTTCGACCGATATCTTTATTTAATTTTTATTTTTATTTGTGTTTATTAGACTAGTGGGGGTTTAATCAGGGGTTTATCTAGAGGGGGGTCGGAGTGGAGAGCGTCTTATTGGATCCATGACTCCAGTGGGAAATGATAGGAAGATGACCATCCTTAGTGGATGGGGCATAGGGAGGGGATTGGAGAGTGGGTATAGGAGGGTTTATAATAGGTCGGGTGGGTTAGGGTTTAGAGTAGAAGGAGGGGGGGTTGTAACTGGGGTGGTATTTTTCTGTGTTTTATGTACTGTTGTCTTATATGTGTGTAATTGTTCCTCCTCTGAACTCCTGGGATTGACCGTCTGGGCCCGCCTGGATCAGCGCCTCTGTACTCAGCCTGGCTGCACTGGTATGTTCTCTACGCATTTAGACAAACTCGACCATGGCTAAATTGAATATTTTAATTTGGAACGCAGGGGGTCTTAACGCCCCACACAAGCGTGCCAGTGTCCTTTGGTTATTGAAGAGAAGAAATATTGACATTGCTCTCCTTAGTGAGATGCATTTATTGGTGGGTGATGTGTCAAGGCTAGCAAATCGACAATATCACGTTATCTCCTCATCCTCAGCCGATGATAAGACGAAAGGAGTCGTCATAGTTACAAGACGTAACCTTGATATCAAAGTCCTGGATGTGTGGTCGGACACAGAGGGAAGGATTACTATAGCAAAAGTTGAGTTCTCTCATAGGAAGATGGCAATAATAGCATTGTATGCCCCTAACACATTTGATTCAGCGTTCTATAATACAATCACGAAGAATATGTTGGAACTTACTGGATACGCTCTCATTGTGGGTGGCGATTTTAATGCGTGCTGGGATGCGGAGATGGATAGGTCCGGGTCCTATGAAACAAGCGACCAAAAACGGTCCTCTAAGGCCCTCAGGATGTGGGCCCAGGACACGGGGCTAACAGACCTATGGCGCTTATCCAATCCCACCCTCAAGGATTACTCTCACCTGTCAGCCAGACACAAAACCTTCTCTCGAATAGACTATGCATTCGCGTCCCCTAATATGTTTGATAGTTTCGACGTCTCATTGGTTCCCCTGGCTCTCTCGGACCACAAGGGGATTTTCCTTGTGGCAACATTTGGCAGGCTCTCCACGAGAGCTCCCAGGTGGCGTTTTAACTCAACCTTATTAAAGAACGATGATTTCTGTTCTTAGTTCAGGAGTAAACTAGCTGAATTCTTGCAGAGCAATGTTGGCACGGTCGATGACCCCAGGGTCCTATGGAACGCATTGAAAGGATTTATCAGGGGTCATTTCGTCTCCAATTTGTGTAAATCCCGGTCAAAAAAACTAGAAGGACTGGAAACATTATATGCAGACCTATACGCATCTTTGCAAACTAACTATAGTGAACGACTAAACACACAACGTAAGATAGTCAAGAAAGAAATAAACTCCATACTTAAACAACAGTCTGAGTTCTTGATACATAGGACAAGGCAAAATTACTACTTTCACGGCTCCAGGCCTAGCCATCTATTGGCAATGAAAATACGCTCGAGTTTTACTCACAGTTATATAGCTCAGAGGTTAATCTCGACGACTCTAAATTTGAATCGTTCATTGGCGGGCTTGAGATACCCCACATTTCTGAGGAAGAGGCTAAGGAACTGGGGAAACCGATCACTCTTATGGAACTAAGGGAGACGATTGCTGAAATGCAGAGGGGTAAGGCACCAGGCTGGGATGGTATTCCACCCGAGGTGTATTTAGCTTTCTGGGACCAACTGGGTCCATTGATGCTCGATATGATCAATTACGCTATCGAACAAGGGGAGTTCTCAAGAGATGTCAACATGGCGTTGATTTCTTTACTTCTCAAGAAGGACAAAGATCCCAATGATTGTGGTAGCTATAGGCCCTTGAGTCTTCTCGGGCCGATTTAAAAGTGTTTGCCAAGGTGCTGGCCCGCCGCCTGCAGAGATTTATGACGGTATTGGTACACTGTGATCAAACTGGTTTTATCCCGGGGCGCCTGGCTGCAGATAATCTTAGGAGGCTGTTGCATGTAGTCGATAACAGTAAAGACAATACAGCTCCGTCCACAGTTCTGTCTTTGGATGCCATGAAGGCGTTTGACAGACTAGAATGGTCATACCTGTGGAAGGTACTTGAGGTCATGGGTCTTGGAAAGAATTTTATTCATATGATTAAAGTCCTGTATGCCTCGCCGTCGGCAATGATACTGACAGGCAAAAACTGTTCCACACTTTTCCCAGTCTCCAGATCTTCTAGACAGGGTTGTCCTCTGAGCCCAGGACTATTCGCGCTTTCCCTCGAACCATTGGCCCAATTTATTAGGCAATCGGAGGACATCGTCCCCATAATGATCAATAATACACCACACACAATTTCTCTCTATGCGGATGACCTACTGATTTTTATGGACGACCCTTCCCGGTCGGCCACAAAATTATTGGGAATAATCGAAGACTTTGGTAAATTGTCAGGCTTTAAGATTAACTGGAACAAATCAGCCTGCCTACCTCTTAATGAACTGGCCAAGGCGGTGCGACTACCAGCTGATATCCCCATAGTGGAACATTTTAAATACTTAGTCATAGAGATATTCCCCACGCTGAGTCAAACTACTAAGTACAACTTCACGGGTACTTATGATAAAATACGCCAGGATCTAGACAGATGGTCGTCCCTTCCTAACTCCTTACAAGCCCGGGCTTCCATAATCAAAATGAACGTCTTGCCTAGGATACATTTTGTTAGCTCAATGCTCCCCTGCCCCCTCCAATAGACCACTGGCGCAAGGTACAATCGATGGTATCTAAGTTTATCTGGAATAACAAACGCCCGAGAATCAAAAGAGCTACTACTCAATGTAGGAAACAAGATGGGGGCCTCGCAATCCCTGATTTTAAGCTTTATTTCTGGTCCTTTTCACTGAGACCTCTGATGTGCTGGCTAGACCCTGTAGATGCTGTATCTTGGCGCTCCTTAGAAGCGGCGGCGGTCTCACCGCTAAGATTGCAGGATGTGGTGTACTCCACTGTCTCTATTTCGAAATGCCGGCTGAGGTATGGACCGATCATAACTCACGTGATCCAAACGTGGCGTAATGTACAGAAGTCGTGTGGGGTTAAATGCCCATGGCACCTGGACTCTCCAATTTTTAATAACCAGCAATTACTTGTTGGGCACAAGCCGGTTAATATTCCTCAATGGCAGAGGAGGGGAGTTCATACTCTGGAGGATATTTATGATAAGAACGGCCTCTGTGCGTTTCAGGACTTAAGAGAATTTTATGATCTTCCCGGCGAGTCCTTCTTTCTTTACCTTCAACTAAGGTCAGCGCTGAGGGCGCATGGCGTGCCGTGGGCTCAAGCTTTGCACCCACACCCCTTCCTCAGGCTCATAGTGGACAGGTCGACCTCCAGAGGGTTTGTCTCAGACTTTTATACGCTCTTAATTTAATCCACGTATAAAAATGTATCATTGGATACAATCTGGCGTGTGGATATCCCGGAGTTGGACCCCGAGTTTGACTGGGATGATGTTTGGGAAAATGTGGCATTGTCTTCCCGCAACCCCAATCACCAGCAAATAAATTTTAATTATATTCATAGGACCTATCTTACACCTAGGAAGCTATTTGCTATGGGACTGATAACCGACTCTCGGTGCACTTTGTGCTCTCAAAAGGCCACTGGCACTTATATGCATATGTATTGGGATTGCCCACCAGTGGCCCGCTTCTGGAGGTCAATAACGGACAAACTTTCAGATCTGTGTGGCTTAACTATCCCATTCACAGCTGTTACGCTACTCCTGAACGATATAACAACACTACTCGCGTCCGTACAACTGAAAAGGGTTGTCCTAGCGGGCGTCACAGCAGCGAAGAAGCTAATAGCATTGAGGTGGAAGGAGCCTGAGAAGCTCACAGTGATTAACTGGTCCCTAACACTGTTGGATGTGATTTATCTTGAGATATCCACGGCGCGGGTGATTGGGGTGAGGCAGGCTGGGATTGACCTGTGGTTCGCAGCAGCTGAGAAGGTCAGGACCGCCGTGTGCGGCTGAGCGGGGTTGGGGTGCTTGTTCGGGGGAGTCCGGCGGTCTCATGGGAGGGGGAGGAGGAAATGTATTGTCTGTCTTGTCTTTTGTTATGTCTTGAATTTAACTGGGGATTTTATTGGGGGGCAGCTATTTAGCTATTTCTTCACTATTTGGTCATTTATTAGATAGCACCCCTTGAAATTTAAAAATTTAAAAAGGTTGAACTCTATTTTCTTTTCTTTTTGTCTTTATAATTTATAAATTGTTATTTCTGTATTATTATTGTTTTTGTTATTTTCCTGTGAAGTTCTGTGTATTGTGATTGTGGTTAATGTGTTGTCTTGTTTCATGTAATTAATAATAAAAAAAAAATGAAAAAAAAAAAAAGGGAAGTGAACTGGCCCTAGCTAGCCAAGAGCTAACTAGCTCACAACAGGCTAACAAGCCAGGAGCTAATTGATGGCTAACTAGCCAATAGCTAACTAGCTCACAACAGGCTAACAAGCCAGAGCTAACTAGCTCACAACAGGCTAACAAGCCAGGAGCTAATTGATGGCTAACTAGCCAAGAGCTAACTAGCTCACAACAGTCTAACAAGCTAGGAGCTAATTGATGGCTAACTAGCCAAGAGCTAACTAGCTCACAACAGGCTAACAAGCCAGGAGCTAATTGATGGCTAACTAGCCAAGAGCTAACTAGCTCACAACAGGCTAACAAGCCAGGAGCTAATTGACAGCTAACTAGCCCGAGCTAACAGCAGGCTAAAATAGCCGGAGCTAACAACAGATGCTAGCTCAGGAGGAGCTGGCGCAGCAGAAGCTAGCACCAGACATGCTAGCACAGCAGATGCTAGTGCAACAGACGCTAGCTCAGGAGAATCTGGCGCAACCAACGCTAGCTCAGGAGAAGCTAGCACAAGAGAAGCTAGCACAAGAGACGCTAGCTCAGGAGAAGCTGGCGCAACCGACGCTAGCTCAAGAGAAGCTAGCACAAGAGAAGCTAGCACAGGAGATGCTAGCTCAGGAGGAGCTGGTGCAACCAACGCTAGCTCAGGAGAAGCTAGCACAAGAGAAGCTAGCACAAGAGATGCTAGCTCAGGAGGAGCTGGCGCAACCGACGCTAGCTCAGGAGAAGCTGGCGCAACCAACGCTAGCTCAGGAGAAGCTAGCACAAGAGAAGCTAGCACAAGAGATGCTAGCTCAGGAGGAGCTGGCGCAACCAACACTAGCTCAGGAGAAGCTAGCACAAGAGAAGCTAGCACAAGAGAAGCTAGCACAAGAGATGCTAGCTCAGGAGGAGCTGGCACAACCAACGCTAGCTCAGGAGAAGCTAGCACAAGAGAAGCTAGCACAAGAGACGCTAGCTCAGGAGAAGCTGGCGCAATCAATGCTAGCTCAGGAGAAGCTAGCACAAGAGAAGCTAGCACAAGAGATGCTAGCTCAGGAGGAGCTGGCGCAACCAACGCTAGCTCAGGAGAAGCTAGCACAAGAGAAGCTAGCACAAGAGAAGCTAGCACAAGAGATGCTAGCTCAGGAGGAGCTGGCGCAACCAACGCTAGCTCAGGAGAAGCTAGCACAAGAGAAGCTAGCACAAGAGACGCTAGCTCAGGACAAGCTGGCGCAACCAACGCTAGCTCAGGAGAAGCTAGCACAAGAGAAGCTAGCACAAGAGACGCTAGCTCAGGAGAAGCTGGCGCAACCGACGCTAGCTCAAGAGAAGCTAGCACAAGAGAAGCTAGCACAGGAGATGCTAGGACGGAAGACGCTAGCACAGGAGAGGCTGGCGCAGCAGATGCTAGCTCAGGAGAAGCTGGCACAGGTAGCTCAGAAGAAGCTGGTGCAGCAGATGCTAGCTCAGGAGAAGCTGGTACAGGTAGCTCAGAAGAAGCTGGCGCAGCAGATGCTAGCTCATGAGAAGCTGGCGCAGCAGATGCTCGCTCAGGAGAAGCAAGCACAAGAGATGCTAGCTCGCATGTTGAGACATCTCAAAGGACTGGAGATCCCCGAAAGGGCCTCAATGGCCCAAATGATGGAAATAGAAGTAAGAACCCCCTGTCAAATTCCAGGGGAAAACATGGTGGAGAAACGAATCCCACAGGTGCGAGACGGGAGCCTGTCTCTCACTGCTGCAGCAGAATCAGTCATACGTGGAGCACCTATGCAAGGATCAGGCTTACTGCTTGAAAAACTATTCATAGGTGTCCCAGGGGGTAACCTACTGGCAGCCCGATGCGCAGCATGGTCACAAGACCAGTTACGTATCGAATGTATACTGTATGACCAAGTCAAGATGCTATCTAACAACAAACACAACAAGGGGGAAGGGAAAGGGGAGAACCCGCGAGCTGAGAAGGCTCAACTTCGGCCTCCCAAAGCCCAGCAACAGCCACCAGCTAAGGCTAGAACAAGGAAAACGGAGTCTTCCGACATCAAATACCTCTCTGCAGACGATTGGGGGGCACTAACCCCAGAGCAGCAAGCAGAGATGAGGGCAAAAAGGGAGGAATTCAAAGCCCGGAAGGAAAAACATCAATAGTATCCTTACCTTCTGGGGCCCTGACACATGACACTCGAGCAAGTGCAAACTGCACTTGACATTCAGCTCATCTGTCAAGAGGAATAATATATAGTGTTATTGTCATTTAGGAAGAAACATGACATAGACATACATTTTGTATACATTTTAAGTATACTATGTAAATGAACATATACATTCATTTTGTATACATTTTAAGTATACTATGTAAAGATGTCTGTCTTTTCTCTAAACCAGAGTAAAGAGGTCGAAAGATTTGTAATCTATTTCATTCAAGGCAAAGGGGATTTCCTGACAGCAACCATCTGGTAGGTTAGCACCCGTACCAACCATATCAGCTGCATGAGATGTACACTCACCAGCGCCTATGGATAAAAATTTAGACTCTGCAAACTCTCATCAAGCTTAGCACAGAGCGAGCATCAGGGTCTCTATATCCGACGGGCCTATCATATTTGTGGGGACTTGGAAGCTTCAGCATACAGGACGCTGTGGTGCTTAGGCGGCCAAGTCACTGGTTTATAGGTCTGTCAAAACGGATCGGAGGTTCTGGGGCTTAGAACATCCGAGAGTTGGGCTTTATACTATTTGAATAGGTATTAACAGCCGAAAAAATATGAACTGAATTGACTGCTGTCAGGTGCCTCAGAAGTAACATAATGTTTACTTAAAGTCAAAAACCTAAGTAGAAAGCTCTACACGCGACTAGAAACCTAAAATAAAAGGCTTAAAGTCATACTCGAGTAGAAAGCTCTACTCGGGAATATCACACTTCAGTAGAAAGCTCTATTTTTGTGATTGAAGTAAACATTTTGGAACCTAAGGACCATGAGGCAATAACCCCGGCCTTGGATAAAGCAGGGGAGGGTGAGGAAGACGAGGACGATGAGCCTGCATCAGTACCTCTCACTCCGAACCCTAAGGGGTCGGGAACCGTCCCCAGGAAGGAAAGGTCCAATTCCCAGAACTCCTCCCGAACAACGGAGAGAGGGAGATCATCCACACCAAGGAGACCGACAGTACAGTTCGGACCTGAAGGATCAGAACCTGCCCTATCTCAGGCCAGGAGCATTCTTAGACGGGGGGGCTGTCCCCCGGAGTCGGTGGACGACGCAGCAAGTAGCAAACAGGAATATACTGATCCAGATGAGAACTCAGAAATGGAGGAAGACCGGGATAGGTCAAGCTCCAGAGCATCCTCAAGGTCCTCATCTAGGTCAAGATCTAGGGAGAGAGTTCGGTACCCAAGGGACGAACCTCCTAGACCTCGGAACAAGAGAGCTAAACCGGCCAAACTGAGACCTATCAGCAAGGGGCCTTCTCTGAAAGCTCTCCTGGAGCTCAGGATTGGAGGACGTCTCCGACGAAGGTGAAGGCGAATGGGCAGGCGATGAAATAGGGGATATTATGCCCGCATATCCTGTGACATGGAGACAGAGAGACATCGGCCTGGACCCAAGTTACAGGGCGACGAGAGCCCTGAATGGACCTGAAAGAGAGAAAAGAAATGAGTCCTCTGTGGACTATATCTGTGATGTCCTGCGTGGCCTACGGACAGGGTCACACGACCAGGCCAACCACACTTCAATAGAGGACTGCTGCTACAATTCTCGGGGACCCGTGGGGTCGCCCGAGAAGTGACAATTCGACCTACCTCAAACTACGGGAGAGATCCAAGAGATCAGAGGGGGTGACCATAAGAACCATGACATTGTGTTCTTCAGACGACAACAACTGGGTGCATTGGCCGGGAACAACAGATGCAAGTCTTCCCGCCGGCTACCAGGGTACCAGGGAACCAAGGTGACAGAGGGGGTGTTGAGAGTCACAGCCAACTAGTGACTCTTGTTATTTATGACATCCTGTTCTCTCTGTCAATTGTAGGATATAAAGGTTTAAGCATATGTTTATTGTATATATCTGGTTTAAATCTAAGCATATGTTACTGTATGTGTCTATATGTGATATGTATTCAATTCATATATATATATGTGTATATGTATATATATGCATATACGCTTTGCACGAGTATCTAGGTCTGGGCTGGTATGCACAGTCAGAAACCACATGTATGATGTACTATTATGATTATGATGTAAATGATTATGTATATATATATATAAGCGTATAGGCTATTCATGATAGAAGGACCATGTATTGTATATTACACAGGGCAATTGCTTGATTCAATACTGCTGGACGGCCTTAGGAATGTGTCTACGACCTTGGGGGCCTCTGCTTGCCTGCTAGAAACTCTTAGGGGGTTTCCCACAGCACAGTAATCTGCTACTTTTTTTAGTTACTAACTAGTGGAGTAGCGATGAGCCAATGACAACGACACAAGTTGAAAGAGGGAGTGTTTATCTGTGCTTGCTATATGACGCGACGGACCTATGTATAAAACAGACAGTTTCACTCTCGTCAAGCAGATTTAGATTTTTCCATTCTTAGACTTCAGACAATACAAAGAGAGTTTTTGCTATTCTAAGAGAGAGATGTTTTTGTTTTATACTTCTTATAACTGAGTTGGACATTTCCAATGAAGTCTCTTTTGTAACTTGCTTTTTCTAAATAAAACAACTTTTTTATAATATCTATTGAGTTCGTGGACTGCTTTCTACCGCAATGGGCCACGACGCTGGCCGCGCCCTGATTTCATCTGAGGTGACTATGTCCTGGTAGCCTGAAATACAGATTGAATCAATTGCTGGTTAATGCTTTTCAGCTAAAGTTATATATTATATATATATATACTATTGACGGTAGTAATGCTTGGTTTCACTGTTAGTTGTTTGCGAGTGCCCGGTAGCCACTGTGTTGGACGGGTTCCATCAGATTTGTGGGAAACTGAGAGTCTAAGCCACTGCAGGGCCGGACGATCGGTACCACGGATTGATGGGCCTGTCAAACTGATAAGGGGTTATGGGGCTTGCAAATGATTGTTAGTACGCTAATATTACACTATTGGCAGTAGTAAAACTTATTAGACGGTGAAGTAATATCACCAGGCTTTCACATGAGTAGCATTACAGGCCTTTTGTAAAATGATGATAATAATGATGATAATAATATTATTGTTATTATAGGCAATAAGAGTTCTCCCAGACATACATTCGGTTTATTACAAACAAAGAAGAGGTTAACAACTCTTCTATGCTTACATTTCATATCAACTGGATATAACTAACTAGTGACTATGAAGTAAGCTTGATAGAAATAGTAATTGACCCGAGAACTTAGTGAGTTTAGCACCTCGCTGGGGGATATCGGGCGGCCAAAGGGTTATATCTCAAGTAAGTGATTCTGAGATAGATAGAGACATCCCATCGGCTCTCATCATCCTTCTAATAAATTTCAAATGTAGCAGTACTGTCTATCTGTATGTTGTGTATGTCATGTTATGATGAATTGAAAATGGGGGACCCTGATGTAAACAAGACGAAAGTCTTTCTCTGGTCTGCATCCCCTTAACAATTGTGTGTATTGAGCTGTACTGTATTTAACCCATTCTGTAATCTGTTAATAAAGTTTTCAATAAATCAATCAATCATATGACTTTCGATTTGGATTTTTGATTGTTATTACTGTAGTACAAAACGTAACACAGCAGCTCTTTGGCATTGTGATGCACTGAAGACAATTACCCTTGAGAATTGGGCTTATCACACAAGCCCCGCCCACATTTATTGATCCTCCAATCACAACAGTGCAAGAAAGGTGAGCGGGGCTGGAGAGATGGGTCAGTTATATTGCTGTAATCAATGCATTGAGTGTATCGGATAGTAGAGTGACACTACTTCTACTCCTGCATGTTCACCGTGACTCTCCATTTTGTCTTTATTTTCAGCGACAAGATGAGGAAGTCTAGAGGAGGTACCACACACACACACACACACTAACTAGCTAACTTCACTAAGCTAACTTCACTAAGCTAACTTCACTAAAGCTAACTTCACTAGCTAACTTCACTAAGCTAACTTCACTAAACTAACTTCACTAAGCTAACTTCACTAGCTAACTTCACTAGCTAACTTCACTAGCTAACTTCACTAAGCTAACTTCACTAAGCTAACTTCACTAAGCTAACTTCACTAGCTAACTTCACTAAGCTAACTTCACTAGCTAACTTCACTAAGCTAACTTCACTAAGCTAACTTCACTAAGCTAACTTCACTAGCTAACTTCACTAGCTAACTTCACTAAGCTAACTTCACTAGCTAACTTCACTAGCTAACTTCACTAGCTAACTTCACTAAGCTAACTTCACTAGCTAACTTCACTAAGCTAACTTCACTAGCTAACTTCACTAAGCTAACTTCACTAAGCTAACTTCACTAGCTAACTTCACTAGCTAACTTCACTAAGCTAACTTCACTAGCTAACTTCACTAGCTAACTTCACTAGCTAACTTCACTAGCTAACTTCACTAAGCTAACTTCACTAGCTAACTTCACTAAGCTAACTTCACTAAGCTAACTTCACTAGCTAACTTCACTAGCTAACTTCACTAAGCTAACTTCACTAGCTAACTTCACTAGCTAACTTCACTAGCTAACTTCACTAATTAACTTCACTAACTAACTTCACAAGCTAATTTCACGAGCTAAATTCACGAGCTAACTTCACGAGCTAACTTCACGAGCTAACTTCACAAGCTAACTTCACTAACTAACTTCACTAGCTACCCAACACTTGGGTAACCTTGAACATTGGAGTTGGCTAACTATGTCCTCTATAGTCTATAGGGAGGTGTAGTCTGACGTCACTGGTTGTTCCACCCATATAAGGATTCATCATTTGGAAAATGCATTATCGGCTATTGTTCCGCATGGAAATTGGCAAGCTTTCCATTTTTGGACAAAATGAGTTCCCTTCTACCACTAACATTACTGTTTAAGCATTTTTGGTTGAAATAAAGGTAGTTATAAGGTTTTTAATTAGTCGTAAAAAAAAGAACTACAGGGCGGCTAGGTGGTGCAGTGGGCAAGGCGCTCACCACCAATGCAGGAGACGCTGGGTTCGACCCCAGCTCTCCGCATTGGTTCAGCTTGGCTGGTCGTTCATACTAATACATTTGGCAGTATTAGGGGGTGGGAAGCTGATGGATGGGGATCGGACAGTGTGGACAGCGACTCCTACAGGTCGGTTGGTGCGCCTGCGCAGTAGAATCAGGAAGCGACGGGGGCGGCGTGCCCTCCAAACGCAGACCCCCGACGCTGAAAGATTGCGCTGTGCAGGTGAAAAGATGCGACGGCTGCTACCTCGAGTACCGGAGGGGACTCGTGCAATGTATGGCTTCGTCCACATTACAGACGGCTTGTGGGAGGCATGGCCTAACAGCGTTCGAGACAGGGGAGGGTAGAATTGGACGATACGAAATTGGAATGGGAGAAAAATAGAAAATGGGAGAAAAAGATTAAAAAAAAAATAACTACATTTACCAGTAGGCAGCCTGTTGTTCAGTACCTCACGTCACGGTAAGCTGATACCTAGCTAGCTAGCTAACATTAACGTTACCCCGCTAAACGTACTAGACGTTAGCATTATGTCTACTGTCGTGAACTATTTTAAATTGGGGCATGTAGAGGAGTTTCGGGAACGAGTAAAATGTGCAGGTCCTCTTCTCAGACCTGTGGGGCAAAGCACTGCACCTGCATCATGCCGGCTAGCAAGCTAGCTAGCTACACGTCACGGCATGTTGATACCACGATAGCTAACTAACGCTAACGTTACAAGCTCAAAAACCTTATAACTAACGTTACTACTGTCGTGTCCATAAATTCCCTGGCAGAATACTTTGTTTGTGAGGACAAAGGTAGAGTACGGGTGGGGGAAAAAAATCGATACATAATAGTATCGCGATACTTTGCGTGGCGATACTGTATCGATACAGGGACGCCAAGTAATTATATTTAATTATTTATAAAAAAAAATGTATATATATTTTTTTGTATAAGGAAGTTGCATTGTTCATTTCAATACCTGTAATAGTACAGTAGTCCACACACGCACACATGTGCATTCAAAGTTGGAATATGACTGTAATACAAACAGTTCAGTTTGTCAGGTAGCCTACATGCAACACAGATTACAGTGTTGACATCTGTCTGCTTGAGAAAATACCATGTTTTGCAATAAAAATTATTGAAGTGAGATGAACAGACAGAACTTTATTTTATTAGCTAAAACATGTTGACAAAGTTTTACTTTGCAGTTGAAAAAAGGTAATAAATCACAATATATTGCAATATTAATATCGCAATACTCAGCATATCGCAATATATTTAGTATCGCAATACTAGCGTATCGTGACTCAAGTATCGTGATAGTATCGTATCGTGAGGCCTCTGGTGATTCCCACCCCTAACAAAGAGGAGAGAACCATTTTAAATCTGGGCCTGTGGACGAGTTTCGGGAATGGCTAGCAAGCTAGCTAGCTACTAAACAATAACGTTATAAACTATACACAATAATGTACAACGAAACAATGATTTACATTAGTATTTACAGTGATTTAATATGCAGCGAAATAACGTTATACGATTTAAATTATAAATACAAATATTTAAAAAAGAAATGGTGGTTGGCTATAAACTGGTGTTGGGTGAAACAGATAGGCCTACTAGCAACAGATTCAGGGTCAGTTATTTTCCCATTGTACGAATTGTTAAGCTTATCGAATGTAAGGGAAATCTGATCCTAGGTCTGCGACTAAAGCCAGGCGTCTACGCTGTGGTGACGTCAGTCAGTAGCGCCAAATAGCAGTGGTTTCCCAGCGAACGAAAACATAAACGTTGTTATTTTGCTACCTTTATGATTAATTGCGAATATTTTCATGTTGAGCTATAGATTGTGGATGAATACACACAGAAAGGTACACCATGCCAACGTTAATGCTTTATTTGTTTTAAACGAACCGTTTTAGAAATGGGCAAGGGGGAAATACATTAACACTTTGAGTGCCAGCGACGTGTTATCTCGTTATTTCATGCCCCCCGTTGAGTGCCGACGACGCGAATTGTAGTTTTTTTTTTATTAGCGATCTGAATTCATAATTTATTTCATCAACCGAGTCTCCCGTTGGTACAGCAGCCCCTCTAGGAGCTCCGATGGGAAAATACCGCCCCCTATCGTCTATCCCTGTGTAACTGCAGGCCATTCGATTACACTGGTGGATCTGTGTGGGGGGAGCCTACTGGCTCCACTATGCTGGCGAGCCGTCTGATCAAGAGGGAAGTGATCGCGAGATGGAAAGCAGCCTGGAATATATATTTACAGCAGCCAATAATCAATCAATAAACGCGATCGATATTTGGAATGGCGATCAGGAATTGGAATCATCTTTTTGGAGAACATCTGATCTAAGGTAAGGAGTCTATGTTACCAGTTTTAGGATAATCAGAGCTGTATTCACTGAGAAAACAGCATGTCCCGTATGTGTACATGTGTGTGTGTGTGTGTGTGTGTGCTGTTGAGGAAATAAGAGAATCGATTTCTCAGCCCACTTCTATAGCGTGCATAAGTACACATATACTATCGATAATCTAGCGTTTATTTGAAAACGATTCATAAATAGGCAGACAAATGACAACGTGTCTAGTGTATTCGAGAATATTCCAATAAATGCCGTTTATGATGGAATCTTTCTTTCTATCAAAAAGTTGTTTTATTTAGAAAAAGCAAGTTACAAAAGAGACTTCATTGGAAATGTCCAACTCAGTTATAAGAAGTATAAAACAAAAACATCTCTCTCTTAGAATAGCAAAAACTCTCTTTGTATTGTCTGAAGTCTAAGAATGGAAAAATCTAAATCTGCTCGACGAGAGTGAAACTGTCTGTTTTATACATAGGTCCGTCGCGTCATATAGCAAGCACAGATAAACACTCCCTCTTTCAACTTGTGTCGTTGTCATTGGCTCATTCTGAAGTTTTCGAGAGAACGATAGCTTTTCGAAATGCTATAAAAAGGATATGAACCGATTAAAAAACAATCCGTTTCGACAATGTTGACTGCAAACAAGTCATTGATAAGCGACGGGCAGATTAGACACATAGCCATAATTTAAAACATATATTATGCGTTTTTAACGCTATCATTGAAGTGGATGCTGGCATCCAAGGACATTAATCAACGTTATGGCTGGCACTGGTTCCACGTGTTAAGTGGAACAGGAAAAAATTAAATGACGTAACCACTACACCTCCCTATAAGAGACAAAAATCTATATGTTTTACAGGGAAGAAGAAACTTAATTTTCAGAACTGTTAAATTATGGAACTCATTACAATAACCTTTATTTTATGTTTTATGTTGCCAGGTTGGATGTTTGTGTGTCAAAATGATGTATCAATATGAATGTACGATGTATGAATTATCGTATATTTAAATGTTTTTTAAATGGATTCTTGGAAGATTAGCCAATGAGCTAAAAGCCATCCAGATCCAAATAAATGTATTCAAACTACAGTATGTCCTATTTGATTTTCAACAACATAATTTGTTAGCCCGACATGCTGTTTGCAATACTGGCATGATTGTTCTTTTATGCATGTAGGTCAGTTCATGACCAGTTCACACTGAGACACAGTTCCTGAGATTGTATAAGTTATAATTATTCAAAGCTAGTAGTGGCAGGTCTATAATGTTAAATACAGTATTACCATTGCCTTTTTTTGTAATGACATTACTGTACCCCTGTTAAAAGTTGCCTTTACTTGTCAACCTTTTGAAGGCAGGGATTCCTCCACAAGCGCACAGGACGAGGCAGCAGGGTCCAGTGTGATGCCCGTTGACCTGGAGGAGGAGAAGGGCAACGATCACATCCGCCGCAGGGAGATCCGGAGCAAGTACAGGACCCTCATCAACTCGGTGCAACGTGAGTAGAGGAGAGAGGTGGTCACCACACTGCTGCTCTGTAGAGGAGAGAGGTGGTCACCACAAGAGAGGTGGTCACCACACTGCTGCTCTGTAGAGGACAGAGGTGGTCATGGTCTCAGCCCACTGCCGCTCTTAATTGCTGAGGAAAAGCACTTGTGTGCATGTGCTGGTGCATGCAGGGTTCGCACAAGGTCCTCGATGTGCTTAAAGTGGTTGATTTTTTACAAGTCGAGGCCTGGAATTTCTTAAACAGACAATTTTTTTAACAAGGTGCTTGAAATTCAAATCAACTATTCGCATTGAATGTTTTGTTCATCCATGATAAAATTGTTCTGAATCAAGAAATCGTTTTTTTTTTTCTGTTTTTTTTTTATAAAATCTGTCGAGTCGCTGTCTCGCGCGCTCCAACTGCTTTTCCTCATGTCTTCGTGTGTGATGCTCTAGCTGGCAAGCAGGCCAAGAAGATGCTTAAAAAAACAGCATTTAAAAGTGAATTGTATCCTTCGAGTGACATCCTTGAAAATGAAAAATAGTGATTGGAAAAGTAGTTAAAAGTCCTTGAATTTCATTTGGCAATGTCTGTGGGAACCCTCTGCATGCATGTGTGTGTGTGTATCTGTGAAATTGGTCAGTAGTAAAATCAACAACAACAACAACAACAACAACAACAACAACACTGTGCTACATTACTTTGGATTTCCTGCCCGACATAGTAACTACTATCTAATAACTATCTAATAATTACTGCAGACAGGTTTGTCACTGACTGACTGAGTGACTTAAGTGTCGCCACTTCCTGTAGTGTTTCATACACTACAACTCCGAATGGAGTTTTTTCCCGACCAACTCGCCAATGAAGACTTAACCGACTAGACTCTTCTCATCGACTGACGTTGGGTCGACTATCAGGGGGCAGCCGTAGTTCCAAATGCCTTTTTATTCTTCTATCCAGGTTGAAAGAATGGTGCTTTGGGTTTTTCATTTTCAGTGGTAAGCATAGTTTAATAATAAGATTTTTATTCTGGTTTGTGGCTTGATAGAAATGTTACAACATTATTGTTGTAGCTGGATCACAGTAGTAAAGCCTGTGGTAAAAACGAGTCACATACGAGTTTACATGTTTTGTTTTGAATAATTGTTTTATAAATGTTTATAAAATAAATTGTATATAATATTACATTAATACATTTTATATACTATCGTGATCGTTTAATTTCTTTAATTTAAATTTATAAATCTGTACTGTATGTGTTTATATATTTGTGTGTCTTTCTCAGAGAACAGAGAGGACTTGACTTGGACTTGCCCCGGCAAACTCACTGAGATTCTGGATGAGGCTAACAATCTTTTCAAAGAAATGAGTGGTATGTGTCATTTGATATAATACTGTATTAATATATTTTTTTAAAGTTATTATAGTAAAAGTCATGTTATATTATACAACATTTAACCATTAGTTAAAAAGTGGTGCTAGTGGTGAGCACTGGAAAACAGGTCCCCTAATAGCTTTAATTTGATTGGTTTATACCAGTGGTGCCCAACCAGTCGATCGCGATCGACAGGTAGATCGCGGGCTTATTTCAAGTAGATCTTGATTAATAAAATTTGATTATTAAAAAAAAAAAAAAAAAAAAAAAATTGTTTTGCTAAATCAACTCTTCCTCTCCTTGTTAACTACAACAAGCAATGCTGTTTGTTATTTAAGATGAGGTCGGACTCGGCACTGACAGATTTGTGTTCATTATGCTGCTTTTATAAAGCCTCAAATGACGGCTTACAATATACAATTTTGGCTGGTAGCTCTCGGGCTAGGTGGTAAATAAAAAAGTAGATCTTGGTTCAAAAAAGGTTGGCCACCCCTGGTTTATACTAACAAGCTAATTACTTGTCAATTAAAAGAAGATGTTAAATTGGTAATATGCAATGTATCAACTTGCTTTCCATCTTATATGCATTCCAAATAAAACAGTGTTGCTGCTGGTGGCATGATTTTTTTCCGTTGCCGTAGTTTGCGAAGACGTAGCCGTAGTTTGCGAAGACGCTCTCTGATTGGCTAGCCCGCGTACAGCGAAGACCCTCTCTGATGGTTTAGCTGCGTGATTACCAAACCAAGCCGCATTTCTCGGAGACGCTCTCTGATTGGCCGACGCCTGTTTCTACACTGGTTAAGCTTAGGCACTCTTCGAAGTTGGTTAAGGTTAGAGTTTGTCTTAGAGCGTGACGGCAAGTTCTTTCGACGGTTAAGCTTAGGCACTCTTTCGAAGTTGGTTAACACATTCCCCGCCGGAAACGGCTTAAGACGGGTTTCAAGTTCATGCGAATTCTGCCAGATCACGGCGTACGACGTTATTCTGATCATATTTCATATTTTCGCCATGGTATTCATATTTCAATCACAGAGGATTGTCTGATGCTGCGGGACTCAGCACAACTCTGCAACGCTTCAATACTACCACCTGGTGGCTGATCGGCGAGTTGCCAAACCGGATATCCCCTTTGTTGCTCGGTCCGTCCCCTAATTCTGTCCGGCCACTCGTTTATCGTCGCGGGACTCAAGACACACACCATGGATATGGATCGTTGCCATAACTCAATAATCCACATGATTTGGGCGTATATTAGTATTATACAAACCGGAACTGGATCGCCTCGATCCACATCACATAACTGGGATCTGTTTGGTCCACTCTCATCGCCCAACGCTACGAGGAAGCTGCCGTGAGTTTCAGCGTTTTTCTTTATTATTAACCATACAAACTGCTCTGATCTATATATCACCCATACTACATAAATCATTTAACGATGATCACGTAATTATAAACGACCCCCCCCCCCCCCCCCTCCGTTCACCCGCGCATGATCAGTCATAACGTTTAGGACCATGTACAGTTGACATTTTTTATATAGCGTCGATCGGTATCAAACGGCATTTGATAATCTAATATATGCATTTGTGCCTATATCTCACGTTCTAGGAATTACTGCAGAAAACGATATTTATACTCTAGACAGTATTTTCGTATGTCGTATATTATGCTAATTATAGCTCATAAAATGTACTGGAAAATGTCCCTAAAGAAGGTTTTAAATAGGATTTGGTCAGAAAACAGCTGTCCTATTCAGTCAACCAAAGGGGTCAAAGTGCCAAGCTAGAGGCAGCTACTGTTACAGGAAAACAGATATTTGATGCAGATAAGAGGAACTGTGTAATTACTCATAGTCAGTTTGTTAAGGAAATACAACTGTGCAAAATGAATGCAATACACTTTTAGTCTATAAAAGTTAATGATTAATAATTGACACAGTAAGAATACTAGAAACATGATGTGATTAAAGACTCTGTTCTCAGAATAGAGTGTGTGGGTTAGGGGGTTTGGAATGTGACCACTGAGTAAATTTACATACAAGTGTTGGCCACAGTTAGAACAATAGAGCTGGGCACATCACGTAACTGTTATATCGCTGAAGTCTCATGTGACACACACTTAGAGACAGAAGTCTGAGGAGGAGTTTAAGTTTCACTATTGCAGTAACTAAATGTATGTTTAGATCCTTAATTTAAGCTCCAAAACAAGCTGTAGATATTTCTGGTATATTGTACAAAGGCTGCTGAACGGAATAAGATGAAACATGTTGTATTTATGAAGAGGATCGTTGAGTTGTACAAATCAAGCCATTTCGGAATCTAATTTGTAATAATTAAGAGGATACTAAGTATAACTGTTAATAGATATTAACTTAAGCTAAAAGGAATGATTAAAATGCTATAAAACTGGGCTTGATGATACAAACAGTGATTCTCATCTGAAACATAATGCTTTTAAGTCAGGAATAATATGGTTATGTTTAGAAAATGCCTCCCCGTTCAACTAAATACATCCTGGAGTTTAATGCCAACTGTATTAAAGGGGAACTATTTTACTATTTCTTTCACTATTTGGGCACTTTTACACAATTCCTGTGAGTCTATGGAACACCTCTGTAATATATATATTTTTTTTATTCATTGTTTTGTATTTCTAATCAAGTCCTCAAAAACAGCATTTTTCTACCTCAAGATCTCGAGCTGTTTTGAGCCTGGGCTCCTAAACCACTGTGCATCGTCGTGTTCGCCTGAACATTAACATGCAGCAGTGACTATATGACATCACATATAGGCACATTTTCAAACGACTCAGTTCAGTGAGGGTGAATA
This sequence comes from Notolepis coatsorum, assembly GCF_963971535.1. Taxonomy (NCBI): domain Eukaryota; kingdom Metazoa; phylum Chordata; class Actinopteri; order Aulopiformes; family Paralepididae; genus Notolepis; species Notolepis coatsorum. The sequence goes on along the minus strand of NC_140169.1, from coordinate 42,293,307 downwards.
TTGTGAGAGGAGAATTGGAAGAATGCGCCAATATGAGAATTTTGAGACATAGATCATATTAATATAAGTTCACATAGCTAGGAAACAATGCTAAACACTCAAAAAGGCCATTTATAAGATAGTTCCCCTTTAAGCATATTTAGACAGTAATATATTTCTCTGATTGGGAAAACAAAACAGAGGTCAGATGGTCTGTTTAAGACAACCCATTTTTACTTTACAACTGAAAGTCAGTGATTGGTGGAAAAACATCTAGGGGACGGCCTATGATGACGTCACACAGAGGTGTCTCTCATTGATAAAATGGGAGTGCTGGGAACACACGAGATACAGAACAGACACCACCCCCAACGGCAGAGGACGGCAAGCGAGAACAGACGGAGAAAACTCATCACCATAGCAACGGAAAAACAACAACAAAAGACATTGAAGCGGGAAATTTCCTGGTTTCCAGAGAACAGAGAACTGGATTCAGCTAGATAGATTCAACGCTGTTTTGAACAACATTTATTTGGATATAGACTCTTTTCAACAAAGACTCAACTTTGTGGGACATTTCAACCTTTTAATATAGAAATACATTGTGTGTTATATGCAATAAATGCAACAACTTTAGATGAGAGCTCTGGATTCTGCCTGATGATTCTTCCATCACCGTACTATTCTCTTATGGGTAACACAACCAGCAACTTAGATACAGAACAACCGCAGAGTACTGTACTGTTAAGGTAATACTATACTTCATGGGACAAGCTGAATTATGGTTACCACACGTATGAATGTGTGAATGAAAAAGTTAAACGTTCCTACATCCTGAACGATAGATAATCGATGTTGAATGAGCCATAGTAATGTCAATTTAGCAATACAATTAAAAAAGTTATAGCGCTGCAAAGAAGGTGAACATCTCCATAGACTTAAAGTGGTGGCAGAGATCAAACATTGATGGATATAAGCGTGGCAGAGAAAGTGTTAAGGTTAGAGTTTGTCTTAGAGCATGGCGATAGAACGCCAGGTAGTTTGCAGGCTGTTTGATGTGGAAATGGACAAAGACACAGCTTGTCACGGATTGGGCAAACACGTTAGTGGCCAATCAGAGAGCGTCAGTCAGTGCCAATCAGAGAGCGTCTCCGAGAAATGCGGCTTGGTTTGGTAATCATGCGGTTTAGCTCCGACGGGCTCTGGGATAGAAATGTCCGCCTTGTACACACAAGATTGTTCGCACATTATTAGACATGGTCTTTAGAGCAGGGCGATGCACCACCAGCCCTGATTCCAAACTCTAAGCATAACCCACTTCGAAAGAGGGCCAAAGCATAACCACTTCGCGAAGCAGAGAATATATAATGTAATGTGCGTCGGACATTTCTATCCCAGAGTCCTTCGGAGCTAAACCAATCAGAGAGCGTCTTCGCAAACTACGGCTACGGAAAAAAAATCACGCCTGCTGGTGGTGACGTAAAATGTATCACGTCCTGTGTACCCAAGAATGGCAAATGAAAAAAAAAATGAAAATCATAAACTGGGTATAGGTAGAATCACTATTGTGTTATATCAATTGGTGGTAGAGTGGGGCAAAATATACATTTATAAGTAAAACCAAAGTGAAATTAAACAATGCCAGAGCAAAGAAGATGGGGGAAAAAACACTTTCCAAAAGTTAATGAGGGGGAAAAAAGAATGTATTGGGGTTGTAAATTCGGACCTAGATATGTAGTGGTTTTTCGAGTATGAATGTGCATGTAATAAACTGTCACTGTGTTCCCTCTGCAGTCTGTTTGCCACGGGAGCTAGCTCTTGACACTCAGCTGCTGTTGTTGGTGTCCAACCTGGGGTTGGAGATGGCCCGTCTCCATGGACAGAGCCTTCAGCGTGGCTCTGAACCCCTACCCTCTGGAACTCTCTCCCCCCCGAAATCCGCAACGCCCCAACCCTGGACACCTTCAAATCCGCTCTAAAAACACACCTCTTCACCAAGGCTTTCCCCATCAGTTAGTTTTAGATTAAATTAGGTCCATTATCCCCTACTTTCCCTCATCCCCTCTTCCCCCCCCCCCCCTACTTTCCTTGCCCTATTTTTTGTCCTGATTGTAAAGCGACCTTGGGTTCTATGAAAGGCGCTTATGATTGATTTGTCCTCAAAGCATACATTTTTCATCAATATTAATTCAGGGTGATATACACAACGCTGTTGTTTGTTTTCACCTGTCATGTTTATATCTGTGATGCCAAATGGAATTAAAGTGTCCATAGAAAATATTATTGTGTGTTTTGTTCTTAGTTCCAATTACGTGATATTATGTATGCAACATTTAGTTTGCTACATATTTTCTATGCCTGTTTATTGAGAAAATGTATTTAAGAATAGTATGCTGCACGCCGGCACCAATGACTAGAATGTAACGTTTAAGTGAGCTTGGCAAAGTCAATCTTTTATCAACAGAAATATGTTTTATCAGAAGTTAATATTTTGTTCTCAAGAACTGTAGTTAAATTATTGTTGTTCTTCTATTAGGGTATGGGCTCATAAAGAATTGGGAGTAGTGAGGGCCAACCAGTAAAGTAGAAGGGGATTCGCCCATTGACAGAGGGACCGGATGTTGATTATAGCGCCACTATGTGGCCGATTGGTGTAATATTAGCTGTGAGGCATTGGCACACCAATATCATTGTGGTGATCACAGTGCAGTGCTGATGACATGATGGCAGTCTGATGTATGGAGCAGCTCCAGGAATAGTCTCTACAGGGAGAAACCACACATATGTAATATATATGTTTGTTTTGGTCTCATGTGTGGGTTGGAGTTGAGTGGGGATAGGGGAGGGGTTTCTACTGCTGGTCACACATCCGGTTCTACCAAGAGAGATCTGGAGAAATACACAAGTTACCCTAAACTCCGAGTCTCCAACCCATACAACAGATCAAAATGGACAATGCAAACACATTGCAATACCAAGTGGGCCTCTTTGCCTAGAAGTCACTGTTTTATGGCATTACAGATTCTAACATGGTCAGAATATATCGATAAGGTGTGGAGAAGTAATAAATGGTATGAGATGGGGAGCTGACAACACCCGCATTAACCCTTTCACTACCACACTACAGAAGGTTAACCTGTAGAAGGTTAAACTGATCGCATCACGCTGGTTTCAACCGGAAAAAATGTGCCGGAAAGTGTGGTTTCTTACATATCTCGATGTGATATATCAAGAAATATCTACAGCAAGAATTCTGGGTCTCAATGAATCCAAAATGTCAATGTGGGTGGAAGTGGTGGAGAGAATAAAAGCTAGCTTATAACGGTAGTGTCTGGTTAGGAGTGAGGGATAATGGAGGTACTATCCAAGAGGGGGTCCGAGAGGGGGGAGTTCGAGCTGGAGCATATGTGTGTAGGGTTTTAGAAAATAGGTATTAGGGGTATATTATATACTAACATTTATATAATTGTAATTTCGCTGGATATACACTGTATACGGTTAAAATGTTATTATAGACTATTTTTATTTTATCTTGTTTCTGTACTTGCATGTATTTTAACCACCTTTACTGAAAGTTTTATTATGCATTGTGTGTTGAGTACTGACTTTTAATAATTTTTGTTCTGCAATAATAAAAAAAAATATATAAAAAAAAAAAAAGAAGGTTAACCTGTCACTACCACACTCTTCTTCTTTTTCTTTCGGCTTTTCCCGTCAGGGGGCGCCACAGCGGATCATCCGTTTCCATCTGTTCCTGTCATCTGCGTCGTCCTCCGTCACGCCCGCTGCCCGCATGTCCTCCTTCACTGTGTCCATAGACCTCCTCTTGGGCCTTCCCCCCCTCCTCTCTCCTGGCAGCTCCATCTCCACCTCCCTCCTCCCGATGTACCCCACCTCCCTCCTCCGCACATGTCCAAACCATCTCAGTCTTGCTTCTCTCACTTTCTGCCTGAACTGCTCAACATGGGCCGTTCTTCTGATGTAGACATTTTCGATTTTTGTCCAACCTTGTTACTCCCAGAGAGAACCTTAACATCTTCATCTCTGCCACCTCCAGCTCCGCCACCTGCTTGTTGGTCAGTGCCGCAGTTTCTAGACCATACAGCATACAGTAGCTGGTCTCACTACCGTGCTGTAGACCTTTCCCTTAACTCTCGCTGGTACCCTTCTATCGCAGATCACCCCTGTCATCCTTCTCCACCCGCACCACCCGGCCTGCACTCTCTTCTTCACATCCCTACCACAGTCCCCATTACTTTGGACTGTTGACCCCAAGTACTTAAACTCGTCCACTTTTGGTACCTCTACTCCTTGCATCATCACCACCCCTCCGTCTTCCTTCCCGTTCACACACATGTACTCGGTCTTGCTTCTGCTCACCCTCATCCCCCTTCTCTCCAGTGCATGCCTCCACTTCTCCAGGTTCTCTTCCACCTGCTCCCTGCTCTCACTACAGATCACGATGTCATCTGCAAACATCATGGTCCACGGGGACTCCTGCCTGACCTCGTCTGTCAGCCTGTCCATCACTACTGCACATAAGAAAGGACTGAGGGCCGACCCTTGGTGCAATCCTACCCTGACCTTGAACCCTTCCGTCACTCCCACTCAGTGCCATCTGGGAGAAATGCGAGGCCCTGTGCGAGATTTAAACGCGAGGCCGCCCCCTAAAGGAAAAAAATAATAATAATAATTAATATAATAATTTTTTATTTATTTTTTGCATAGTCAACGTATTCTTAAATAATAGCACTGCCAGAGGCTGGGCATACAGTCAACGTATTCTTAAATAATAGCGCTGCCCGAGGCTGGGCATATGAGTCAACGTATTCTTAAATAATAGCGCTGCCCGAGGCTTAGTGGCAATGCACCTGTACAATCGTACACCTGGCAGTAACCGGGAAAATTCATAAAACACCCCTGGAACCTGATAAACAAGCTTAAAGCCAGGTAAATTTTTCAAGCACGACATGCAGATTTGTAGTTTTGCCTTATTTGAATCGAACTCTAAGTTTAGTACACTGCACGAGCACAGTGTGAGCAGACCCTTGCATGATGCAACACACTGAGTGAGAGAGAGAGAGAGACAGAGAGAGACCGAGAGACCGCAAGAGAGAGCAAGAGAGAGAGAGAGAGAGCAAGAGAGAGAGAGAGAAAGAGAGAGAGATCCACGGCGGGAACAGAATAGATTGCATTAAAAACTCACCCTAACGCAGAATCAGGTCCAAGAGGAAGGATACGATCGTGGAGATGACAAAGTTCACCAGTCCCATGATATTGTCCCCCCTGTTGGAAATGAACTTGGGAGTCTGTTCCTAGTTTATCTGCCACACATTAGCACCCGATAACGCTAGTTAGCTGTCCCTGCCTTTAGCTAAGCTACTAGCCAACATGGCTAGCCCGACTGAACCACACGTTAGCACTCGATAGCGCTAGTTAGCTGTCCCTGCCTTTAGCTAAGCTACTAGCCGACATGGCTAGCCCGACTGAACCACACTGTGGGAGCTATTAACTATTTTTACATTTATTTGTTATGTGATTTTGTAGTATCAATTTGTTTACGGCCATATTATTTAAGTTATTATGAGTCGCAGCTAAATGCTTTTACTTTGAAGGGGTTCTGGGCAATTGGGAAACACAGCTGGGTGTATTTAGGTAATTAGAGGCAATAGCACAGGGGGCATCAGGGAAGGTATATGGTTTTTACCAGCGTCAGGAGATCATATAGAATCAAACATAATTTTTCTGTATTCTTTGATTAACAGACAATAAACGCCACAAAACTGTCAAATGCTGTCTGGACAATGGACTTCCTGATCTGCGTGAGATTCGCTGCCCTGGTGCTTCAGTGGCTTTTTAGTTTTTATTAGTTGTTGTTGACAAATAGCCACTACATAAAGTAAAAACCGTTCCTTATTGAAGCAGACACTTTTTATCGTTGTTTTGGATTTTTGCCGTTGGACGTTTTGGACATGGAAACACCACGCTCAAACGGATGATCATTCAGATCAGAGGACATGGATGCTGGCGCTCCAGCGTCTGGTCTGGAGATCGAAGACTATGATCAGTGACTTTTGTGAAGCCTGAATTGCCTTGGATCAACCTGTTAAAGACACGATCGGAGAACGGAGGACCACGGTCTAATGGACGTCGCACTCGAACAAAACAACATCATTGGTATGTGAAGAATAATCCGTCAGCTTTATTGGAAAAAGGCAAACTTATTGGAGTGACTGAATTATTGTCTCGCGACGCCAAATGATGTTGATGAATATTGGGAGTTGTTGAACTTCATTGTAAAGACATTCATTCATAAATCTCCGACGTGAAGTTGGCTGTATGAACCAATCAGACAGTATGGAGCAGCTGGTTGGGACATATGAGACAACGCCTGTGGTTGGTTCAAACGTTGCAAGTGTGGAGAATGTTGCTCCGCCCAAGCCCTCTGTAAAACGGGGCATCAAGTTTACCGCAAAAGGGTTGGCATTTTACATGCAAACGTGCCAAGAAAAGAGGTCTGCAAAAATCAAACAGGCCAAGAAATACATTGAACCAATACGTACCTTGCTGAAATCTACTGACAATGTGAACTATGTGCAAGCTCATTTGAGTAACTTCATCAATTGTTATGAGGACGCTAAGGACATGCATGAGTCTTTCATAAATATGGATTTGCCTGAGGAAGAGGTTAAAAGGCAAAATACATGTTTCAATGCAACAATAATGAAATTTTGTAATTTCACAGAGGATGTAAGGGTTTGGTTGTCTGCTGCTGGGCACCCTCAGGTGGAATCAAATGCAAATATTGACAATGAAACTAATGATGTTGTTGAAACAAATGAAGATGATGATGAGGCTCAATCTAAACAAAGTGTTGCTATTGATGATATCAATCCTGAGGACAGTGCCTCTAACATTTCATGTACAAATGAAAAGCAACAAAAGCCACACTCCAGTGTATCAAAGACATCATCCACCGCGTCTACCAGGCTAAAGGCGGAGGCTGACAAAGCATCACTACTAGAGCGGATGAAAGCCTTAAAAAGGAAACATGAGTTGGAAGCAAAGCAGGAGGAACTAAGGGCAAAGCAGGAGGAACTAAGGAAGGAAAAGGAACAGTTTGCTCTGGAAACTGACCTAGCTGCAGCCAATGCGAAAATCAATGTGCTGGAAACCAATTCAAAATGTAACTCTAAAAGGTCGGATGGAATGAACTCGTATCTGGACAGGAATATAGCTCAAAGAATGACAGGCCAACTCAATCCTCAAGCTGGTCAATTTGTCCCGCAGGGAAATAACATGCAAAATGAATTTCATCCCGAGGCCCAGGCTGTCACTGTAAGGCCCAAAGGACCATCACAGACCATCGGGTTTAAAGATGCATCACAGACTGTCAGGCCTAAACAAATGGCAGTATTACAGACGGACCTCAGACCACTATACACTCAGGCACCAACACAAGTGGTTCATGATGCTCAACAGACAGGACGAGCATCCTCCCTGAATATGGCATGCAATAATGACACCCAAAATGACATTGTGAATATCATGCAACGCCAAACTGACATCACTACAATGTTGGTACAGCAAAATTTGGCATCTTCTCTACCAGTGAGAAATATACCCATATTTGATGGTGATCCTCTTCAGTATCATTCCTTCATCAGATCCTTTGAAAATTGTGTTGAGGTTAAAACCGACAATGCAAGTGATTGTTTACACTTTTTAGAGCAGTACACCAGGGGACAACCAAGAGACCTGGTGAAAAGCTGTCAGCACCTACCCTCTGTTCAGGGATATCAACGCGCTAAATCCCTGCTTGCTGAACATTTTGGAAATGAATACAAAATTGCTTCTGCTTATATGGACAAAATTGATAGCTGGCCTCTGGTTAAAGATGAAGATGTAAAGTCATTACAATCATTTTCTCTGTTCTTGCGAGAATGCTCTAATTTAACACAGAGAATCATGCAAATGAATGAGTTGGACATGCCATCAAACCTCAGGAACATTGTGATGAAGCTTCCTTATAAGCTGAGGGAGAAATGGAGGAACGTCGCATGTGATTTGCAGGAGCAACGTGGTTGCAGAGCACTATTTATTGACCTTGTGAACTTTGTTGAAAAACAAGTTAGAATTGTCTCTGATCCACTGTTTGGAAATATTCAGGATTCAAAATGTACCAGCCGCAACAAACCCCCCATTGACAGTCAACCAAGGCAAAGGAAACAGAGCACCTTTGCCACCAGTGTCACTGCAATGAAAGAAGGAAACAACAAAAGGTACATGGATAATAAGATCAAGTCCTTCTCTGCCCAAAGTCACATCAAATGCTGTTTATTCTGCCAACGAACAAGCCACTCACTTGAAAAATGCTCACAGTTTAAGTTAAAGATACAAAAGGACAAAATCCATTTCATAAAGGAGCATGGAATTTGTTTTGGTTGCTTGAAAGTGGGACACATAAGCAAAGACTGCAGGAGTCGATTGGATTGCAGTGTGTGTCAGCAAAAGCATCCATCAGTCCTACACATTGAGCAGAAGGGTATAAGTACACCTTTTAATAAGGCAGAAGAGCCTGTGAGCCATCTGAGTGTAACATCTGTTCAGTCTCAAACATGTGGCCGTATAGGGGCCGGAGATGAGGACAATGCTGTGTTTTCGATTGTTGCAGTTCAAGTGAAAGGCCAAGTGACTGACAGAGTTGTGCAGACATATGCATTCTTGGATCCCGGAAGTTCCAGTACTTTTTGCACTCATAACCTGGCAAAGAGACTGGGGCTAAGTGGCAAGCCAGCCAATATTCTATTACGAACAATGGGGCAAGAGAAAATTGTGAGCACCAATGTATTGTCTCACTTGGAAGTGTCTGGCATAGATAAGGAGGATTTTATTGAATTGCCCAATGTCTTAACCCAAAGAGCTATGCCAGTGTCACGTGTGAACATTCCACGACAGGATGATGTGGAAAAATGGCCTTACTTGAGTAACATAAAGCTGCACGACTTGAATGCAGATGTGGATTTGCTCATCGGAACTGATGCAGCAAAAGTAATGGAACCATGGGAGCTGATCAACAGCCAAGGTGAAGGACCATATGCAGTCAGAACAAGAGTCGGCTGGGTCATAAATGGACCACTTAGGAGTGGAAGTAACAGCAGAGTTAAGACTGGCTGCTCTGTTGTCACAACAAATCGAATATGTGTGGAACATCTGGAAGAAATGCTCATGAAGCAATACAACCATGATTTTAATGAAAAAACATCAGAGGGGTCATTGGAAATGTCAAGGGAGGACATTCAATTCATGAAGATAATGAGAAGAACAACAGAGTTGAAAGATGAACACATTTCCCCCTCCTTCTCCAAACAGTGGTCTGATTGGCTGAGCGACCTCCAAAGGATGAGTGTATTCAAGGTGGAACGCTGTATCAAAACCCTGAACTTTGAAACATCTGTGACAGCACAAATTCATAATTTTGCTGATGCCAGTGAAGCTGGTTATGGTACAGTATCGTACCTGAGCCTGAAGGATAAAGATAGAGACGATAAGGTGCATGTTTCATTTCTTGCCGGAAAGGCCAGAGTTGCACCTCTGAAGCACATCACCATTCCTCGTTTGGAACTCACAGCAGCAGTCCTTGCTGTCCGAATGGATGGCATGCTTCAAAGGGAACTACAGTGGCCACTGGAGAAGTCAGTGTTTTGGACCGATAGCACGACTGTCATCAAATACATCTCCAATGAAACCAGACGTTTTCATACGTTTGTTGCCAACAGGGTCACTGTAATCAGAGAAGCTACAGATGTTGACCAGTGGAAGTATGTGGGCTCCAAGGTCAATCCTGCTGATGAAGCATCACGTGGATTGAGAGCTGAAGAATTTCTCACACACGGAAAATGGATTAAAGGCCCAGATTTCCTGTATTTGCCTGAAAATGAGTGGCCTACACTGGAAATGGATTCAGTGATTCCCATTGATGACCCGGAGGTCAAAAGAGAAGCGGCAGTGAATGCCATTGTTAAGGATTCAGAAAATCCAACAGACCATCTCATCAGCTACTTCTCATCTTGGAAGAAGCTTAAAACATCTGTTGCCTGGTTCCTTGAACTTAAAGGACTTCTGTTGCTTCTGAGTAAAAAAAGAAAGGAACTTAAAGCTACCGAAGATGACAAAGATGCTGGAGTGAAAAGTACAGTTGAACAGAAACTCAAGATCTTCAAAGCCACACTCTGTGGAAAACATTTGACTCCAGACGATTGTGATGAAGCAGAAAAGGCAATAATTCGTTTTGTTCAGAAACACAGGTTCAAGAGTGAAATTGCCTCCCTCAAACATGGCTTAAATATCGTCTCCAAGGACAGCCCACTGTACAAACTAGACCCCATACTGGAGGACAACATCCTCAGAGTTGGTGGTCGTTTGAACAGGTCTGCATTACCATCAGAAACCAAGCACCCTGTCATTCTTTCCAAAGACCTGCATGTCTCCCAGCTCATTTTACGTCATATCCATCAACAACTAGGACACGCTGGGAGGAACCACATGTTGTACAGACTTCGACAGAGGTATTGGATAATCAATGCCAATTCAGCTGCAAGGAAGACTATTACAGAGTGCATGGTGTGTAGACGGCACAGAGGAAAACTTGGGGAACAGAAGATGGCAGACCTGCCTCAAGAGCGAGTTGTGCCAGACAAGGCTCCTTTTACTAAAGTGGGAGTTGATTATTTTGGGCCCATAGAAGTGAAAAGAGGAAGGAGCCTTCTAAAAAGGTATGGAGTGATTTTCACTTGTCTGACCAGCCGTGCAATACACCTGGAGGTGGCACATTCACTTGACACAGACTCTTGCATTAACGCCTTGCGGAGATTCATATGCAGAAGAGGCCCTGTGTCAAATTTAAGATCTGATAACGGCACAAATTTTGTTGGAGCAAACAAAGAATTGAAGCAAAGTCTTGCTGCTTTGAATAATGCAAGGATCCAGGATGCCTTAATTCAGGATGGAATTAAGTGGAGCTTTAATACGCCAACAGCCTCACACCAAGGTGGCGTTTGGGAGCGTCTCATTCGATCAGTAAGGAGTATACTGACCTCTGTTCTTGGACAGCAGGTTTTGGATGATGAAGGCCTGCAGACACTGTTTTGTGAAGTAGAGGCGATACTAAACGATAGACCCCTCACAAAAGTGTCTGATGACCCTAATGACCTTGAGGCCCTCACCCCAAACCATATTCTCCTGCTGAAAGGAAAACCCATATTTCCCCCAGGACTCTTTGAAAAGAGTGACCTGTACATCAGAAGAAAATGGAAGCAAGTACAGTATATCGCAGAGCTGTTTTGGAAGAGATGGACATCCGAATACTTACTTGTGATGCAGGAAAGACAGAGATGGGCAGCTCCAAAAAGAAACTTCTCCCCAGGAGATATTGTCATTATTGCCGATGCTACAGCTCCAAGAGGATCCTGGAAGATGGGTCGAGTTTTGAGTACCAAGTCCGACTACAAAGGATTGGTCCGGTCTGTGTGCATCCAAACTAAAACCAGCGTTTTGGAGAGACCTGTAACAAAGATCTGCCTGCTGGTGGAGGCCACAGAATAATAATAATACCTGTTCTATCTATTCTCTCTTTCTATCCTGTCTTCTTACCATCTGTTTTCTTTCAGTGGCAGCAGAGAAGGAGACACAGAAGACGCTTGAATAGAAAGAATAGCTCCCTTACATGTTATATATATATATAAGGGTAATTGTGACTCACAATTAGGGGCCGGTTTGTGGGAGCTATTAACTATTTTTACATTTATTTGTTATGTGATTTTGTAGTATCAATTTGTTTACGGCCATATTATTTAAGTTATTATGAGTCGCAGCTAAATGCTTTTACTTTGAAGGGGTTCTGGGCAATTGGGAAACACAGCTGGGTGTATTTAGGTAATTAGAGGCAATAGCACAGGGGGCATCAGGGAAGGTATATGGTTTTTACCAGCGTCAGGAGATCATATAGAATCAAACATAATTTTTCTGTATTCTTTGATTAACAGACAATAAACGCCACAAAACTGTCAAATGCTGTCTGGACAATGGACTTCCTGATCTGCGTGAGATTCGCTGCCCTGGTGCTTCAGTGGCTTTTTAGTTTTTATTAGTTGTTGTTGACAAATAGCCACTACACACACGTTAGCACTCGATAACGTTACGTAGCTAAAGCTAACTAGCTAGCTACGTTAGCTAACGCTAGTTAGCTGTCCCTGCCTTTAGCTAAGCTACTAGCCGACATGGCTAGCCTGACTGAACGTTCTAACATGCAACAACTTTCATCTTCAGTCCATCTGCCGAATGTCCTCTTCGTCTTGGCATAACCTAATCACTATACTTGGTATTGATAAGCTTACGGCACGCAGCGTTATTTCTTCTGCTCCGATGCTGCACATTTGGTTTTCAAAAGTAGGATGCTCTTGGCCAAGATATCCACTCGCTCCCGTGGATAGCACCGAATAGACCCCGTACCTGTACCCCCTCCCCTCGTGGATAATACCGATCTTCTTCACATCTCTCTACCGACTACCAGACCGACGCCAACCAGCTTCCCCCACCCTAGTGTTAGTCCTCCCACGATGCTTTGCAAAAAAGTAAACGGGTCATTAAATGAAACCAATAGTATATCTGCAGAGCCGCAGAGCCCGGAACACTATTCTACAAACGTGTCTAATGTGAAATATATAAGCATGTAAGCAAAACTAGAATTTAGGTCTGTGATGGAAAGTGATTGTTAACATTCTATTTATTTAAATTTTTATAAAAAATAAAAATAAAACACTTTTTTTTCTCTTCTCGCAAGGCCCCCCTTCTCGCGAGGCCCTGTGTGACCGCACTGCTCGCACGCCCCTAGCGGAGGCCCTGCTCCCACTGCACACCTCACTACAGTCGCACTGCCCTCATACATGTCCTGTACTCAGGGCCGCCTGGGAGAAATTCGCCCTGTGCGAGATTTAAACGTGAGGCCCCCCCCCCCCCCCTAAACGTTTTTTTTTGTTTTTTTGTTTTTTTTTCATACAGTCAACATATTCTTAAATAATAGCGCTGCCCGAGGCTGGGCATGATACAGTCAACATATAGCAAGAGAGAGAGCGAGAGAGAGCTCCCGTTCTACAGTCAATATACAGTGTTATCGCTGCACAGACCCGGCAATGCCCCTGACCCTCCACCAGAGCAAGGCCAGAGAGAGAGAGAGAGAGAGAGAGAGAGAGAGAGAGAGAGAGAGAGAGAGAGAGAGAGAGAGAGAGAGAGAGAGAGAGAGAGAGAGAGAGAGAGAGAGAGAGAGAGAGAGAGAGACACATTGGAAAGAAACAACCCAAAACCAGAGCAAATTGAAATGCAATTTGGCCCTAAACAGAGAGTACACAGTGGCAGAATACCTGAGCACTGTGACTGACCCAATACTAAGAAGATCCTTGACTAGGTACAGACTCAGCGAGCACAGCCTAGCCATCGAGAAAGGCCGCCATAGGCAGACCTGGCTCCCAAGCGAAGACAGACCCACTGCACACAAGATGAGGTGGAAACCGAGCTCCACTTCTTAACAACCTGCCCACTATACCAAGACATATACTTCCCACAAATTGCAAACACCCAAAGAGACTTTGAAAACATGGACAATAACTCAAAACTCCCATACCTATTGGGAGAAATACAAGAATGTGAAATAAAGCCCATTTGAATTGAAGAGATAGATAGATAGAGCATGTCTGTGTGTGTTAGAAAGAGAGAGATAGAGAGAGAGCATGTCTGTTTGTGTGTGTGTGTGTGTTAGAGAGAGAGAATGTATATGTGTGTTAGAAAGAGAGAGAAATATATAGAGAGAGAGCATGTCATTTTGTGTGTCAGCTCTGCGCTGACATGGCTGTCATCATACCTCAATGACCGCTCCTACCAAGTGTCATGGAGAGGGACCCTGTCGGCCACCCGCCCCCTGCGGACGGGTGTCCCCCAGGGCTCGGTTTTAGGACCCCTTCTCTTCTCCCTCTACACTAAATCACTGGGTAACATTATCACGTCTCATGGCTTCTCCTACCATTGTTATGCCGACGATACTCAACTCTTCCTCTCCTTCCCTCCCTCAGATATCCACGTCTCTGAGCGGATCTCGGCCTGTCTGTCCGACATCTCCGCCTGGATGACGTCCAACCACCTCTATACCGAACACTGTGACCTCATTTTCTTCTTCTAAATTCATGCTATATTATGTTATTATGTTATTTGATACTATCTTGTCTAGCACAGTCTCTGGAGCGTAACAGTAAGAAGCATTTTGTATGAAAGTATTCTGTACTTCTGTATGACAACTATTAAAGAACTTGAACTCAAACTGAACCTAAGCAAAACAGAATTGCTCCACCTGCCGGCCAAATCCTCCCCCCTAACCGACCTTTCAATCACAGTCGAGAATGCAGCTGTGACTGCGTCCCCGACCGCCAAGAACCTTGGTGTTGTCCTCGACGACCAGTTGAACTTCTCTGCTCACATCGCAGCGACGACCCGAACCTGCCGATTCCTCCTGAGCAACGTCAGAAGGATCCGCCCCTTCCTGACAAAAGAAGCCACCCAACTCCTCGTCCAATCAACAGTCATCTCCCGCCTCGACTACTGCAATGCACTGCTCGCTGGCCTCCCGGCCACTGCCACTAAGCCTCTTCAACTCATTCAGAACGCAGCGGCCCGCCTGATCTCAAACCTACCGAAGTCGGCCCATGTCACCCCACTTCTTAGGGACCTGCACTGGCTCCCCATTGCTGCACGAATCCGCTTCAAGGCCCTCGACCTAGCATACCGTGCGGCAAAGGGAACCGCTCCCGCCTACCTCCGGTCAATGGTCTCTAACTACACACCCTCAAGACCCCTACGCTCTGCATCTTCTGGCCGCCTCAGACCTACTCCTATCCAAGCTCCGGGAGGGTCATCAAAGAGAAGTCGCCTATTCTCAGTCCTTGCCCCACAATGGTGGAATGAACTACCCACCCCAGTTAGGACAGCCGAATCACGTCCAATCTTTCGCCGTCGACTAAAGACGCACTTCTTCAACCATTATCTGAATAAAAAAAAAAAAAAAAAAAATCTAACCCTAACTAACCGTACTGTCATGCACTTGTCCTAATAAACTAACCTACACTGTAGCACTTAACACTTTGATGAACATTGTTGCTCAGCTGATAGAGTTGTGCCCTTCCTGATGGCTTGTCGTACAGAACTTGTAAGTCGCTTTGGATAAAAGCGTCAGCTAAATGACTAAATGTAAATGTAAATGTAGATATAGAGCATGTCTGTGTGTGTTAGAAAGAGAGAGAGAGAGAGAGCATGTGTGTTTGTGTGTTAGAGAGAGAGAGCATGTCTGTGTGTGTGTGTGTGTGTTAGAGAGAGAGCATGTATGAGAGAGATAAGCAAGACAGCTAAGATGAGCCCCTAAAGGATATTCAACTTTTAATGGAAGAACAAAACAGAAGGAAAAGATAACTTCACAAAGGCAACATGAATATACATAGATCCAAAAGGACAAAGATCAACACTTAAATCCAAAGAGAAGAGGGTCTATACCAGAGAAAACAAAGTAGCAAGGAGCCAACGGCCGACATCAGCTAAATAGGCTAACTGCAAATAGAGTAGCCAGGTACTGACACCAGGTACACACCGTTAGCTACAACAGCTAGCCGGCCCATTTGGCTCAATATAACGTTAGCTACGTTAGCTAGCCGGCCCGCTTTGGCTCAATATAACATTAGCTACAACAGCTAGCCGGCCCGTTTGGCTCAATATAACGTTAGCTACGTTAGCTAGCCGGCCCGCTTGGCTCAATATAACATTAGCTACAACAGCTAGCCGGCCCGTTTGGCTCAATATAACGTTAGCTACGTTAGCTAGCCGGCCCGCTTGGCTCAATATAACATTAGCTATAACAGCTAGCCGGCCCGTTTGGCTCAATATAACGTTAGCTATGTTAGCTAGCCGGCCCGCTTTGGCTCAATATAACATTAGCTACAACAGCTAGCCGGCCCGTTTGGCTCAATATAACGTTAGCTACGTTAGCTAGCCGGCCCGCTTGGCTCAACATAACGTTAGCCAACATAACGTTAGCCTTAGCCATGATAGCTAGCCGGCCCGAGAGAGAGAGAGAGAGAGAGAGAGAGAGAGAGAGAGAGAGAGAGATATCCACGGCGGGAATAGCATGGAGTGCATTAAAAACTCACCAAACGTCCAAGAGGATGGAGACAACCGCGTGGAGTTGACGAAGTTCATCTGCCGAACGACCGTCCTCTTCATCTTGGCATAACAATGCTGCACGCGCTCTCTCTAGGTTAGCTAACGCTAGTTAGCCTTTAGCTAAGCTAGCTACTAGCCGACATGGCTATCCCGACTGAACCACACGTTAGCACTCGATATTATAACGTAGCTAAAGCTAACTAGCTGTCCCTGCCTTTAGCTAAGCCGACATGGCTAGCCTAACTGAACTGTCTAACATGCAACAACTTTCATCTTCAGTCCATCTGCCGAACGACCGTCCTCTTCGTCTTGGCTGGCATAAGCATAACCTCCAATGCTGCACGCGCAAAATAGTCAAACGCAGCTGACGCACGCTGGCCGACTGTACACATGTAACCCCTCCCTTCGTTGAAACCAATAGTATGTCTGCTGCAGAGCCCCAGAGCTCCAATAGTGAGTATGTCTGCTGCAGAGCCGCAGAGCCAGGAACAAGTCAGACACATTCTACAAACGTGTCTAATGTGAAATATATAAGCATATAAGCAAAACTAGATTTTAGGTCTGTGATGAAAAAGGGCCTCGCGGGAAGGGGGGCCTCACAAAAAATATATAAAAAATAAATAAAAGAAAATAATAAAAAAAGAAAAAAGAAAAAAATTGTGCGAGGCCCCCCTGCCCGCGAGGCGACCGCACTGCTCGCACACCCCCTGAGGCGGAAAATGAACTCACCCATACCCATGGTCCTTGTGTGAGTGTATGCTTGGTTTCATTCCAGCCTTGCCTAAACACCAGCTGATGATTTCACTAATTGGCTCACCTCTTCAAGTAACTCACCTGGTGCAATGTGTAGTTAATTAAAATAAAAACTTGGCCCACAACGGAATGAGTTTGAGACCCCTGGTCTATCCCTTGAAATAAAAAAGTTTTTTTTAGTAATTAGTATTCTGGGCCCTTTCCCTTCGTACTAGGGTGGGTATTGTCATGCCCCCTCAAATAAGTCTGATAATTTACCATGAGTTGTTTCCTTCTCATCTCTAATGGTATTTCCCTTCTGTCTCAACCTGCAGTGCACATATGGGAGAGGTCTTGACCGTCCCACAACATATCCATGAGCAATACAGTACATCAATAATTAAAAACAGAACGAACCAACCAAATATACATAGTCCTTAACCACACTACCTAACCCAGAACTAACCCAGAAGGTTAACCCTTTCACTGCCACACGACAAAGGGTTAACCCTTTCACTACCACACTACAGAAGGTTAACCCTTTCACTAACACACTACAGAAGCTTAACCCTTCACAACCACACTACATAAGGTTAACCCTTGCACTACCACACTACAGAAGGTTAACCCTTTCACTACCACACTACACAGTTAAGTCTGTGGTGTGGTAGTGAAAGGTTAACCTTCTGTAGTGTGGTAGTGACAGGTTAACCTTCTGTAGTGTGACATACCAGCGGAGGCCTGGAGATGCCTAGGCGAGATGGCAGTGGTTTTTCCCAACAAGATTGTTCAACAACATCTTGGAAAACGAGAAAATGCCAGAGGAGTGGAGGCAAAGTGTGCTAGTGCCGATTTTTAAGAATAAGGGAGACGCACAGAGTTGCAGCAACTACAGGGGAATAAAGCTGATCAGCCACAGCATGAAGCTATGGGAAAGGATAGTGGAGGCTAGGTTAAGAGGAGAGGTGAGGATTAGTGAGCAGCAGTATGGGTTCATGCCAGGGAAAAGCACAACAGACGCATTGTTCGCCCTTAGAATGTTAATGGAGAAGTATAGAGAAGGCCAGAAGGAGCTGCATTGCGTCTTTGTAGACCTAGAGAAGGCGTATGACAGGGTACCAAGAGAGGAGGTGTGGTACTGTATGAGAAAGTCAGGAGTAGCTGAAAAGTTTGTGAGGGTAGTACATGTAGCAGTTCTGTCTATCTGGGTTTAACATGGTTTGTGGAGCTCCTCTAGTAGTGGATCTACTATTGGATCTACTTTCTCTGTGGATGGTTTTGTGAATAAATCTCTATTATGCTTCAATTACTGTGTGTTTATTCTATAGCAATAAGGTTGGGTGAATTTGGCCATTATATAAAAGACATTACACCACTTGTAGTCCTGTGTTATAGGAATTAGATCAACAACCACCCCTAGGCATGATCTAATTCCTATAACACACTCCTGCGCGTGATGTAATGCTTAAGTCCAGAGTCCTAACTCTTATTTCATGGATGTGAAATGTCCAGGATGCGACAAGTTAACAACAGTGTCCAGCCATGCCCAGACGGAAGTGCTGTGTGTGTGCTGCTCCACAGTCCTCAGTCAGCCCAGGAGGCAAAGCACGTCTCACAGAGGGGTGCTTAGTCAGGAGGAAGCAGCACTAGCTGCACTCCATGATGGTGAACGCAAAACGGACATTGTAGGAGGAGGCTGTCCAGTGTCCAAGGTCAAACCTTTTTTTATCCTGTAGTGTTTTTTAAACTGTCATCCATGCTTTTATGACCTCTCGCCTTGACTATTGTAATGCCTTATATGTTGGCGTCAGTCAGGCCTCCCTCTCTCGTTCAGAACGCCGCTGCCCGTCTGCTAACGGGAACACGTAAGCGGGAGCACATTTCCCCTGTGCTGGCTTCCCTCCACTGGCTTCCTGTGCGTTTTAGGATTGATTTTAAGGTTTTCTGTTTGCTTTTAAATGTTTGAACGGCTTGGCACCGGGTTACCTCTCAGACCTGCTGGAACCTTATGTTCCTCCAAGGTTCCTCAGGTCCTCTGACCAGCTCCTCTTGGCTGTTCCCAAGTCCAGGCTGAAGCTTAGGGGGGACCGTGCTTTCGCTGTGGCAGCCCCAAAGCTCTGGAATGAGCTGCCACTGCATGTTAGGCAGGCCCCCACTCTGCAGGTGTTCAAATCATGCCTCAAAACACATTTGCTCTGGCTTTTGGTTTTTAAACAGTTTTTGAGAGACCTGTCTTTTTTATGTGACATATTGTATATGTTTTTATTGTGTGCTTTTATTGTTTTTTATGTTTTTATCTTATGTTGTGGGACTTGTACAGCACTTAGGTCAACTTTGTTGTTTTTAAATGTGCTTTATAAATAAAGTGGATTGGATTGGATAAACGATACCAGCAGATGGCAGTAGTGCGACGTTAAGGATGCAAGCTGCCGTTAAAACCAAAAGAAGAAGAAGAAGAAGAAGAAGAAGAAGAAGAAGAAGAAGAAGAAGAAGAAGAAGAAGAAGAAGAAGAAGAAGAAGAAGAAGAGGGAGTGGCAGTGTAGGTGGGACTCGGAGACCAAGGGGAGGCACTTTTATTCTATCCAGCCCTCTGTCAGGAGGATGGGGGCCCCTTTTGGGGGGGCTAGAAGAGACTCTGTTGTAATCTGAAGATTACGGTTGGGGCACTGTGGGCTTAATCAGACGTTGGGTACAGTAGGGAAACATCCTTGTTCTGGGTTATGTGAATGTGGGGGGGGTGGAGTCAGTGCAGCATGTCCTGAGGATTGTATTAAGTACAGAGAACAACGATATTCCTTCTTTAGAGTTCTTTCTTCTCAGGGAGTTAATTCTTTCTCTTTGCCTTCATTTCTAGGCCTGGGTGAGAACCAGTGGAGGCTGCTGACTGATTAATAATAAGCTATCTTTTTACACCCATGGGCCATGTGGAACACCTTTCTAAAAAGTTGAAAGTAAAAATATGTATAGAAACAAATCATGCTTTTCTGCTGCCAGTAAGAAGACCATTGTACAATAATCCACAATTATGTCTGTATTTGATTATGGTGAAATTATGTACATGCATGCCTCTCCCTCCACCTGAAAGCCCATCCACGCTGTGTATCATAGAGCACTGGGTTTTATCACTGGAGATACATTTCTCACTCACCATTGTATTTTATATGAAAATAATTGTAAGTAGGTGAATTCTACACATCTGACAACGCCATCTGACAATATCATAATGATGTGTTTTCTATATTATATCCACAATCATTCATCTAAAAAATTGTATGGGTGTAAATACATGTTAAGATATTCAAAATCGTCACAGCAGTATAGTTTGTTTATACTTCAGAAGTATACAGCGTTGCGTTGTTATTATGGGCTGAGCCGCCACGCAGGATAATGACGCCGCGCGCACGCGCGCGCGCACACGCACGCGCGGCCCCGCGCGCATGCGCATATGTTCCCTCGCGCACAATAATACACTTTGTTTGTATAGCCTTTCATACAGAAACTGCAGCTCAAAGTGCTTCACAACAGAATTAAGACAGGCATAAAATGAGCACATAAAGTGCAGACATATAAAATCAGTTTTTCACATTAGGATCTAACATCCCAACAGGCAACCTTGTTTATGGTTTGATTCAGTTTTAATATAAATAATAAAAATAAAGAGAAGATTAATTAATTATCTACTCAGTCCCGAAGTTTGTGATGTAGATATGGAATGTCCCGGGTTGCTGCTGTTTGCAGAGTGTGTTGTTGTCCGGGGGTGAGTGGTGGTGGGTGGGGGGTTGAACAAAGAGTCCCAGACTGGTTGAAGACACCAGCCTATAGCGGCTATTGTTATGATAATGCGAGGTAGCGCCGCAGGTAAACACAACGATCCGAGCCGAGCGCGTTCTCGCGAGCGCGTGCATGTGCGTGCACGCGCTTCTGCTCAAATATTTAATACTCAGTGAGGTACCACTGAGTGGTACCCCGTGCCATGAACAACGCATGCCTGGAAGTATATTTGAACGCGGTCCCCAAAATGAATGGAAGCGAATGAGGCGCCTGACACCTGGGAGGAATGGGGGCGTGTTGCAGCGTTGGGGATGTTTAAAAAATATAATTTAATATATAATATAATATAATATAATAATAATCTGGTCAGCAGCCTCCACTGGTGAGAACCACCAAGAGAGAGCTAGTGCTGGTGTGCAGTTCCTGCTTGCCGCGGGGCTGTATAACAGAATATAGGGAGGGCTGGAAATCTATAGTGCTCCCTCTGTCCTGTGGAGGGCGGCAACACGCCTAGACGCGTAGTCCGCCGGAAACTTACAAGAAGAAGAAGAAGAAGAAGAAGACCTCTTCCTCCTTCCTTCGCGCCAGTCAAGAACTGAAGAAGGAAAACTCAAAAACAAAAACCA
This sequence comes from Notolepis coatsorum, assembly GCF_963971535.1. Taxonomy (NCBI): domain Eukaryota; kingdom Metazoa; phylum Chordata; class Actinopteri; order Aulopiformes; family Paralepididae; genus Notolepis; species Notolepis coatsorum. The sequence goes on along the minus strand of NC_140169.1, from coordinate 42,271,945 downwards.
GGGACAAGGTGAGGTAAGGTTGACATTAAGCTGTTAATAACTTACAATAATGCCATTATTGTATCGGAGTTAATCGAATTGAGCTAAACTGTAAACGACATTAGTAGTGAGCTACTATAGGCGGAAGTTGTCTGGACGTCTGTTAGCGGCAAACTAAATACAAACATGTGTGATCTTTAGTTTGTTGTTGATGTTTGACAGACACTCGGATCATTTGTAAAAGGCTATGTTTATAATCCCGGTGTAACATAGTTAATAATGCTTCTACTTGCCATTGTATCAGAAGTGTATATATACAGTACAATCTGTTGCGTGAGACATTTTTGTCAGCAGAAGTCTCCACGTGTGCAGTCAAACTAGCCCCTTTCGTGACTTTCGGTTTGCCCCAGGCTTGCAAACCGAAAGTCACGAAAGGGGCTACAGTCAAACCAAAGTAGTTAGCATTCGACATATAAAGAAAATGACATGACCACATGGACTGAGTTTAGTCTGGGCTAAGGGACCGTTTATTAGTGCGCATGCTCTTTTATATCAAACACCTTGTCTGTGTACGCATGCACACTGTGATGTCATACAGGAGCAGACACATGACTTTGTCCACCAATACAATATGCTCAACACTCTCACTCAAAGACATGTCTCTCTCTACAGTGTTACACAAGATCAAAATACACAACAACACCATCAACAACAACAATACAATAACTCTGGCGTTGTTCAATTTACACCTGCAATTCACATTTCTCCCCCGAACAGATATCCTTTGAACTTGTCAAGTTTAGCCTTTGTCAGAGGCTTGGTTAGGACATCAGCTACCATGTCCTCAGTAGGACAATATTCTATAGATATCTTCCCCTCCGCATGTGCAGACCGTATAGAGTAAACAAACACTGAGCTGTTACATGTTAAGTTTCATCTTTGGTAAATTAAATGACTATAGGGATGGACAGATAGTACTTTTTTCATTTCTGATGCCGATTCTACCAAGTATCGTTTGATACAGTTTATTACTTCTAATCAACAATAATGAAGACAATGTGGACAAAATGATTATTGTGACGAAATAGATTTTCACCATTAGAGAGATCCAACATCTTTCTATGTGGCATAAATGCAGAAAATCTGGTTATTTTGCTTTGATTTCTGTTATACATGGTTCTTGGTGTGGGTTTTCAGTGTTGGGGGAAATGATCATAATAGGAAGATCCCATGTCAGCCTGATATCAGATACCAGTATTGTTAATAGTGCAGCCCTGTAAATAAACAACATATTGTAACTCACTCAAGCCTGGCTGGATCAAGTGGCTCCATCTTCAACTAAGGGGATAAAGGCATAATTAATATCATGACAGTTGAATAAAGGTAAATCCATCTCGCTCTGACATCATTCAATAGACAGCAATCAGAAAAGGAAGCTATGGGTTTGTATTTTTGTAATGTGGCTGTAGACTACACTCACTGTAATGTGGCATGTAGACTACACTCGCTGTAATGTGGCATGTAGACTACACTCACTGTAATGTGGCTGTAGACTACACTCACTGTAATGTGGCATGTAGACTACACTCACTGTAATGTGGCATGTAGACTACACTCACTGTAATGTTGCATGTAGACTACACTCCCTGTAATGTGGCATGTAGACTACACTCACTGTAATGTGGCATGTAGACCACAAAGACGACTTCAAACTGGAAATAGTAACTACAGATGAGGTACTCAAAAAACTGAGCGCCCTCCAACCAAACAAGGCCACTGGCCATGACAACATCCCCTCCAAATTCCTCAGAGACTCAGCAGCAGCCATCACCCCAGTCATCACACACATAATAAACCTTTCCATAAAACAGGGACACGTCCCCAAGGACTTCAAAATTGCGAGAGTAACACCCCTGCACAAAAAGGGCAGCAAATTAGACCCGGGTAACTACCGCCCTGTTTCTATCCTTACATCCATCTCGAAAGTCATGGAAAAAATAGTATACGAAGTTACGAACAGATCGAAAAGTACCTCGCGGAAAAAAATCTAATCTACGAATTCCAATCTGGCTTCAGAACATCCCACTCCACTGACACATGCCTTCTCTACTTGAACGACCACATCAAACAAGAGGTGGACGCGGGCAAATACTGCGGCATGGTCATGCTGGACCTACAAAAGGCCTTCGACACTGTCAATCACACCATTCTGATTGACAAGCTAAAAGCAATTGGTTTTGATAGTTTATCAGTGAGCTGGATACAATCCTACCTGGAGGGGAGGGAACAGATGGTGGAAGTAAACGGTACACTATCCCCCCCCCTCACAGTGAGCTGTGGTGTTCCACAAGGAAGCATACTAGGACCGCTACTATTCCTAATTTATGCAAATGACATGTCGTCAGCTTGTGACTGCAACTTGTTCCTGTTTGCGGACGACTCAGCCCTGCTGGTCTCTGACAAGAACAAGTTACAGGTTGAAAAAGCCCTCAGCTCGGAACTAGGCAAAATCTGCATATGGCTCGCCGACAACAAACTATCATTACACATGGGCAAAACAGAGTCCATTCTCTTCGGTTCAAATAACAAACTCAGCAAGACCGACGGCTTCTCGGTTACAGTGGGTGACAATATTATCACAAGGAAAGATGAAATTACCTACCTGGGTTCCATCCTAGAGGCTAATCTTTCCTGTGACAAAATGGCATCCAATGTAATAAAAAAAGTCAACCAACGAACGCGATTCTTGTACCGGATCTCCTCTCTGGTAAACAAGAATACCCTGAAGACTCTAGCAGGAGCACTCATTCAAGGGTACTACGACTATGCTTGCACCTCATGGTACCAAAGCACCTCAAAGGCACTAAAAAACAAATTACAAACATCTCAAAACAAGCTAGTCAGACTACTACTTGACCTGACTCCTAGAACCCACCTCACCCCTGCCCACTTTGACAACCTAGGATGGCTTAGAGTAGACGACAGAGTACAGCAACTTGCAATGGGCCTGGTCTACAAGATACACTACGCGACCAAGGTACCCATGTACATGTCAAAATACTTCCCAAAGGTCAGTGAATACCACGATCACAACACCAGAGGGAGCTCCACAAATCATGTAAAACCCAGATTCGGCTCAAACAAGGGACTAAACACGTTTCGCAATTATGCCACATCAATGTGGAACGCCCTGCCTAAAGCTGTAAAGGAATGTGAATCACTACCCACCTTCAAAAACACTCTAAAAAAACACCTACGTGAGACTGCAATTAGAAACTGGCCCCTACAAATGTCCTAACCTAGTTGTACAGTAAATGACCAAGTAAGGCTTTGTCAATATTCCAATGTACAGTGTAAAATGTGTGTGTGTCCCCTTCCCAACCCCCCCCCCCCCCACCTCCAATGTACAGCCCTCACCCAACCCACCCAACCCCACCCAACCAACCTCCTCCAATGTACAGTTTCTATGCCAAATGTATATACACTCCTTTGCTGGACACTTTTGTATCACAAACAGTACTGTATTTGCAAATCTGATATGTCATAAATGTATAGATGTAGCAGTACTGTCTATCTGTATGTCATGTATGTCATATATGTTATGATGAATTGAAAATGGGGGACCTTGATGTAAACAAGACGAAAGTCTTTCTCTGGTCTGCATCCCCTTAACAATTGTATGTATTGAGCTGTACTGTACTGTACCCATTCTGCAATCTGTTAATAAACTTTTCAATCAATCAATCAAACTCACTGTAATGTGGCATGTAGACTACACTCGCTGTAATGTGGCATGTAGACTACACTCACTGTAATGTGGCATGTAGACTACACTCACTGTAATGTGGCATGTAGACTACACTCACTGTAATGTGGCATGTAGACTACACTCACTGTAATGTGGCTGTAGACTACACTCACTGTAATGTGGCATGTAGACCAGCGGTTCTCAACGGGGGTTCCGCGGCACACAGGGGTGCCGCGGAGAGCTGCCAGGGGTGCCGCGAGATGCCTGGGAATGTTCTTTAAAAATATAGAATGACAACAGTCTTATTTTGAAAATCCTGTAGCTGGTCTCATTTCTGCCCAAGCGCAGCTCCAGCTATAATAACTAGGCTCCGACAGCTAGCAACGTTCAGGTCATTATGATACTCTTATTTTGAAAATCCGTGGTGTCGTGACTCATATCAGCTCTACAGCACACAGCCAATAGGATGCATCTCCACACAGCAGTACTAGTAGCGTCTCAGACTCTCAGCAGCAGTAGCGTCTGGAACAGTGAACACGCACATTGCAACAGAGCAAGGATAGTGTTTTCGCGACCCAAAACAAATCCCTGCTGTTTTATTTCCGCAACGGGTCAAATGTAGGGATGCCCCCCGGACCCCGGTTTTAAACGGGAACCGGTACTATATTAGAAAATACCGGAGTATTTATAAGCTCTGACGTCCTCGGTACTGCTATCGATACTCGAAATTATTATTATTATTATTATTATTTAAAAGTTGCGAACGATCCTCTCTGTCTCTGCACGAGAAGCGAGCCGCAGCCAGCGAGTCAATTATTACACACACTCCTCGCGAGTCGCTCGCTAGTGCTACACATAGACATCCGGGTACTACATACGGGTACTCCTTAATGAAAGTCCCCGACGCCCCGTGCTATAGCGCTCTGCACACAGACAGCAGCTCTGCATGCACTGAGTCGTGATCATGGCGGATAGAGCGAAGCGTTCTAAAGTATGGATATACTTTACAAGGGTCAATGCCGACAATGCACGTTGCCACAAGTGCAACAAAACATTTGCCAGTAAGGGTGGCAATACGAGCAAATCAATTTATCAAAACATCTGTTGGCAAAACATGATATTAGTGTGCAGAAATGCGCGTATTCGACTGCCTTGCGCGCAGTGTTCCATCTGCATCCACTGCAGCCGTAACCGTAAGCCAAGATACGGAGTTGCCTAGGCTAATAACGAATTATTACAAATAGGCTAATAAACAAAACAATTGTTTAGCTACAAATACTACAATCTAAACTTTGTATAGATCGTCAAGCTGAGGCGTCAGCCACTATGTCCCAGGCCAGTGAGCCCAGGGCCACCACATCCTCCCTCTACCTCCCTCCACCACCCAAAGTCCTTTATCCCTAGCAGCTAGAGGAAGGATGACAGAGGATAGGGTGAACCAGTGTCACAGTTCTGTTAGCCTTTTGCATTTGTTGTTTATTATAAAAAGTCTATAATTCAGAGTCAGACACATTTAAAACATTGTTGCTGCTGTTGCTGAAGAAATTATATTAATTTATTATATTTATTTATAAAGTTATATAAAAGAACATTGCTGCTGCTGTTGCTGAAGAAATTATATTTATTTATAATACTTATTTATAAAGTTGTATTTATAAATAATAAAGCAATGTTGATTCTGTTCTTAATTAATTGTCTTTTTTTCTTGCAAAAAAAGAACCAAAAAGAACCGATAAGAGTATCGATAAAGTACCGAACCGTTAAGCAGTATCGATAAGAGTAGTAGTATCGATAAAATCCTAACGATACCCATCCCTAGTCAAATGCATATAACATGCTTTGCAATCCTTGCCATTCCTTTATGACCATGTCGTGTTTAAGACCGGAATTAACGCCCCGTTAGCATAAGCTAACAACAAGAGCTAAAGCCCTGTTCAGAGCGACAGAGAACAGCAGAGTGGGGACTTGGAAGGAGGACTTGGAAGGAGGGGGGGGGGGGGGCATTCTCCCTCTGTGTGTGCGTTTGAAAAGATATGATGAAGTCAGACGAGTATATTATATTGATAGTAAATGTACTGAGGGTGGACAGACGGATGATGTTGATATTTAAACATAAAAAATACAATACATAATAAATGTATGCATGATCATCATGCAACATAAAACAATTGCAGGAACGGTTTGGGAGAGGAAGGGGTTGCGTGTTCCAAAAAATTTACTTAAAGTTTAAAGCTAAATATATCAAAACGTGGCACTTTATAGTGAACAGGAGGTCTATTTGTATTAAAAACAATAAATCGTTTTTCATTTAAATGTCTGGAAGAGCTAAAAAAAAAAAATTATGTTTGTAATGTAATTCCTTACACGTAACGTGTCTGGCTGTGTGACGTCAACTTGTCAGCATGAAAATGACAGCCAAACATGGCACTGCAACTAAATAACACAAATACAATAGGCACATTTGTGACTGTTACAAATATAACACGTTTTATACTTGTGCTACAAGATTTTGGCCTGTGCTACAAAACTATCAACCTCTGTAGCACCAGTGCTATGTGCAAAAAAAGTTAACGTACAGCCCTGCAACTATTTAACTAAACAAATAGTCTATCTAGTGCTTTATGTGTATACAATAATTGCCTAATCTAATAACATGAACTAAAAAAGAAATCGATCACACGTTTTGTAAAGTTATTATAGAAACTTCACCAACTTAACGTCCGCGGCAGGCGTCATTACAGATTTTCCAACGCATTTCCAGAGCAGTCCTATGTCCGTTATCAAGGAAATGCAAAGCGGCTATCGCAATCGTCGTTGTGATAATAATCACTAAATGCATTCAGTGCTGGATCTAATCAAATGGATTTATCGAGACACGTTATGGAAAGTTCAAGACCGGACCACACAGCTTCTGAAAAGTGCTAATTACACGCTTCCGACGGCGATGGTCTACTCGCAGAACAAGTGAGTGTATCAGCCGCTGTGTTATGATTATTATGATACAAAATGTAAATGAATGAATGAAAAACTGTATTTAACAGATAAACAGTAAAAGGCTCTCTGCAGGGATGTGATGTCATAATCAATCGTCACCTCACTAGAATAATATTTCCAACGTGAACCGCAAAGCTGAATTTTCACACAAAATGGACAAGTTTTGAACTCGTCCATCGAAACAGGTTACAGTTACCAATACTAATTCAGTACCTTCCAGTACCAATTCGACTGCTGAGATTGCCCCAGTCAAACAGTGCAGCGCAATGTTGTGTTCTCATGCTAAACCAGACTGGTATCATGTTGTGTGATCTTTTTCTGTATTTAAAAAAAAAATACATGATTTTCTGTTTGAGAAATGGTCACACTATTTGTTGTGAAGGGCCAGATTAAACCGAATATATATATTTATTTATATATTTAATTGTATTTGTATATTCTCTAATATTCCCTGATATCCCTTGTATATTCCTTGTACAATATGCATTGAATATCCATTCTAGCCTACTGAACATCCCATAATAGTCTCCATTCTACTATTGGTCGAGACCTTGGTGCCAGGCTGCCATACCCCTCAGACCCAGTTCAAACGTACCGCTCCACATGTACGAACAAGTCCTAGTTCCGCGTAGGAATCTGGCTACCGCACCACTAATGGGACTATTTGTTCATAGTGCGTATATATACTGCGCTACTAAAGTAGGACTTTCTTTTCAGTCCAGTTTCTTACCCTCCAATAGAGTCACAGACGTAAAGCCTCCCCGCGACGCCACGTGTGGGAGTAAGGCCAAGTTCGCCTACCATCGGTATTGAGACATCGTGTATATTAATATTTGAATAGTCATATTTGGCACTATATCGTCGAGTTGGACGTAGTCTATTAAGCTAATAATAGTCTGTTAATATATAGTGCTTCGTGCGGTGAGAATACTACCGTAGTCAGTACCCCATCGTTTCGGGCAGAGAACTGGCTGCTTACCCAGGGTGGTTGACCCCATGTGAAGCTGCACCCGAGGAGCCCCAGAGCCGACGAGCGAGTGGACCTGTATACCGGATTATTCTACCGACGACAGCCCGCCTTCCCAGGCACGGATTATGCTTTGTATACTTTGATTATTCCATGGATAAAGACCCCCGACACTGCCGTGTGTTGGAACCCCCCCCCCTGGAGAGGACGCAAGGTGAGAAGACGAGGTCGCTTCACGTCTCTCCCCCGTGGACCGGAGAGAGCCGGCCCACAAAGAGTCCACCTGCTTTCATCTGTGGTCCAAGGATCGCCGGCGCATTGAACGGCACTACAGTGGGTTCACCTGGGATACCCTTGGCCGGACGAGGCATCCGGATTCTACCCCCCCCCCCCCCCCCCTCCTACTCCTGTCGGCTTACAAGCGACCGGATTAACCCCCTCTAGTGTATCTAGTATATAATCATTAAAGTATCATTGCTGTTATTCCTTAACTATTCCAGGTCGTATATTTACCACCTGCGCCTTCAGAGATTGGACCTTCTCTATTGATATACCGATGAATACTCTTTGCCATAAAAGTGCATACTATTTCAATTCATAAATGTAATTAAGTGATTAAGTGCTTGTTCTACACACCATCGCTGTGTAGAAATAAAGACCTGTTTCGACTTCGTACATTTGTGTTGGATCCGTTTCATCTACGTGAGAGTGTTTATGATAATATATTTATGCCGTGTACTGGGTGGCCGAATATTAAGTACAAAGGTAGTGGTAGTAAGTATCATATCTAGTAATACAGTCAGGGAATTGTACCCCTCAGTTACACTATTGCTATATTTATTTATACATTTAGACCTGAAACGCCTGCTAATAATGCATTATATAGCCTGCATATACACACAAATGTGTTTCCCTGTTTCAATGGGTTAAATAAACGTTGTCATCATTGTAGCAAAAAAGACAGGACCGGAAAAGTCTTTATCGTATGTAGGGGTGCCCTGGAATATTTTATTGGACACAGGGGTGCCTTGGCAGCAGAAAGGTTGAGAACCCCTGATGTAGACTACACTCACTGTAATGTGGCATGTAGACTACACTCGCTGTAATGTGGCATGTAGACTACACTCGCTGTAATGTGGCATGTAGACTACTCACTGTAATGTGGCATGTAGACTACACTCACTGTAATGTGGCATGTAGACTACACTCACTGTAATGTGGCATGTAGACTACACTCGCTGTAATGTGGCATGTAGACTACACTCACTGTAATGTGGCATGTAGACTACACTCACTGTAATGTGGCTGTAGACTACACTCACTGTAATGTGGCATGTAGACTACACTCGCTGTAATGTGGCATGTAGACTACACTCGCTGTAATGTGGCATGTAGACTACACTCGCTGTAATGTGGCATGTAGACTACTCGCTGTAATGTGGCATGTAGACTACTCGCTGTAATGTGGCATGTAGACTACACTCACTGTAATGTGGCATGTAGACTACACTCACTGTAATGTGGCATGTAGACTACACTCACTGTCTGTAATGTGGCATGTAGACTACACTCACTGTAATGTGGCATGTAGACTACACTCACTGTAATGTGGCATGTAGACTACACTCACTGTAATGTGGCATGTAGACTACACTCACTGTAATGTGGCTGTAGACTACACTCACTGTAATGTGGCATGTAGACTACACTCGCTGTAATGTGGCATGTAGACTACACTCGCTGTAATGTGGCATGTAGACTACACTCGCTGTAATGTGGCATGTAGACTACACTCGCTGTAATGTGGCATGTAGACTACACTCACTGTAATGTGGCATGTAGACTACACTCGCTGTAATGTGGCATGTAGACTACACTCGCTGTAATGTGGCATGTAGACTACACTCGCTGTAATGTGGCATGTAGACTACACTCGCTGTAATGTGGCATGTAGACTACACTCGCTGTAATGTGGCATGTAGACTACACTCGCTGTAATGTGGCATGTAGACTACACTCACTGTAATGTGGCATGTAGACTACACTCACTGTAATGTGGCATGTAGACTACACTCGCTGTAATGTGGCATGTAGACTACACTCGCTGTAATGTGGCATGTAGACTACACTCGCTGTAATGTGGCATGTAGACTACACTCGCTGTAATGTGGCATGTAGACTACACTCGCTGTAATGTGGCATGTAGACTACTCACTGTAATGTGGCATGTAGACTACACTCACTGTAATGTGGCATGTAGACTACACTCACTGTAATGTGGCATGTAGACTACACTCACTGTAATGTGGCATGTAGACTACACTCACTGTAATGTGGCTGTAGACTACACTCGCTGTAATGTGGCATGTAGACTACACTCGCTGTAATGTGGCATGTAGACTACACTCGCTGTAATGTGGCATGTAGACTACACTCGCTGTAATGTGGCATGTAGACTACTCGCTGTAATGTGGCATGTAGACTACACTCACTGTAATGTGGCATGTAGACTACACTCACTGTAATGTGGCATGTAGACTACACTCACTGTAATGTGGCATGTAGACTACACTCACTGTAATGTGGCATGTAGACTACACTCACTGTAATGTGGCATGTAGACTACACTCACTGTAATGTGGCATGTAGACTACACTCACTGTAATGTGGCATGTAGACTACACTCACTGTAATGTGGCATGTAGACTACACTCCCTGTCTGTAATGTGGCATGTAGACTACACTCCCTGTCTGTAATGTGGCATGTAGACTAGGGGTGCACCGATATATCGGTCGGGTATCGGTATCGGCCGATAAGTGCCTTGTTGACTGCTATCGGCCTATCGGCCGATAAGCTCAAATGTGCCGATAGCAGTCGCCGATAACTAACCATCCATTTGTGTAGCGTCAAAAGGCAAAAAAAAAAAATTCACTCGCGACCTACCTGCACAACGCCCGCCGTCCGCCCCACACACACACAAGCTACTGCATCAAAGTTACTATTTATGATTAACAAGGCATTCGTTTTGTGGCATTAACGTTATATAGTTAGTGTTACACGGACAATAACATCAGCATATTATTATTACTCATAGCAGCAAGGCATTACTCCGAGTCCGTTCATAGCCGGGAGGCAGACGACTAACGTTACTGGTGAAAATGTGATTTACGTTGGAATACTCCTTTGCCAACTTGCTGTACTTTGCTTGCAGGTCTGCAGCCATTATTACTGGATTAAGAATAGCCCCAACTTTAGCCAACGTAACGTTATGGCTAAACCTTTAACATTAGTTAACCCTAGCTTTCGGTTAGCTGTTCAATGCTAATGTAATAACACAACCAAGCGAATCCATCAGAGCTCCCCATCAACACCGCTCTGTCGGGAGGATGGCATTTAAGAAAGTATCTGCTGTTAAAATGACACAAACATTCGTTTTGTGGCATTAACGTTATTATAGTTAGTTACACGTTCAATTACATCAGCATAGTATTTACCCGAAGATAGCAAGCAAGCCGTGCATAGCTCGGTTACATTCCGTTGCTCATTCCGTACCCAACTACACATTCTGCAATCTGTTAATAAAGTTTTCAACCAGACAAATGTATAGAAAGGCTTTGTTTTATTATAACATTTGTTGCAGTAAAATCATTGTGTCTCGTTTGGCCATCCTGTGGAGCGCGCTGGTCGGCGGGCACTGCCGGGCAGCTAACTTATTAGCTTGTTGTGGTTCTGAGTTTGACTCGCATTCTCACAAGCAGATCAATGGCGGCATGCCCCGAAGTAGAAAAATGAATAAACGCTTGGTGGTAAGCAGGAGGTGGGTGCTAGCGGTGTGGCGTAATTGGCCGAATCGACTGTCAATCAAAATGGTTCCATTGCATTGGTTGAAAGCTCTGGTTGAGAGAATAGTATCCCGCTGCAGGCCGCCAGAATGGTTCCATTGCATTGGTTGAAAGCTCTGGTTGAGAAAATAGTATCCCTCTGCAGGCCGTCAGACGATACTGGGAGAGGGATCAGTGATACCATAAACATATTTCTTGATGTTTCCTTTTTTAAGTAAGTAAAGAGGCCTACAAATACAAACACACATACAAATATACAGTAGTTTCGTTAAAAAAATTAAAAAAAAATTAAAAAAAAATATTAAAAAAAATATTAAAAAAAATTAAAAATACTTATTTTTTGCCACAATTATCGGTATCGGTATCGGTATCGGCCGATTGTGTTAGTTGAACAATCGGTATCGGTATCGGTGGCCAATTTTCATATCGGTGCACCCCTAATGTAGACTACACTCACTGTAATGTGGCATGTAGACTACACTCACTGTAATGTGGCATGTAGACTACACTCACTGTAATGTGGCATGTAGACTACACTCACTGTAATGTGGCATGTAGACTACACTCGCTGTAATGTGGCATGTAGACTACTCGCTGTAATGTGGCATGTAGACTACACTCACTGTAATGTGGCATGTAGACTACACTCGCTGTAATGTGGCATGTAGACTACACTCGCTGTAATGTGGCATGTAGACTACACTCGCTGTAATGTGGCATGTAGACTACACTCACTGTAATGTGGCATGTAGACTACACTCACTGTAATGTGGCATGTAGACTACACTCGCTGTAATGTGGCATGTAGACTACACTCCCTGTGGTGCCAATGTTAGATGGATCACATCACATGCCATTATTGAACCTTACTGGGAATCTACACAAACACTGTCACGTCAGATCAGCAGACGCTTCACAGCTGAATTTATTTTGCAAATTTAAATAGCAATTTCTGGGTATAAATACACATAATCACACAGATTTCAATCAAGATGCTTGGCACAATATATAAAGAACAACTTTGTTTAGTCCATAATCATGTAGGCCTATTTATTAATTGTGAATATATAATGTGTGGCATTGTGCCATATATATGTCCCTTCCTCGAGAATGAGAACATGCCCCTCCCTTCCACAAGAATAGGGAGGTGTAGTGGTTACGTAATTTTCGTTTTTTCCTGTTCCACCCTCTGTTCCACTTAATGTATTTCCCCATTCACCATTTCTAAAACGGTTCGTTTAAAACAAATAAAGCATGGACATTGGCATGGTGTACCTTTCTGTCCGTATTCATCCACAATCTATAGCTCAACATGAAAATATTCGCAATTAATCGTAAAGGTAGCAAAATAACAATGTTTTCGTTAGCTGGGAAACTACAATGCCATTTGGCGCTGCTGACTGACGTCACAACAGCGTAGACCAGGGCTATTCAACTGCCGGCCCGCGGGCCAGATCACAATTGAGCCAAAAGTCACTCAATTAATGACAGATTTCATTGATAAATTGAGGGAAAACTTTGCAAGTCGATTTGATGAATTTGACATGTCCAGAGAATTGATGCATTTTGTGAGCAACCCATTTGCCAATGTAGCTGCTATTTCCACAAAAGGACAAGAGTTCCTTGCATCACTTCACATTGATGAAGGTCTCCTGCAACTTGAAATAATTGACATGCAAGCATCATCTGCTCTGAAGGAGGCACTTGAGAATGAATCCACCACAACATTTTGGATAAAGTGTATTCATGTCAAGACATTCCCCAAAATAAAAACGCTGGCAATATCTGTGCTAACAATGTTTGGCTCAACATACACCTGTGAATCCAGTTTCTCTCACATGAATGCCATTAAAATAAGCAACCGTGCCTCCTTGACAAATGAGCATTTGCATCACTGTTTGCGGGTAGCCCTCACTTCCTATGAACCCTCTTTCTCTGCCATTGCCCAGTCAAAGAAGTGCAATCGCTCTCATTAGATGTGTGTATATAGGCTAGGCCTGTCTGCCCCCCACCCCCTGATGTTTGAGAGTTAAGAGTGGACAATAAGTGATAATAAGATGCTGTGATTTGCTGTTGTTGCACAGACATGAAGCACTTTTTCATAAGCTCAGCTGCACTATAATGTGTTTTTTTGTTCAAGTGTTGATGTTAGAATGTTCAGATGCACATCATGCACTTGTTTGTTTTTTATTTTATTTTTATATTGAAATGTTGAAGAGGAGATGTTGCAGTTGTTGCATAGTCATAAATGAAGCACTTTTTTTGAAAAGTATACTACTTTTGCAATGTAGTTAAATAAAAGTTGTGAAAATGTGGTTGCGTGTTGTGTCAAGTGTACATATATTCATAGCATGGGGAGGCGCCGTGGCAGTCCAGCCCCTGGCCCTTTGGGTTTCTGACAATGTGGCCCCCTGAACAATTTAGTTGAATAGCCCTGGTATAAAGTGATACTTGATGTCCACATGCTTGCTTCTCTGTCTGCACACAGGGTTTTTGGATAGAGCTATTGCTCCTTGGTTGTCCTCGTATATCTTTACTGGTACATGTGGGCTATTACGGTCTACCCCTTTTAATAACTGTACAAGGTACATGCTCTCTTGAGTAGTAGCCGCTAATGCCATGTACTCCGCTTCGCAGGTTGAAAGCGCCACTGTTGGCTGCTTCCTGCTTTTCCAGGATATAACTGGACCAGTTTCAGTTAAGCTGAAACACTATCCAGTTGTGCTTCTCCTAGGGGTGGACGGTATGGTCTAAAATTTATATCACGGTATAATTTTAAGCATAGACGGTAACGGTATATATCACGGTATCAGTGTTTCCGTTAGAATAATTTTTTTTTGCCTAATAGGCAGGCCATATAAAGTGACATCCTCAAGGCATGTAGATTTATAATATTTTAACTTAAAACTAGGCTACTTTTGCGTATAAAGTCATTATATTCCAAATAAAATAAGTCCCGAGTCGAGACTCCGTGCTGCTTCCATTGCAAACAGCGGGGCTGGATTTTTCTAGAAGCATATGTAGCTGCAGAGCCGCAGAGCCAGTGGCTCTTTCAGGTCGTTCAGCCGTTTGGTGGGGGGGCGCTGTTGAGCGGGCCGCGTGTTGCTTAATGACAGCGGAAGAGTGCAAGGGCGCTTCCGCATTCTTCGCCGCGCATGCGCATGAGGTCCTCGCTTAGTTCAGACGCCCCATTCAACACGGTGAATCCCAAACTCGAAACTCCGTTAAGCTCCAGAGAGAGAGGCTGAAAACCGCCAGTTCTTGTCCGACGGATGGGAGCCGAATCGGGATCCGAGTTTTCTGATGAATAGCCCCAAAACATGGAGGTTGCGATTCGCGAACGGCGCCGGCTTCGCTGACCAGAGCTCTCTCAGATTCAAAATTGCAGCCTGGAACATACATGTTTCGGAACCAATGTGTAACTAGACAGTTACAATATAACATTTATATTAATTAACCCAGTTAATGCCTTAAGAGAGAGTCTGGTGGTCAATTACTACGGAAATGTTGTGTCTTACTAATAATAACTAATTCCGCGGTCAATATAAGTCTCTGTGATACTTTCTGAATATGATTTGGGAATGGGCAGGGTTATATTAGAAGAAAGACAGTGTAAACAATATAATTAACTCTGAATATAATAATGACGAAAAATAAACAGGATAGTGCTCCTTGTTGTGTTGTGTATCCTGTTTATTTTTCGTCATTATTATATTCAGAGTTCCCACACAGTGTATAGTTTGATTGATTGATTGAAAAGTTTATTAACAGATTGCAGAATACACTCCAAATACAACTCCAAAACGTTCATGTAAACATGTTGTGACCTGTGTATTCACCACGTGGAGAAATAAAAAATAATTGAATTAGACAATTACGTTTTATAAGCAAATATACTTGCCCAACCACTACTGTATGAGCGCAGCCAGTGATTTCAACGTGACGGCGTGTTTGTTTACATTCTCATTCATTCAAAAGATCCGAACCGATTGAAGTTTATGGATACCATGACTTGAAATCCTCTTACCTTGACGAATAAAAGCCTCCCCAATTTAGAAAACAGTAATCCAATGGCATTGATAATATTACTACTAACGCTCGGAGCTAACCAGCAACCGGACACTCAAGCAGAATACGAGAGCAATGACTTCCTTTCTGGGGGGTTTCAAAATAAAAGAGCGACGTCTATAGCAGCGGAAAACGTTTATTTTGTACATTATCTAACGTTAACACGAACCTAAACTAACGTTACAACTAACCTAAAGTTAGTTTAGGTTCGTGTTAACGTTAGATAATGTACAAAATAAACGTTTTCCGCTGCTATAGACGTCGCTCTTTTATTTTGAAACCCCCCCAGAAAGGAAGTCATTGCTCTCGTATTCTGCTTGAGTGTCCGGTTGCTGGTTAGCTCCGAGCGTTAGTAGTAATATTATCAATACCAGCCATTGGATTACTGTTTTCTAAATTGGGGAGGCTTTTATTCGTCAAGGTAAGAGGATTTCAAGTCATGGTATCCATAAACTTCAATCGGTTCGGATCTTTTGAATGAATGAGAATGTAAACAAACACGCCGTCACGTTGAAATCACTGGCTGCGCTCATACAGTAGTGGTTGGGCAAGTATATTTGCTTATAAAACGTAATTGTCTAATTCAATTATTTTTTATTTCTCCACGTGGTGAATACACAGGTCACAACATGTTTACATGAACGTTTTGGAGTTGTATTTGGAGTGTATTCTGCAATCTGTTAATAAACTTTTCAATCAATCAATCAAACTATACACTGTGTGGGAACTCTGAATATAATAATGACGAAAAATAAACAGGATACACAACAAGGAGCACTACCCTGTTTATTTTTCGTCATTATTATATTCAGAGTTAATTATATTGTTTACACTGTCTTTCTTCTAATATAACCCTGCCCATTCCCAAATCATATTCAGAAAGTATCACAGAGACTTATATTGACCGCGGAATTAGTTATTATTAGTAAGACACAACATTTCCGTAGTAATTGACCACCAGACTCTTTCTCTTAAGGCATTAACTGGGTTAATTAATATAAATGTTATATTGTAACTGTCTAGTTACACATTGGTTCCGAAACATGTATGTTCCAGGCTGCAATTTTGAATCTGAGAGAGCTCTGGTCAGCGAAGCCGGCGCCGTTCGCGAATCGCGACCTCCATGTTTTGGGGCTATTCATCAGAAAACTCGGATCCCGATTCGGCTCCCATCCGTCGGGCAAGAACTGGCGGTTTTCAGCCTCTCTCTCTGGAGCTTAACGGAGTTTCGAGTTTGGGATTCACCGTGTTGAATGGGGCGTCTGAACTAAGCGAGGACCTCATGCGCGGCGAAGAATGCGGAAGCGCCCTTGCACTCTTCCGCTGTCATTAAGCAACACGCGAGCGGGCCTGTGACCAGACCTGAAAGAGCCACTGGCTCTGCGGCTCTGCAGCTGCATGCTATTTCGCAAATCCACTGCTGCAGCAGCCGTCCTCCCGTCGTTATCATAACACTACACACATATCATAATGTTTACAGCAAACTGTAGTTGATCACCAGGTATGTTTTATTAACGTAGAATAATTCATATAAGAAAAACGATAGGTAAGATCTCTTACCTTTCTCCACTGGTTAAAAATGCCAGGAACTGAAATTGAAACTTGCTGTGCGCCGCGGTGATATGTGTTTATTATGAAATGACAATTGCGTGTTGACACGCCCAGTGCGCCCACTGCGCGAAGCCTCCTAAATAACTTTTTCCAGTTTGCACATATCTATTATCTATGACTAATTCGATCTATTTTTAGGGGCAAATGCGATTGAAATAGTCGCGCTGTGGTTACATGACGTCATTGCTATTTTAGAGCTGCCCTACCGGTTACTCGGTATAGTCAAAATCCATACCGTAGAGCAAATTCATACCGTTTATACCGTTTATACCGTCCACCCCTAGCTTCTCCTATCTTTCCTCACTTTTCCTGTAATGTAGCTCTGGATCTATAGTACCCTTGAGATACCTCAACAGGTGTTTTGCTGCAGCCCAATGCTGCCGTTTTGGTTCTGCTAAGTGTTGTGACAGTTTACTCACCACCCAGCTCAGATCAGGCCTACTCAGTACATGTCATAATGTATATCAAGCTACCTACTATCTCTCTGTATCCTGTTGAATCCATAACTTCTATAAGTAGGTCATCTACCCAAATCAACAGAATGACCCTTTCGTTTTCAGACTCTCTGTTATAGACACAGTGGGTGGTCGGCATCATTTTGCACAAACCCATTCTCTGTAAGGTGATCATGCAGGGCACGAAATTAACTTTTTGACTCACCGGCCAGTGGCGGGTAGATGGGAAAAATCTACCCGCCAAGCATATTTCTTACCAGCCAAAAGAAAACGCATTTTTGTGCCACATATATATATATAATAAAAAAATCAGTAAATTTCAAGTAGATAGGGTATTATGTTGAAGAATACACTTAAATAAGAGGCCAGAGTATTTGTCCCCCGGCCCCACCCAATGGCCCCATGCACACACACACACAAAAATCGAAGTAAAAAATAAAAATGAAAATCGAAAAGCGAGAGACTAAACCTAACGCTCTTGTTGTTGTTAGCTTACATGCTAACGTGAATGGGATCGACCATAGCATTGCGGCTAGGCTAGCTACCATAGCAGTACAGCAGCTAGTTGAATGGATAAACGTTATTTAACATTCCAGAATGGGTACAATACAATACGGCTCAATACAAACAGTTGTTAAGGGGGGGGTGCAGAGTCATCAACACAATGTACCACCAAGAGTGGAGAGTTTATGTCTCTCAAAAAGCGAGAGACTAAACCTAACGCTCTTGTTGTTAGCTTACATGCTAACGTGAATTGGACCGACCATAGCATTGCGGCTAGGCTAGCTACCATAGCAATACAGCAGCTAGTTGAATGGATAAACGTTATTTCGATGGCACAAGCTTCGAACATTAAAAAAAAGTTAAATTTTTTTTTTTTTACTTCGATTTTTTTTTTAATGTTCGAAGCTTGTGCCATCGAACGAAGCTTCGAAGTATTTAAGACAGCCCTAATTTTTTACGTTTGGTGAGTGATTTATGAAGACCACTCGCCAGTCTGGCGAGTAGTCACTGGCAAACGGTGCGCGTCTTCTGAGTGCTCGCTTTAGTTGACAGTGCCACGAGAGCACTGCACAAGACCCGCGGACATATAATGTTTAATAAAAGTTCCCGCAGTATTGGCCAACCCGCGGACATATATAATGTTTAATAAAAGTTCGCGCAGTACTGGCCAACCCGCGGACATATATAATGTTGAATAATAGTCCTGCGGTACTAGCCATCACCCATCAGTCAAGGGAGCACTCGCAAACGGATAACGTTAAACACAGCAGAAGATGGAAAACAGACAGACTGACCAACGGGAAACTGCATCCAACCCCAGAGTATAAGTTACTAAGGACACATTTAAATCACAGAGGTGTATGTTAGTCTATTGGAACTGTATACAGTGGTTAGCTTCTAGTTAGTGTTTTAGCTATAGAGCTGCTTGCTAGCTAACGTTACCCCCGTGTGCGCGTGTGCTCAAAGCAGCCAGCCCCATGTTAGCTAGGTGTATCTGTTATATTGACTATAATGTTTCCAAAAAAGCACCGGACTACGACGTAAGGTTAGACATTTTATTTCATGCTCAAAAGCCCCTGGCTTGCACATTGCAGTCACGAAAGGGGCTAGCTCAACCAGTGCACAACAGCACACCAACCGAACTGACGCTACCACAACACTTGACGGTACTTCACAGCACTGTCGTAAAGACCACAGTGCTGTCTTAAAGGCACAGTGAACACCGTTGTGATGCCTACCCAGATGCACACAACATTGACGCGGCTTGACAACCGAGGTTCAAAGTTAACTTGATTGAAAACTTTATTAACAGATTGCAGAATGGGTACAATACAGTACGGCTCAATACACACAATTGTTAAGGGGATGCAGACCAGAGAAAGACTTTCCTCTTGTTTACATCAGGGTCCCCCATTTTCAATTCATCATAACATATGACATACACGACATACAGATCTAGACAGTACTGCTACATCTATACATTTCACATCTATACACTTCACAACTTCGGTTTTTTTCTTTCACTGCCCAACCCAGCATCTTTCACTGCCCAGTTCAGCCCAACCCAGTCCAGAATAGATCCCTCTTTCATGTTAATATGTTTTATGCTAATATTGTGAAGAGTAGAGACACTGTTATTAATGTTTTATGCTAATAAATATTTTAAAGAGTAGAGACACAGTGTGATTATTACTATGATTGAAAATCAATTTAGACGAAGACATACAAAGAAGTAATTATCACAATTAGGTTTTTTATTTTGGCTGGTAAAAAATATCAGATACTTGCCAGTTGGCTGGTAAGCCAAAAAGTTAGTTTCCTCCCCTGACTCATCTTAAACTGCATCTTAAGGCAAACCAGAACTGTGATCATTTTTAATCTGATTTAGTTTATGTAACTTGTTTCTTGTTTTTATCATTGATTGTCACAATGCTTTTACCCTAAGCAGGCTATTTATTTATTTATTGAAAGAGGTTTGCTGTCTCCTGGTGTAAATTAGCTCTTGTTACAACCCTGCATGTTTACATTTTGTATTTTGTACTTGATGTTCATTAACATGTGCTGTCCCTATCAAATAAACTATCAAATCAAACTACTGCTACAAAAGTAACAGTCACTTAACTTTAGTTTTTGCCCCTTTATGCATACAATGCCTATGTTTTGGCTAGTGTTGCTCTTCTAGAAAAATAATCCTTTCAGGGTTGCCTATTGAAATACTGTACACCTCCAGTACAGAAACATTGTTTATGAGTTTGCGTGTCAGGTAGACCATTGATTGACAGTCGATTCTGCCAATTACGTCACACCGCTTGCACTCCGGCCGTCCGGCGCTGCAGCTGGACCCCATTGCCCACCTCTGCGAGTTGTGTGTGGCACAACGACATACGCTACTGCATCAACATTATGATTAACAAAGCAAGGCATTCGTTTTGTTGCATTAACGTTATATTACTATTAGGGGTGCACCGATGTATCGGTCGGGTATCGGCCGTTAAGTGCCTTGTTGACTGCAATCGGCCGATAAGCTCGAATGTGCCGATGGCAGTAGCCGATAAATTCAGTCGTGTCCTGCACAACGGCGCCGCCCCCAGTCCCCCACACACACACACACAAGCTACTGCATCAAAGTTACTACTAAATATTCAACATTCTCTTTTGAGACTCCGCTTCAGACTCTTATCATTTGGCACTAAAAGCTAAACATTGTCACCGATATGGCTGTCCGCAACATGTCACTAATTGTGTACGCGAGGTGGTCGCTCAGTGACTACGTTAACATGAGCTAGGTTAGCTAGCATGAGCTACCGGGAGATGGAAGACTAACGTTACTGGTGAAAATGTGATTTATGTTGGAATACTCCTTTGCCAACTTGCTGTACTTTGCTTGCAGGTCTGCAGCCATTATTGCTGGATTATGAATAGCCCCAACTTTAGCCAAGGTAACGTTATGGCTAAACCTTTAACGTTAGTTAACGCTAGCTTTCGGTTAGCTGTTCAATGCTATTAATAACACAACCAAGCGAACCCATCACAGCTCCCCGTCAACACCCCTCTCTCGGGAAGATGGCATTTAAGAAAGTATCTGCTGTTAAAATAGGGCTGGGCGATAAAACGATAACGATGACTATCGCGATAAATTATTTCCTCGAAATAAACATGAAACGTGGTCGCAAAGTTTCGATATATCGATTTTCCAAGCTTGGATATGAGCACGCACTAACAACCAATCGGTGAAGGAGATGGCCGAGAGCGAAGGAGACCAGGAAGGAGACCCAGCGCTGCACCTCTGGGTAGAGAGGTAGGACTCACTCAACAACAAGGCTTGCTAGGCTAACTAGCTTGCACGGCGACGTTTTATATATTTACGTGCAGAGTATGTGTGCGCTGTGAATTCTGAGGCCACGTTCATAGTAGTGTGGGGTATACAGTGGACGTCGTTTCAATATATTGTGGCGGAAGAGTATTTTAGTGTCATATTTATTAGGGGTGCACCGATATATCGGTCGGGTATCGGTATCGGCCGATAAGTGCCTTGTTGACTGCTATCGGCCTATCGGCCGATAAGCTCAAATGTGCCGATAGCAGTCGCCGATAACTAACCATCCATTTGTGTAGCGTCAAGAAAAAAAGAAAAAAATTCACTCGCGACCTACCTGCACAACGCCCGCCGTCCGCCCCACACACACACAAGCTACTGCATCAAAGTTACTATTTATGATTAACAAGGCATTCGTTTTGTGGCATTAACGTTATATAGTTAGTGTTACACGGACAATAACATCAGCATATTATTATTACCCATAGCAGCAAGGCATTACTCCGAGTCCGTTCATAGCCGGGAGGCAGACGACTAACGTTACTGGTGAAAATGTGATTTACGTTGGAATACTCCTTTGCCAACTTGCTGTACTTTGCTTGCAGGTCTGCAGCCATTATTACTAGATTAAGAATAGCCCCAACTTTAGCCAACGTAACGTTATGGCTAAACCTTTAACATTAGTTAACCCTAGCTTTCGGTTAGCTGTTCAATGCTAATGTAATAACACAACCAAGCGAATCCATCAGAGCTCCCCATCAACACCGCTCTGTCGGGAGGATGGCATTTAAGAAAGTATCTGCTGTTAAAATGACACAAACATTCGTTTTGTGGCATTAACGTTATTATAGTTAGTTACACGTTCAATTACATCAGCATAGTATTTACCCGAAGATAGCAAGCAAGCCGTGCATAGCTCGGTTACATTCCGTTGCTCATTCCGTACCCAACTACACATTCTGCAATCTGTTAATAAAGTTTTCAACCAGACAAATGTATAGAAAGGCTTTGTTTTATTATAACATTTGTTGCAGTAAAATCATTGTGTCTCGTTTGGCCATCCTGTGGAGCGCGCTGGTCGGCGGGCACTGCCGGGCAGCTAACTTATTAGCTTGTTGTGGTTCTGAGTTTGACTCGCATTCTCACAAGCAGATCAATGGCGGCATGCCCCGAAGTAGAAAAATGAATATTCGCTTGGTGGTAAGCAGGAGGTGGGTGCTAGCGGTGTGGCGTAATTGGCCGAATCGACTGTCAATCAAAATGGTTCCATTGCATTGGTTGAAAGCTCTGGTTGAGAGAATAGTATCCCGCTGCAGGCCGCCAGAATGGTTCCATTGCATTGGTTGAAAGCTCTGGTTGAGAAAATAGTATCCCTCTGCAGGCCGCCAGACGATACTGGGAGAGGGATCAGTGATACCATAAACATATTTCTTGATGTTTCCTTTTTTAAGTAAGTAAAGAGGCCTACAAATACAAACACACATACACACATACAGTAGTACAGTAGTTTCATTAAAAAAATAAAAAAAAAATAAAAAAAAAATAAAAAAAAATATTAAAAAAAATTAAAAATACTTATTTTTTGCCACAATTATCGGTATCGGTATCGGCCGATTGTGTTAGTTGAACAATCGGTATCGGTATCGGTGGCCAATTTTCATATCGGTGCACCCCTAATATTTATTACATTGCCATGAGATATTCCGCTTGTCGGCTAACTTCTAACGTGCGCGGACTGATGACGACATCAACTCGACTCGAGACATTCGCAGCAGCATAATAAGACAACAGGCTGGCTAGGCTAACTAGCTTGCACGGCGACGTTTTATATATTTACGTGCAGAGTATGTGTGCGCTGTGAATTCTGAGGCCACGTTCATAGTAGTGTGGGGTATACAGTGGACGTCGTTTCAATATATTGTGGCGGAAGAGAGTATTTTAGTGTCATATTTATTACATTGCCATGAGATATTCCGCTTGTCGGCTAACTTCTAACGTGCGCGGACTGATGACGACATCAACTCGACTCGAGACATTCGCAGCAGCATAATAAGTTAATTAAACTTGACATACATTATATCGACGATAATTATCGATATCGAATTATATGAAAATAATTTTATAATTTTATCGCGATAACGTTTTTGGTCATATCGCCCAGCCCTATGTTAAAATGACACAAACATTCGTTTTGTGGCATTGACGTTATATAGTTAGTGTTACACGTTCAATAACATCAGCATATTATTTACCCGAAGATAGCAAGTAAGCAAGGCATTACTCCGTTCATAGCTCGGTTCCATTCCGTTGCTCATTCCGTACCCAACTATCCATTCTGCAATCTGTTAATAAAGTTTTCAACCAGACAAATGTATAGAAAGTAGGGCTGGGCGATACGACGATATTATATAAATATCGGGTACAGTTCATTAACGATACACTTTTTCAACGTATCGTGGATATCGTGATGTTTTGCCCAAGAGGATTGTGTCGCGTCAATCTGTCCACACGTTACTCGTTCATATCTCAGCCCGTGCTGAGATATGCCCATTCCGCGGTCTGTTAATAAAGTTTTAGATAGAGAGAGATGCAGTGCTAGAGTAGTCGCACGCTCCCTGTGCTCCCGATGCCAATCTTATTATAGCAACTTAATGCTTGCCTAAAGAATTGACGAATGCCACTTTTACACTGAAACCGCCCTGTCTGCTTAGACATTTCGTTTATTGTCGGATTTAATTTAAATGTCATTTATTAAATGAGTAAAGGATTACGGAGCCAAGGCCCTCCCGACACTCTACCAGATATACAGCCAAGACGAAGGATACGTCACACGCCGCCAACAGTCATGACAGACTCAGCGGAATTAAATCTAGGTGACCTAATGAAGGCTATTAAAGACGGGACTGATGTCTCTAAGAAAATCGCCAGACAGGTGGATCAAATCCAATCTGCATTGACAGCCATGGATGGAAAGCTGACAGGTTTGACAACAAGAGTCGACACTATGGAACAGCGGGTCAGTGACGTGGAGGACCACACCCAACAAGCTGACAGCCGACTCCACAAATTAGAAAAAGAAATATCTTACCTGACGGAGAGGAATATCGACCTGGAAAATCGCAGCAGAAGGTTTAACCTTAAAATCCACGGCCTTCCCGAGGGGAGAGAAGGTCCCGACCCAACCGCATTTTTCGAGACGTTCTTCTCGAACCTGTTCGGCCCTGACGCCCCGCTCCCGAGGCGCATCGAGCTACAAACAGCGCACCGGGCCCCGAACACACGTCCACCTGCAGGCCCCCGCCTCGTAATGTTTGGGTTCGCTTTCTCCGTCTCCAAGAGAAGAATAAAATTCAACAACTGGCTAGGGAAAAGCGGTCCCTCACGTTTGAAGGTGCCAAAGTCCAAATCTTTCAGGACATCCCACCGGCCATTCAAAAGATGAGAAAGGAGATGTTTCTCGAGGCCAAAATCGCCCTACAAGACAATGGCATTGTCTATAGAATGCGCTGGCCCACATCATTACAGATCGACTTCAAAGGGAAGCAGGTGATGTGTCATTCAAAAGAGGACGCTGATTTGTTTCTCAAGCAGAACAATCTTCATCAGAAAACTAATAAAAGCGGCCCAGCAACTGTTGAACACTAAGATGACAACCAACGGATCAAGATAAGTGACTGTTCTATGAACATTTGAACTTCTATCTCTTTACTTAATTTTTTTTCCACCCATAGGCATTTGCCCATAGCCATATTTATATTTAATTAATGATCTACGGTGTTGAATTAGAGCAGTCAATTGGTTATGTATCTCTGAACATTTGAACGTTTTTTTCTATTTACTTCATTATTACTTCACCAATGCTATGCCTACTATTATTGGAGGATAATCGATCACTAAAGAACTGCATAGGAGCCTACTGAATATTTATATTAATATATTTAATTAATGATCTACTGTGTTGAATTAGAGCAGTCAATTTGGTTATGCTGTGCAGTAGCTTGTTGATTAATACAGTGCAGCTGTATTGGTTTAGTTTTGCTCGTCAAGCCTCTTGCCATACTTTAATATAGCGGGTTTTGTTTAGTGTTATTATTGTCATTATTATTATTATCATTATCATGATCATCTTCACTACTGTCTTTTTTTTATTTATTTTTTTATTATTATTATTATTGCAGCTTGTTATTCGCTTTTTTCGAGACACTTAATCAAAGTATGCAAACTCTCAAGTGTGTCACGCAACATACTTTAATGTAACGTGTTTTGCTTAGTGTTATTATTATTGTCATTATTATTATCACGACCATTTTCACTACTGTTCTCTTTTTTTTATTATTATTATTGCAGCTTGTTGTTCGCTTTTTTTCCTTCTTCGAGACACTTAATTAAAGTAGGCAAACTGTGTGATCAAGTGAGTCACGCAATATTCTATCAAAACGAATTATGGTAAAAACAGTTTGTCACACTAATCTTCTTAGTTTCACGGCTCTACCATCTGAGGTCTGACGTTCGATCATGGATGGGCCACGCACACCACCTACTCATGCTATTAATTTGGCAAAGATCCATGGCTTAGGTATTTAATTTAAAAACGTTGTCATATGAACCCAGACTGTTGCTCACGACCTTGCCGCACAGACCTCAACTCATTTATATTGGGATTAATACTATAATCTGCCGAATACAACAAGGTTAACACATTATTCATTTTTCTCTTTTATTTTCTCTCTCGCCACTCTCTACCAGACAGCAGATTGTCTATCATTCAAGTAGAGTTAGGCTGAGGGGAGAGAGAGAATCTAAACCTTTTGCCATTTAACCTTGTCGGTTTTTATTTATTTTTTTTTTTATTTGTGGATGTGTGTATAGGGGTATGTGTTTGTGGGCATTCATGCTTATTACTGCACATATAAAGCCTATTTGTGTCTGAGGGTGTGTGTACATACATGTATATCTACTTCCTATTATTTAATCTAAAGCCTATTTGATTACTGTGGACATTATACTTTTTAGGCTACATGTGGTCATTGTGGTATTAGCTCTCCAAGAACATGAATTTTTGACAATTAGTGTGGTACTGGTAGGCTTGCTTGCATGCACATGGCTATATGAATGTGTGTGAGTACACATGTTTTTTTTTAATTTTTTTCTTTTTTTCTTTATGCATGGGCAGCAGGTGCACGCACACACTTATTATTATTTTCACTCGAAGCCCATTTCAGGTGTGTAAGTGCAGCATTAACGCAGGCACACGTGCAATATGTATGCACTTTATTGCAGTTATTAGTTCATATAAAGTCCATCTGCTAAATGTGAGACATTTACTTGTGGCCATGTCTGATGTCATAGCTTCAGTTTATAGGTTTAGTTAAAAAAGTTGTAAAAATCTCTCTGCTGGACAGAGACCACGAAACTCGGGAGACACAGGGGGGACTTTATGCACATCCCACACTAGGTGGGATGCAGCGTAATCTCCGGATAGGAGAAGTTATAAAAGTGGGAAAGCTATCCTGCTGGGAGTATAGAGGGGAGGTGGGTGGGCATGTAGGGGGGGGAGATAGACGCATGGGTGGGTTCGTACGGGTGGATTTGGAGGGGTGGGATATGGACAAGGGCGGATGTAGGTATGTTTTTTTTTTGTTTTTGTTTTTTTTCTGTCACATATTTTTCTTTTGTCATATATTGTTATTGTTTGTTCCCCCCCCCCCCCTTCCCTCTTCCTTTGGCTCAGAAATCTCATCAGGTCTTGGAATGTCGTGTCTCCCTACATAAAATCTCTATGATTGGTCAGGGTAAGAAGCTTCGCTTTATCTCTTGGAATCTGAAGGGTGCCAACCAGCCTGTAAAAATTAATAAAGTAATGAATCATCTAAAGCAACTCAGGGGTGACATTTTCTTTTTGCAGGAAACTCATCTTCGGTCGACAGAGGTTCATCGAATCAAGCGCCCCTGGATAGGGAATATATTTCATTCTAAATTCTCAGCTAGAGCAAGAGGTGCTGCCATCCTTATAAATAAAAATATCCCCTTCGAGTTATCAAATTCTATTGAAGACCCTAATGGACGATTTGTGATTATTTCAGGTAGGCTATGTGGTACACCTGCAGGGGAGGAAATTAGGCCACTTTACTCGCCAAATGCGAGTATTTTTTACGTTTGGCGAGTGATTCATGAAGACCACTCGCCAGTCTGGCGAGTATACAAAAAAATAAAACATTCTGCAATCACTGCACTGGCAAACGGTGCGCGTCTTCTGAGTGTTCGCACTTCGCTTTAGTTGACAGTGCCACGAGAGCACTGCACAAGACCACCCGCGGACATATAATGTTTAATAAACGTTTGCGCAGTACTGGCCAACCCGCGGACATATAATAATAATAAAAGTCCCGCGGTACTACTAGGCTAGCCATCAGGAGCACTCGCAAACAGATAACGTTAAACACAGCAGAATATGGAAAACGGACAGACTGACCAACGGGGAACTGCATCCAACCCTAGTACAACCATCGAGTATAAGTTACTAAGGACACATTTAAATCAGAGGTGTAATGTTGTCTACTGGAACTGTATTGGTTAGCTTCTAGTTAGCGTTTTAGATATAGGTGCTTGCTAGCTAACGTTAGCCCCGTGTGCTCAAAGCAGCCAGCTAGATGTATATCTGTTATGACTACAATGTTTCCAAAAAAGCACCGGACTACGACGTAAGGTTAGACATTTTATTTCATGCTCAAAAGCCCCTGGCTTGCACATCGCAGTCACGAAAGGGGCTAGCTCAACCAGTGCACTGTGCACACAACGTCAACAGCACACCAACCCAACTGACGTTACCACAACACTTGACGGTACTTCATCACAGCACTGTCGTAAGACCACCGTGCTGTCTTAAAGGCACAGTGTGCCTACCCAGATGCATACACAACATTGACGCGGCTTGACATACAAAGAAGTAATTATCACAATTAGCGATTTTTTTTGTCTGGTAAAAAATCAGTTTGGCTGGTAAAAAAAATCAGATACTCGCCAGTTGGCTGGTAAGCCAAAAAGTTAGTTTCCTCCCCTGTACACCTGTGATTATGGCATGTGTCTATGCACCTAACTGGGATGATGACAAATTCATATCCAATTTCTTCTCCTCCTTTCCCAAGGTAGATGACCACTATTTAATTATCGGTGGTGACTTTAATCTGGTACAGGACCCCACCTTAGATAGGTCGTCGTCCAACCCCCACTTCATATCCAAATCAGCTAAAATTCTCAACACATATAAAAATAGTTTAGGTTTATTCGACCCCTGGAGAGCAAAACCACATTCAAATAAAGCTTTTTCTTTTTTCTCACATGTACACCACTCTTATTCGCGTATTGACTTCTTCCTTTTGGACAACCGCTACCTGTCAGACGTACACTCCTGTGAGTACCACAGTATTGTGATCTCAGACCACGCCCCCACCTCAGTCGATATTACCTTTTCTAGATATGTTCTCCCTTTCCGACAATGGAGGCTCAACTCATCAATGTTGGCCCAAACTCCTTTCAAAGAATTTCTTGAGGTACAGATTTCCTTATTTATAGACACCAATGACTTTCCCGAAATCTCTAGGTGCACCTTATGGGAAACCTTTAAGGCATATATGCGAGGTCAGGCAATTTCTTTTATCTCCATCTTAAATAAAACAGAAAGAGCTGATCTGACTGCAACCGCAGAACATATAGCTAGGGTCGATAGCCTTTACGCCTCAGCCCCTACCCCGGCCCTTTATAAAGAACGTCTTCAACTCCAATCTAAATTCAATTTACTGACTACAAATAAAACGCAGAAGCAGCTATTCTTGACCAAACAGCGGTTCTTTGAATTTGGTGACAAGGCGGGGAGACTGCTTGCTCACCAAGCACGTGCCACATCCCTATCCAGACTGATCCCCAAGATCCGATCCACGACTGGTGATGTTATTTTAGACCCTGTAGAGATTAATAAAACATTCCTTGCCTTTTATTCAGAACTGTATACCTCACAGTGTTCTTCAGACATATGGGAAGGGGACAACCCTCTAGAGGAGATTGCCTTCCCCAATATTGATCAAGACCTAGCTAAGGCACTGGGCGGTCCGATTAAGATTACAGAAGTACTGGAAGCAATTACGTCTCTACAGAATGGTAAAACACCGGGCCCAGATGGGTTCACTGTGGAATTTTTTAAGTCATTCTCTACATCCATCGCTCCAATTCTCCAGGAAATGTATAACGAGTCCTTTTCGAAGGGTCGCATGCCCCCAACTATGTCTGAGGCCTCGATCTCTCTCCTGCTCAAGAAAGACAAGGACCCTCTTCTATGTGGCAGCTATAGACCCATTTCACTTTTAAATGTAGACTTAAAAATTCTATCTAAAATCCTAGCCAAACGTTTACAACAGGTATTACCAAGTTTAATCTCAATTGACCAAACAGGATTCATGCTGGGTAGACACTCCTTTCATAACACTAGAAGGCTTCTTAATATACTCAATTCCCCTAACTCTATGTCACCAGAAGTAATTGTCTCCCTGGATGCAGAGAAGGCCTTTGACAGAGTGGAGTGGGGCTACCTTTTCTTTATACTGCTGAAATTCGGTTTTAGCCCTGACTTTATTGCCTGGATTAAGTTACTCTACACCCACCCAGTCGCCTCAGTCCATACAAACGGACTTCAGTCAGCCCCATTTCCCCTTCATCGAGGCACCAGACAGGGCTGCCCCCTTACCCCCCTTCTGTTCGCCCTAGCCATCGAACCACTGGCCATCTGGTTAAGACAGAAAGAGAGGTTTGAAGGCATCACACGGGTCGGAAAAGTTCATAAACTGTCCCTATATGCAGACGACCTCCTGCTGTATATATCTAACCCGACCGCCTCTCTCCCTATAATTCTTAATATACTGGACAAGTTCGGGTTTTACTCGGGCTATAAGCTAAACCTTCATAAAAGCGAACTCTTTCCAATCAACTCCTCAGCCAAAAAAATACCCCGGACTTTCTTCCCCTTTAAGTATACAACAGATGGATTCAGATATCTAGGGGTTAACATCACCAACTCAATCCAAACAATGTTCTCGAAAAACTTCTCACCTCTTCTTGAAAAGTGCAAACTAGACTTTAACAGGTGGACATGTCTTCCACTATCTCTAGTGGGTAGAGTCAATTTAATTAAAATGGTAGTGCTACCAAAGTTTTTATATCTCTTCACCCATATCCCAGTCCTCATTAAGAAGTCATTCTTTAAAACACTTGACCGATTAATAAGCTCCTTCCTCTGGGGCAATAAGATCCCACGGATGAGGAGATCAATACTACAACTCCCCAAAGAGCTAGGGGGACTGGCTAGGGCTGGGCGATATAACGATAACGATAAATATCGCGATATATTTTAATAATCGATATCGAATATCTAAATAAAAAAAAAATCGAAAAATCGTTTTTTTTTTTTTTATAATTTTTTTTTTTTTTTTACCTGCAACAGGGCAGTTTTAAAACCAGAGACAGTGGACAGACTTGTCTTTCTTGCCTGCAACTTAAAGTAATGGCTTTGCTTGTCCAAATGACAATACTGACCAAATTCAGATTTCTTTTTCTCTTGTCCATTTATTTTGTTTGCTTTCTAATTTAAAATACATTTTGAAACTGTCTGTACACAGTAGGCTATGTGTGCTAGCAGAACTAGACTCCAGTCACGAGTCACAGTGCACATGTGCGGTGGTTTGTCCACCAAAAAAGCGCCAAAAGATCGAAAATAAACAAGCAGAGCCAGAACTGTTCAACTCCTCTGGAGCCACAGCCAGCAGAGAAGCCGGTTTACTTTAGCTTTTAAACCAGCTGCAGCCTGAGAACTGGAGTGTGAGGGGATGTAACACTAAAGATGGCGGCAATGACAAAGAATTGCTGCAAAATAAACATTATCTGTTGTTAAAAAAAAAAAAATTAATTTTTTTTATACTTATAACAATTCGATAATTATCGATATCGAGAAATAAAATAAAATTATCATATCGTTATCGCGATATGATTTTTTTCCATATCGCCCAGCCCTAGGACTGGCACTGCCTAACTTCCAGCACTACTACTGGGCGTGTAACATACACAAACTTTTATATTGGATGAGGGGCACGACACACAACTTAGGCCCGGTGTGGGTCGACATAAAACTCTCTTCCTCTAGACACTCTCTTCGCTCTCTGCTGTGCTCCCAACTCCCTATGTCGGTTACTGGACTCTCTGCAAACCCAATGGTGGTTGACTCCACAAAAATTTGGATTAAAATCAGGAAAAGCTTCGGCCTCCATAGGGCCTCTGACCTCTCCCCCACTTTTAATAATCATTTATTCCTGCCCTCTTGCACTGATTCTTCCTTTCAAGTCTGGTTTGACAAAGGGATAACCACTTTTAATGATCTCTATGACCAAGGGACTTTCATGTCTTTTCCAGACCTCGTAAAGAAATTCGACCTTCCCAAATCCCACCTGTTTCGTTTCTTCCAAATTAGGCACTTCACACAGAACCAGAACCCCAAATTCCCTAGTCGGCCCCCTGAAACCCTTATAGATTCACTAATGGTTCTTAACCCGGAAAAAAAACGGCTAATCTCCAACATCTACAACCTCATTAGCTCCGCTACGGATACCCCAGGAACCGGCCCTAAGAACTCGTGGGAGCGGGAGCTGGGAATTGAACTGTCTGATGAGTATTGGAGTTGGGCATTGGACTCTGTCCACTCATCTTCCATCTGTGCGAGACACGGCCTCACACAGTGCAAGGTTATACACAAAGTCCACTACACAAACTCGAGACTCTCTCGAATGTATCCCAACATCTCTGACACATGTAATAGATGCAAACAATCCCCTGCCGATCACACCCACATGTTCTGGTCCTGCCCCAGCCTTGCCACATTCTGGTCTGAAATTTTTGAAACTATCGGCACAGCCTACAACCTTACTATCACCCCTGATCCTCTTGTGGCCTTGTTCGGTGTTCCTCTGCAGCCTCTACCCTCCAAACTGTCACATTCTGTTCTTGCCTTCTCCACTTTATTGGCCAGGCGACTTATTCTTTTTAAGTGGAAACATACTCAACCTCCATCCCACAATAGGTGGGTTAAGGAACTACTATTATCTATTAATCTTGAAAAGCTCAGATTCTCCCTCAAAGGCCCTACTGGCTCCCTGAATACCTTTGAGAAGACTTGGAGACCCCTTTTAAAGCACATAGAATCCTTGACATCCCTGCCTGGTTGTGACGACTGAGTACACCCCCCCCCCCCCCCCCCCCCTAATGTTTTTTCCCCTATTTTTATTTTATTTCTCAAACTGTTTTGTCTTTTTATCTCAGTTATATTAGTATATTTTCATGTATTATATGTATGTTTGTTGTCGCTCTTCGTGGGGGTGGGGTGGGGTTAAGGGAT
Organism: Notolepis coatsorum; assembly: GCF_963971535.1. Lineage (NCBI taxonomy): Eukaryota > Metazoa > Chordata > Actinopteri > Aulopiformes > Paralepididae > Notolepis > Notolepis coatsorum. The sequence goes on along the minus strand of NC_140169.1, from coordinate 42,239,029 downwards.
AGGAAAGGGAAATGGGGGAAAAAATGGAAGATGTATAATATGTATAACTGTCTGCATAATTTTGAAAACTCTTCCAATAAAGAAAGTTAAAAAAAATAAAAATAAAGTTTTCAATCAGACAGATGTATGGAAAGGCTTTTATTATAACATTTGTTGTAGTAAAATCATTATGCCTCATTTAGTCATCCTGTGGAGCACTGGTCTCCTACTCGACGGCCGCGGGGAGCTAACGTTAGTAGCTTTGTTGTTGTTCAGCACACAGGACATTCAGGAAGTCAAACTAATAGCGCTTGCCGATTGGTGCTAAGAACAGCAGGGCGGGGGCAAGCGGTGTGACGTAATTGGCAGACTCGACTGTCAATCAAAATGATTGTGTTTCCGTCAGAATGAATGAATGAAAACTTTATTAAAAGGTTGCAGAATGGGTACAATACAGTACAGGAGGATGAAGACCAGAAAGACTTTCGGCTTTTTTACATAAGGGTCCTCCATTTTCAATTCATCAAAACATTTAGAGACATACATATATACAGTAGTTTCATAAAAATGCTAAAATGCTATTGATTGATTGATTTAAAACTTTATTAACATATTGCAGAATGGGTACAGTACAGCTCAATACATACAATTGTTAAGGGGATGCAGACCAGAGAAAGACTTTAGTCTTGTTTACATCAGGTTCCCCCATTTTCAATTCATCATATTTCATATCTAAATCATATAATATCTCATTGCTAAATATATGCAATATATAATCTAATAATCTAAATCTAATATATAATATAAAAATGCTAAATGCATGGGTATTTTATTTTGTCTTTAATGTTGGCTTGCAAACTCAAATACTGTCTTGGTAAGCCTCATAATGAATTGTTTGGGGAAAAAAAGAAAAACATCGTGATGTGTATCGTGTATCGCCGAATGGTCAGAAAATATCGTGATATCATATTTAGGCCATATCGCCCAGCCCTAATAGAAAGGCTTTGTTTTATTATAACATTTGTTCCAGTAAAATCATTGTGTCTCGTTTGGTCATCTTGTGGAGCGCTGGTCGGCGGGCAGCTAACGTATTAGCTTGTTGTGGTTCTCGCAAGCAGATCAATGGCGGCATGCCCGGAAGTAGAAAATGAATAAACGCTTGCCGATTGGTGGTAAGAACAGCAGGAGGTGGGTGCTAGCGGTGTGACGTAATTGACCGAATCGACTGTCAATCAAAATGGTTCTATTGCATTGGTTGAGAGCGCTGGTTGAGAGAATAGTATCCATCTGCAGGCCGCCAGACGATACTGGGAGAGGGATAGTGATGCATGGCATGGTGGAATTAATACCATAAACATATTTGTTGATGTTTCCTTTTTTTAAGTAAGTAAAGAGGCCTACAAATACAAACATACACATACAAATATACAGTAGTTTCATTAAAAAAAAATTTACAAAAAAAAATATATATATAAAAAATTTACAAATACTTATTTTTTGCCACAAATATCGGTATCGGCCGATTGTGTTAGTTGAACAATCGGTATCGGTATCTGTGGCCAATTTTTATATCTGTGCATCCCTAATTACTATTGCTATCGCTAAATCTAGGTGTTCTAAAATCTATTGCTATTGGTAAGACTAGAATAAGTTGCATGTCTCGGGAAACTCTTGCATATTGCAATGTCGGACGTTCAGGAAGTAAACAAGCAAAATGAGAGCTTCCGATTGGTCATTTGCTTTCTTTCCCATGAAACCAGTCACGTCACTCTACTGTGATTAGACCGTTGGCTTGAGTGCAATGTGGGACTTGTAGTTTTTTAACGATTTATCAGCGGAGGAAAAAAAGGACGACTGAGGCTGTGCGAGTAATTGATTTTTCCGGTTCGCGCACACATATTTCTAGGGGCATATGCGAGCAATATGGTCGCACTGTAGAGCCCTGCCGGTAACCCCTTAAACACCATGGCAATCTGCAACCCCGTCACTGATATTTTCTTCGGCCCTTCTCAAAGACGTGAATATAGTCTGCTCGAATAACGTAGTCCGTGACCGTCTCGTTGCTTGCTTTGTGGAGGGAGGAGAGTTCACAGTACAGACTCACGACACGTGGTCTGTCCCTGCCTGCGTAGTGCTCACGGAGTATCGCCAACGCTCTTCTTCCATCCCGTGTCGCGTCTCATTACTAGAGATAAACAACTTTTATTATCTAGACACTGCACTAATTCAGCATATGCTTCTGCATTCTTTGCTGCGTCATTCTTCAAGTGTTTCTTCGTCGTCTTGGTGAATCTCCGGCTCTTCCAGGATAATTCCACTGAGCCCACGCAGTTCCATGTGCGCCAAAAACCTCGTCTCCCATAACTTGACGTTTTTCTCGTCGCCGTCGAATAACGATTTAAACCACCTTTGGCCACTTTGACTGGGCCCATAACCTGTTACGTGAGACATTTTGTCAGCAAGTCTCCACGTGTGCAGTCAACCAAAGTAGTTAGCATTCGACATATAAAGAAAAAGACATGACTGAGTCTGCTCTGGGCTAAAGGCCTCTACATGCTACAGCAACTTCAAAGCAACTTCAACACAACATCGGCGCGATTTCAACGCGCTTGTTGCAGAGAGTCTTGTAGACTGTGTTGTGAGGATGTTGCGTACCTGTCTCAAAATCTAATCTAAACACCCGTTGCGTTGGTATTGCGTAGCAGTGATTGGTTGGTAGTGAATGGGGGCGGGGCTGTCATAGAATAATATTGGTCCGACTCCCGCAGCGAGGAATACCATCCGCCATTGTTGTAGCCAGCAAGCTATGCTATCAATATTAGCTAAATAATTAGCGTCATAACTGGCCTTTTTCTGAAAACCCAAGCACATATTGTTCCATAGCATACGCCTTCAGTTGATCATGACAAATCCTCTCTTACCTTGACGATTAAAAAGCCTCCATAATTTAGTAAATAAAGCTGTAGCCAGCCAGCTAGCATTGGTGCTATACAAAATGCTATCCACATTAGCTACATAGCTAACCAACTAAATACAATGGTATCCTGAGGTAATGTTAAATACAACGTTTGCTAGTCGAAATGACTGGACACACACAGGGACAAGTTAAACATCAATCAATTAATTTATTCCAACAGGTAGTTTGAGCTGCATGTGAGCCGGTCTTTCTCTCCTCTCCATTGGAAACTAATGAAGTTTCGTTAAAAAGCACAGAACCGGCTGACAAAAGTTAAGCTGCTAGCAACAGACACTATAATACTTCCGGTCGGGATTTCAAAATAAAAGAGCGACGACTAAAAGCACCGGAAATACGTTTATTTTGTACATTATCTAACGTTAACACGAACCTAAACTAACTTTAGATTAGTTTAGGTTTGTAACGTTAGATATTGTAAAAAATAAACGTATTTACGGTGCTTTTAGACTCGCTCTTTTATTTTGAAACCCCCCGCCCGGAAGTAAAAATGATGCTTAATTTTCTGCTTGTTATCAATGGGTTGGTTGAGAAGGGAAGCGTCATCTATCTAGGGAACCTAGCTATGTACGGGGTACAATGTTACATAGGCTGCGCGTTGATTTTGCAGAAGCATAAAGGTAGAGTGTCTAAAACACTGTTGCTTTGTCGATGTTGTGGTGCAGTTGCTTTGAAGTTGCTGTAGCATGTAGAGGCCTTAAGACTTAAGCTATTAGTGCGCATGCTCTTTTATATCAAACACCTTGTCTGTTGTACGCATGCACACTTTGATGTCATACAGGAGCAGACACATGACTTTGTCCACCAATACAATATGCTCAACACAATCATGTTCATACATAGTGGACACAATTTTCACAATATTGGCTCTGTACACCACAATGGACTTTGGATCCAGGCAGGGTTAGAAATTAACATTATTTTTCAATGGCTTTTTTTGCACCCTTAATTGATTTTCGGGGGCTTTTTTTTTTATTTCGGGGGCACTGAATTTTTATTATGATAAATGGTTATTAAACATCCACATTTTACAGTCTTCGTAGGGCTGGGCGATATAAAGATAAATATTGCGATATATTTTAATAATCGATATCGAATATCGTTTTTTTTTTTTTTTTTTTGACCTGCAACAGGGCAGTTTTAAAACCAGAGACAGTGGACAGACTTGTCTTTCTTGCCTGCAACTTAAAGTAATGGCTTTGCTTGTCCAAATGACAATACTGACCAAATTGAGATTATTTATTTAGTTTGCTTTCTAATTTAAAATACAGTTTGAAACCGTCTGTACACAGTAGGCTATGTGTGCTAGCAGAACTAGACTCCAGTCACGAGTCACGGTGCACATGTGCAGTGGTTTGTCCACCAAAAAAGCGCCAAAAGATCGAAAATAAACTAGCAGAGCCAGAACTGTTCAACTCCCCTGGAGCCACAGCCAGCAGAGAAGCCGGTTTACTTTCGCTTTCAAACCAGCTGCAGCCTGAGAACTGGAGTGTGAGGGGATGTAACACTAAAGATGGCGGCAATGTTTTTTTTTTTTTTTATACTTATAACAATTCGATAATTATCGATATCGAGAAATATGATAACATTATCATATCGTTATCGCGATATGATTTTTTTCCATATCGCCCAGCCCTAAGGTCTTCGTCCCGCGGACAAAAAGATCCACACAAGCTCCTCGAACACTAGCCGTGTTTGCAGCCGGAGTCTCACGACAAGCTTTGCAATAAATTATATGTTGACCGGTAGCATCCTCCTCAACCCCTACCCAGTCTAATCCCCACGACTCCATCGTACTCTGCTTTAAAAAAAATAATTTGAGGACCTGGGGAATCTGCTTCTCAGACTCTTTTTCCTTTGTGTTTTTATAGTTTGATAAAAAACGCTCCATCTTGTCGGTCTTCAAAATGCCATCAAATGCTGGTGAGCTGCTCACCTGCTAATGTGAGAGGGTGGGGAGAGTGAGGTTGACATCGGCGTCTGATCAAAACAGATTTAACCTGTTCCACCCCAGGTGAAAATCCGCATAAAATGTATACCTAGGTAAATGGAATATTGCTCCACAAGGGCTATTTGCATATTCTTGGTATCTAGGTACATCGATGGACCTCAGGGAATGTATTCACAGTGTCAGAAATATTGTGTCTATTACTAGGCTTGCTTAAATTGTGATGAAACAAAGGAGAATATGAATTATGATTTTTCTTTGCATCTTTGACAGTGAATAACACCATGATAATAATGACCAAACTTAAAAAACTGACCTCGTTCAGTACCCTATTGAGATCATGTGTACAAAAAATCTAAGGAAATTAATAAAGGGAAGATGATAAAACCGAAGGTTCTGTAGATGCAGTACTGAATTCTCTCATCCGGACCAATGCAATTTGAAATATTATTATAGAATATAGAATAGATGCTTATACATTACTTTATTATAGCCAATTCGCACATTTATATATATATATACATATAGTATCTTTCAAGTGCCCGAGTTCAATTTGGATTTAGTATCACCAGGCGTGCATAATAACAGATAATGATATCTACTGTAATCGACTGTACTTTTTTTTATTTCCCCCACAGTGCAACTGTTTTGAAACTAATTTCAGATCTAATTGTTCCTACATGCTAACAATAGGGAGGAGAAACTAACTGCGTTTCAATATTTGTCAAAAACGTTACCTTTTGTGGCTTATCGCGAATAATACCAGTTATTGACATTCATAATTCAACTCTGAACTTTGAACCCCCATAGAACTTGAAGGGAAATGTAGTTCGGAAAAATTCCAACGCTGATCGGCAGCTATGCATCCCCTCCACAAAATGGCAGCAAAAAAACGACAATTCCCATGGTTAAAATTTTTAAAATGGTCGCCGTCCTCCCGATAGACTTCAGCAAATCAAGAAGGTAAAACGATATAATGACACTTTTTTTTTTTTTTTTATCTTTTTCCCCCTCCTTTTTCCTCAGATTTTCTCCCATCCCAATGTTAGTCGTTATGCCAATTCCCAATCCCCTTCCTGGTCGCTGCGCACTTACCCCCCACAGTCGGTCTGGGAGAGTGGAGGCTACCACGTGCTTCCTCCGACACACGTCCAGCCAATCAACCGCTTCTTTTCACCTGGCAGCGCGGATTCTCACTGAGAGGGCGTAGCGTGTGGAAGGATCACACTATCCCACTTAGATCCTATCCGCGCTTAGCAGGCGCCCCGACCGAACTGTAGGAGTTGCTGTTTACAACGACCCGGACCCACCCCGCCAGCTTCTCCCACCCTCTAATACTGCCAATTGTATTAGTGTGAACGGCCAGCCAAACTGGTGACAACCCCGGAGCTGTGAGCTGGATTCGAACAGGCGAATCCAGCCGCTCCGGGGTTGGTGACGAACGCGATATAATGACACTTTTAACCTATTGCTAAACTAACGTATTGATGATAATATACATTCTACATGCTTTTGTGACATGTTAGTGATGTTAATACTTGAAAACGGTTGATTTTAAAATCGCTAATCCAGCACCAAGCTCCCGCACCAGTAAACTGTCGGGGGCAGCTTGGAATGATGGAATCATCCATGATAAATTAACTTTGACTTGAATGAATGCCCATTCTTTCTCTAGAACAATACAGATTGACAAACGTTTCATTATGCACTATACAACTAAGGTTAATAAGTTATAATTAAGATATCAATTGTATAAGATTTATTTAGGATAACTAAAGACAGTACTTTACTAAAGGTTGACACTCGCAGTAATTTCTTCCAGAACAAGCTTAAAATAGCAAAGGATATAGATCATTTGTTTGTCTATATCGTCTGTTTGTCTCTCTCTCTCTCTCTCTCTCTCTCTCTCTCTCTCTCTCTCTCTCTCTCTCTCACACCTTTGTAAAACACTCATGAGACTTGTCTTTCTTGCCTGCAACTTAAAGTAATGGCTTTGCTTGTCCAAATGACAATACTGACCAAATTGAGATTTATTTTTCTCTTATCCATTTATTTGGTTTGCTTTCTAATTTAAAATACAGGTTGAAACCGTCTGTACACAGTAGGCTATGTGTGCTAGCAGAGCTAGTCACGAGTCACGGTGCACATGTGCGGTGGTTTGTCCACCAAAAAAGCTCCAAAAGATAGAAAATAAACTAGCAGAGCCAGAACTGTTCAACTCCTCTGGAGCCACAGCCAGCAAAGAAGCCTGTTTACTTTCGCTTTCAAACCAGCTGCAGCCTGAGAACTGGAGTGTGAGGGGATGTAACACTAAATATGGCGGCAACGACAAAGAATTGCTGCAAAATAAACATACATCTGTTGTTAAAAAAATATATATATATATTTTTTAATACTTATAACAATATCGATAATTATGGATATTGTGTGATATGATATTGTTATCGATATCGTTATCGCAATATCTTTTTTGGCCATATCGCCCACGCCCAGCCCTACAAGTGGTAGTGTAACAGAGTATTTTCTGTTTCCCAAATAATAGATTCTTATCAAACTGGTGAACTACACGCCTGTAGCCCCTAAAGCTGCTAAAATACACATTTTGTTCACTGTTTTGTTTCTAGAAGTAGAGCAGGTTGGAAACCCTAAGTATTACTCTCCCCAAAACCAAGACTTCTCCCCAAGCAGAAACAATTTATGAGTAACTCATACCAGGGTTCGAAATTAACGGGGGCTTGGGGCATAATGCCCTTGAAAATGGACAAAATGCCCTCGAAAATCAGTTAAGGGGGGCACAAAATGCCCCAGACAGTTTACTAATTATATATATATATTTATCCGGTAATGGAGCGTCTGTGTATCGTACGGTTCAGATGACGCGCAAATAAAAAAAATTATTTGGCGGAGCCAGGTGCTAGTCAGTTTGTGTACAAATGGCAAGCACAATCTAAATCAATCTTCATTACGACTTTAAAAACATAGCCATTAACATTACATAGGCATACACACATCTTGCCATAGCGTTAGCAGTTTGTACAATACAACGCACGTTTTAACTATGGTAGCACTAGCCCCAGCTAATACAGTCAATGAAATGTTATCGTAGCTACAAGCTAGCAGAGGAGGGAATGAGAGTCTGAGAGGCGGGGTGTTTAAAGACAATGATAGGCGTTTATTCAACATCCAAGAAGGCTAACATACAACTGTGTTTACTAACTCCAACCGGGACTATTGCCGCTTTCGTGCTGCTTGTTGATGTTATGATCTCCTCCTAACGTTACCGGAGCTGAAGGTGCCACACGCTAAAATGTCCGTGGGGACCCGGCGCCAACCCATAGATAGTTCCAACTCAACGAATTACGTAATCCACCACAGTTGCACTCAATATTTAAATAATGTTAGTCTAAATAAATGTAGAGATACATAATAATTTCAAGCAGAAAACGAATCTTTCCATTAAGAACTGACAATCAGGGAATTTAAACATGGTTGACATTGTTTTTTTGTGTTTATATTATAGAAAGGAAAGTCTAGTGCTGGCTGAGCATATTGTTTGTTTGCACTAAGTTAATACTTTGACAAATGTAGCCTATATTTTTCAGTCAGTTCGGTCTTTGTGTGCCAAACATTATGAAACACTGTAACACTGTAAACCTTTTATATATATATATTAGGGATGCTCGATATTGGCTTTTTTACCGATACCGATATTCCGATATTGTCCAACTCTTAATTTCCGATACCGATATCAACCGATACCGATATATGCAGGGTTTCCCCCCCAAAAAAACAGAATAATTTCAGGTAACTAATAATTTCACTGTATGCAATATTGTTATTGTTTTTTTTTTTTACCGATACCGATATTTTCCGATATCACATTTTACTAATATCGGCCATCCCTAATATATATATATAAATGAGAAGCATGTTTAGATTTGAGTGTTATTTTTTTTTAATAAAAATTAACGTATATCGAACCGAACCGAAAACCGTGACCCCCAAAACCGTGATACGAACCGAACCGTCCATTTTGTGAACCGTCCCACACCTACCGTTTATCATAAAAATGCAGTGCCCCCGAAATAAAAAAAAAAGCCCCCGAAAATCAATTAAGGGGGGCAAAAAAAGCCCTAGAAATTTTTTTTTAATTTCTAACCCTGACGCATACCTACTCTCATTATAGGTGGTAAGTGTGTACACAAAGTTAAAACACAGATATACACATTCTCTCCTCAAGTAGATACTGTTTTTTTTGGGTTATCGATGAATATTGTTTTTTACATGTATTAACTCTAGAATTGCCACAGTTATCTACAATAGCAACGATAAAGAACAGGGTTCCCACGGTACCTGGAAAACATGGGATTAATTTTTTCATTTTCCAGGTATGGAAAGGCATGGAAACTGAGCAAAAGTTACCAATTACATGGAAATAGAAACAGTTGTCCTGGAAAATGTTATTGGATGATGTGTAATAAAATTTAACTATTGAGCAGTGAGCACAGAATTAACATGAGTTTATAAAACCCCTTTTTTTTTTTTTTTTTTTAACTTAAATTTTTTATTAACAGTTATTTAGACAGACAGCACTTACAAAAAATAAATAATAAAAAATGAAGAAACTAGCATCACAATAAAAACAAAAAGAAAAAACAGTGCACATAAATATTTACATGGGTATCACATGGTTAGTTGTCTGGTTCCCCTACTGTTGTTTTCTAGGTATTTGATATAAAGGTTGATTGTGTATCTCCCTTAAACAGGCATAAACAGATAATTCCTACTCAAGGACGATAAATGCTGACTAAGGTTTGTATGTGTGATCTGGGTCCAGAGACCCTCCTTGAGCTTCTTTCTTCCCTTCTCCTTCGTCCTTTCTTTTTTTTTCTCTTGTTTATTAACTTTCACTTTGCCTTTTGGTTCACCCATACACAAACCACCTCATCCCTGAATATTTAATATCACACCGTTAAACAGACATAAATAATAAGGTATAAAAGCATTCAGCACTTGTAATATCCCAAAAACAAAATGGAAAATATTAACTAAAGTACAGGTGTGTGACATGGGTTCATAGACCCTGCTTGAACATCTTTCCTCCTTTACCCTTCGCTCTCTTGTGTTGCATTTGGTTCTTCCTCTGTGATGTCGTTCTCGTTCCTTTTATAATCCTCCCACTTTCCCCATCTTTCCCCAAATTTCTCTTCCTGTAACCTCAGCATGTGTGTTATCCTTTCCATATCCTGTATTTCTTCCACTATTCCTACCCATTTTGCTATTGTCGTGGGTCTTCCTTGTACCACAGTCTCGTTATTGCTTTTCTGGCCGCTATCAACATTATCTTTATTAAATATTTGTCCCCCCCTTGTATTCCCTCGTGTGTCAGGTCTCCTAAGTAAAGCACCAGTCCTGTTTGTGGTAGCCCGTATCCTAATATTCTGATCATTGCTTCCCCTATCTCCTCCCAATAGCCCTTCAGCTTCTGACATCCCCAGAATATGTGCGTGTGATTTGCCCCCTCCTTCCCACACATCCTCCAGCATGCTTTTTGTGTTGGTGCATATTTTCCCTTCAGCTCTGGGGTTATAAAGAATCTGATTATGTTTTTCCATCCAAATTCTTTCCATATTCTCGATCCTGTTGTTGAATGTTGTACCTCACATATGTTCCCCCATTCCTTCCCTGTTATTCCTATCTCTAGTTCTCTCTCCCATTTCTCCCTTATATAATCGGTCGTGTGTCCCTTGCTGGTCATTATAGCCCGGTATATTGCTGATATTACTCTTCCTTGCCCCCCTTCGTATGCCCATACTATCATCTTTATTATTCCATTCTGTTCCTCGTCTTTGGCCCCCCTTATTTCTTTGTTGTAGTAGTCTCTAACCTGTAGATATCTGAAGTGGTCCCTGTTTTCTAGTCCAAATTTCTCCTTTAATTTTTGTAGTGTCTGCATTTCTCCCTTCTCTATCATTTTGCATATTGCTGTTGCCCCCCCCCTCTCCCACCTTCTGAATCCATGGTCTAACCTCCCTGGTTTGAATCTCTTGTCATGTGCTACCCATCTCAGGACCCCTGACTGCTTCTCCAATTTGTGTGTTTTTACTACTCTGTTCCATATGGTCAAGGTGCATTTGGTGATTGGATCTAATAGTCCCTCTTTTTCTTTAAATAGTTCCCTATCCCCCACCAGAGCTTGTACCTTGTATCCCTCCCCTTCTTTTTCAATGTCTTTCCATCTTGCCTCATATCTGTCGTTACACCAGCACGTCACTGCTCTCAGTTGTGCTGCATAGTAATAATCTTGTAGGCTGGGTACTGCCATCCCTCCCTCTTCCTTTGGTAGTTGTAGTGTTTTATATCTGACCTGTGGTCTTCTCCCCGCCCATATGAACCTCGATATCAGTCTGTCCCACTCCCTGAATTGATTCTGTGGTATTTGTATCGGTAGTGACTGGAATAGGTACAGTAACCTTGATAGTATGTTCATTTTAATGACCTCTATTCTTGAATTGAAGTCCAAGGGCATTACTGTCCATCTCTCTAAGTCTCTCTTGATGTTCTGATTTATCTGTGTATAATTCGCCTCAAACAGTTTCTCCACCCCTCTCGTGATGTTCACCCCTAAGTATTTAATCTTGTCCATGTCCCATCTTATCCCGTACTGTTCTCTAATTTCCGGCGTTGGAGAATAGTTCCATGCTAAGGTCTGTGTCTTTGTCACGTTTAGTTTGTATCCTGAGTAGTGGCCATATTCCTTCAGTAGATCCATCAGTGCCGGGAAGCTCTTTTCTGGTTGCCTCATGTATACTATCACGTCGTCTGCAAATAGGCCTAGTTTATATTCCGTTCCCTTTATCCTTACTCCCTTGATGTCCTCGGTCTGTCTGATCAGTTGTGCCAGTGGTTCTATGAAAACGGCGAAGAGCGTCGGTGAGAGACAACATCCCTGTCTGGTAGCCCTCTCTAATCTGATTCTATCCGTCAAGCTGCCATTCACCTTAACCCTCGCTGTCGGTTCTTGATATAGTGCCTTGATCATCTTCATCGCCCTCTCGTTCAGTCCGAACCTCATCAATGTTTTATATAAAAATGTCCAGCTCACACTGTCGAACGCTTTTTCTGCATCTAGGCTAATCAGTACCGCGCTACCCCCTTGTTTTTGTATCTCCTCTACTATGTGTAATGTCTTTCTCACGTTGTCCTGTGTCTGTCTCCCTTTAATAAATCCAGTTTGATCTTCATCTATAATGTCTGGCATAAACGTCTCAAATCTTTTTGATATTATCGATGTATACATCTTGTAATCTACGTTGAGTATGGACACAGGTCTGAAACTACTACATAATTCCCTATCCTTCCCTTCCTTCGGTATCGTGGTGATTATGGCTTCCTTCCACGAGGGGGGCATTTTCCCCTCTTCCATCGTGTGTCTGAACGCCGCCCCTAACATGGGTGCTAATTCAGTTCTAAATGTCTTGTAGAATTCCGATGGGAATCCGTCGCTCCCCGGAGACTTGTTGTTTTTAGCTCTACTAATTGCATCTTCCAGTTCTTGTTCCGTAATTATTTTATTTAATTCTTCATTCTGTTCTTTCCCTATCGATGGTAACTCTAGCTTCTCCAGATATGTTTCTATTTCCTCTTCTCCCGCTGCTTTTGGCTATGTGTATAATTTCTCATAGTATTCTCTAAATGTCCTCTCTATTTCAGCTGGGTCCCTCAATATTTCATTAGTCTTTGTATCCCTTATTGTGTGTATCGTGTTCAACTTCTGTTGCGTTCTAATTCTCCTAGCCAACAGTCTGGTCGCTTTTGGTCCCCCTTCATAGTACGTTTGTTTCATGAACCTCGCTTTCTTTTCTATCTCCGTCAATAATTCCCTATTTATCCTGGCCTTTACTTCTTTGATTTCTCCGAGCGTTTCCTGTTCTTTTGGTGTCTCCCCTCTAGCTTCTTCAGCTTCCCTATCAGATTGTGATATGTCTCCGTTCTGGCCTTCTTCAGCATTGCTGTTTTTTCCATCAATTTCCCCCTTATCACTACCTTCAGTGTGTCCCATAGAATGTTCGGGTCTACCGCCCCGTTGTCATTTTCTTCCTTATATCTGGCTATCTCCTCCTTGATCTGACTCACCACCCCTTTGTTATTTAATATTCCTACATTTAGTCTCCAAATCGTGTTCCTCCGTCTCCCTTCTAGATCTACTGTCAGATATATGGCACTGTGATCCGATATGTCCGCTACTCCTATACTGCTCTCCCGTGCCCTGTAACTGTCCCCCGTCGTCATCAAAAAGTAGTCTATTCTCGCATATGTCACGTGTGGGTGTGACGAGTAATGTGTGTATTCCCTGTCCATGGCGTGCATCTCCCTCCAAACGTCTGTAATTCCCATTTCCGTCATCTGAATATTCATATATCTACTGATGGGCGCCCGTCCTTTTCTAGTACTCGTGGTGTCTAGGTCGTGATTCAGTACTACGTTAAAATCTCCCGTACATATCAATATCCCTTCTAGTTCCAACACTATCATGTCAAAAATGGTCTCATATAAATCCCTCTCACTCTCTGGGGGTGCATAAACATTTACTAACGTAACCATTTGGCCCTCCATTTTCCCCTTCACCAGAACAAACCTTCCCTCCTTGTCTCTTACTTCCTTGATCAATTCAAATTTGACTGTGTTTTTGATTAACGTGATTACTCCTCTCCTCTGGTTTTGTTCAAAGGAACTATAGTATGCATTTTCATATCCAAATCTCTTCAGTTTCTCATGACCATGTGCTACCAAATGTGTCTCCTGCAGAAAAATCACTTCCATCTCACTTTTTTTACATTTCAACATCACTTTGCCCCTTTTTATCGCATTATTCATTCCATTAACGTTTAACGACATCATTTTTATACCTTTAACCCTTGTCATCTTTCTTCTTCTTTCGTCTGTCAGTCCCCCCCATGTCACACTCATTCCCCCCTCCGGTTGAAGCCTCCGCTCTCTTCACCGAATACATATAGTGCTTAAAGGATAACTCCACTATTTTGGGAAATTAGCTTATTTAACATCTTCCCTGGAGTTAGACAAGAAGATGCATACCTTTTTTGTCTCTGTGCGTGCATTTTAGCTTTGGGAATAGATGCTCCGTTAGCATAGCTTAGCTTCATCACTGGAAGTGAGGCAGGACAGTAGCCTTACAGTGCCTTACAGTGTATTGCAAGGTCTGACATTGACCAAACTTGATATGCATGACCTTGGTGGGCTCTAGGTCAACTCCTGAAAAGGGGGTCAATGTCAGACTTTGCAATCAAAAGTTAGGGGGCTAATAACCCTTGCCATAATTTCAGTGCGCCCCTAACTTTTGATTGCAAGGTCTGACATTGACCCCCTTTTCAGGAGTTTACCTAGAGCCCACCAAGGTCATGCATATCAAGTTTGGTCAATGTCAGACCTTGCAATACACTGTAAGGCACTGTAAGGCTACTGTCCTGCCTCACTTCCAGTGATGAAGCTAAGCTATGCTAACGGAGCATCTATTCCCAAAGCTAAAATGCACGCACAGAGACAAAAAAGGTATGCATCTTCTTGTCTAACTCCAGGGAAGATGTTAAATAAGCTAATTTCCCAAAATAGTGGAGTTATCCTTTAACATAAATAAAAAACATAAACTTTACATAAAGTGCTCCCAAGGCGTTCGGGGGGTCCCTTTGTCCCCCCCTGTCCCCTGCTGGTGGGTGAGGGGTAATTGCCCTCCTAACGAGGGGCCCCCTCCTGACGGCTTGGGGGTTTGAAACCCTTGCCCCCAATCGCTTGTCATATTTGTCCAGCTTTCTTACTGTTTTTTTTTTTGCTTTCGAGCTCCTGGTCAAAAGCGCTCCGTCCTTCCTTTTGATCAAAGACCCTCTTTTCTTGGTCCCTCTCAATGTGACTCATATGTTTCATTGTCCCTCCTTCCTCCCATATCCGTGTGCGGTGTCTCCCGTGTACCCCTTATTATTTTCTTTTCCTCTCTATTTTCTATGTGATGTCCATTTATCCCCTTAATCCCTCCCAACTGTGTTACTCACAGCATGTGTCTATGTATCTGTTTCAGTATGTTCTGTGTCTCGCCTTTCAAACCTAGTTATATTTCCATTTATTTCCTCCATCAGCTTGTGTATTATGTGTCCATGTATACGTTACGTTCATTTCTATATCCTGCCTCTACCTGGGAATGTGTGCTTATGCATATGTTATTTCAGTTTCTATACTTTGTCTCTATTTGAATAGTTTTTTCAATCTCTTGTGCGTGTACTCATCCGTTCGCCTCCTCCCGCCTCCTCTCCGTCTGGCCTCCTCATCCGTCTCCGTCCTCGCTCCGTCACGTTTCACCTCCGCCTCCTCCTCTCTCCTCCCTCCTGTCTCGGTCTCCCACTCTGATCCACCTGCGGGCTCCTTCCAATCTCTGCTGCAGGCTCCGCGTCTGTTCCTCCCGCCTCCTTCCTTCTCCGTCCTCCGACATCCTCATCCCTCGCCGTCTCATCTCTCGCTCCGCTTCTCGTGCCGTCGCGTACATCGCCGCCCCTTCCTCCCAGTGAATCCTTAGCGAGGTCATGGGTGACTGGAATCTCATTCCGTTTTCTTTCAGGGTTTTCTTCAGTCCCGCGTAGGACCTGCGTGTTATCGCTACCGCTGTCGAGTAGTCGTGATCAAATGATAGTCTTTTCCCTTCGATTTCAATCTTCTTGGTCCACGCGGTTCTGAGTACCAATTCCTTAACCTCGAATCTCAGAAAGTTAATAATCACCGCCCTCGGAGGTCCATTTTTTCCAGTCCTGTTTCCTTCATTTGTTCTTTGATAAGCTTTTCCACATATAGGGTCACCGATTCCCCTTCGACTCCTTCTTTCAGTCCCCATATTCTGATGTTATTTCTCCGTGACCTCCCCTCCATGTCCGACATCTTTGTCTCCATCTGTTCTTGTTTCTGAATCACACATGTTAATACCTCGTGTATCTCCGTGTTCCATTCCTCCGCGTGTGACGTCCTAGTCTGTAACTCGGTCACGTTTCTGTCCTGTTCCGTCATCTTCTCCTCCACCCTTTTGATTTCTGTATTCATTTCACCTCTAAAGTCCTCCTGTTCCTTCTTCAATTCCTCTCGTAGCTTCCCAATATCATTCCTTATCGTGTCCGTGTTCAGTTTTATCGCCGCTGTTATGTTCTCCAGTATCCCGGCCTGCATGATCACGGCCCATCCTGGCATTCCCGTGACTGCCTCAGCGGTACCTCCCCCTTCTTTCGCCTGGCTTTTCTCGGCTTCGCTTCGGGGATTCTGTTTCTTCAAATTCTCTCCTTCTCGTATGTTCTCCATTTCTATTTCCTTCACAATCGTTGTCTCTTCCTTACTTCTCGTGAGCATTTTCCTTTTTAATTACTTTTCGGGTCTTTTTTTATCCGTTTTTTCACTCATTTGACCAGGAGCTCTATCGCGCGTGTGTTACCCGTCTGCTCTCATACCGGAAGTCTATAAAAACCCTTTACATGTGAACAGCTTTTACTGTAGATAGATGGATGATCCCATGTTGTAGAGCATGCTCTTGGCATCCTATATGGTATATTGGATGTTGGAATTTGATGCAGGCAACTTGGTGAGCCAAGGGAGCCTTGGCATCTACAGTGAAACTTGAGTGAAACTTATGCAAGTTTATCCTCAAATGTAAGTAGCTGTGTTTTAACTGTGTGGTAAACCTGGGTTTATCAACGTTAGTTAGTAAGCAGTGCAATCTTTCAGCAGTCAGTCTGGAATTAATGTATGCATTCAAAAGTGCTGAATAAATGTTTTATGGGCCCATAATAGTGATTATTAATATTATTTAAAGGGGAACTATCTTATAAATGGCCTTTTTCAGTGTTTAGCATTGTTTCCTAGCTATGTGGACTTATATTAATATGATCTATGTCTCTAATTCTCATATTGGCGCATTCTTCCAATTCTCCTCTCACAATATTCACCCTCACTGAACTGAGTCATCTGAAAATGTGCTGATCTGTGATGTCAGAGAGACTCAGCTGCATGTTGAGACTCACACACAGCACAGTTACCATTGTGGTTGGAGCCCAGGCTCAAAACGGCTTAAGATCTTGAGGTAGAAAAATGCTGTTTTTGAGTACTTGATTAGAAATACAAAACAATGAATACAAAAAAGTAAAATTACAGAGGTGTTCCATAAACTCACAGGAATTGTGTAAAAGTGCCCAAATAGTAAACATAGTTCCCCTTTAAGTTAAGTTTTGCCATAATCATGTCTTTTGCCATAATCTGGTAGCTGGGGGAAAAAAATACATTATATATATATTTATATTAATTAGGGGTGCACCGATATATCGGTCGGGTATCGGTATCGGCCGATAAGTGCCTTGTTGACTGCTATCGGCCTATCGGCCGATAAGCTCAAATGTTCCGATAGCAGTCGCCGATAAATACCCATCAATTTGTGTAGCGTCAAAAGGCAAAAAAAAAAAAGTTCACTCGCGACCTACCTGCACAACGCCTGCCGTCCCCCACACACACACACACACACACAATCTACTGCATCAAAGTAACTACTTATGATTAACAAGGCATTCGTTTTTTTTAGGTGGTCGAGCGGAGATTGCGTTCGTCACCAGCCCCGGAGCTGTGAGCTTGGTTCGCCTGTTCGAATCCAGCTCACAGCTCCGGGGTTGTCACCAGCTTGGCTGGCCGTCTGCACTGATACAATTGGCTGTATCAGAGGGTGGGAGAAGCTGGCGGGGTGGGTCCGGGTCGTTGTAAACAGCGACTCCTACAGTTCGGTCGGGGCGCCTGCTAAGCGCGGATTGGACGTGAGGGGGATAGTGTGGTCCTCCCACACGCTACGCCCTCTCAATGAGAATACGCGCTGCCAGGTGAAAAGAAGCGGTGATTGGCTGGACGTGTGTCGGAGGAAGCACGTGGTAGCCTCCACTCTCCCAAATGATCTGACTGTGGGGGGTAAAGCGCAGCGACCAGGAAGGGACTGGGAATTGGCATACGACTAACATTGGGATGGGAGAAAAATCGGAGGAAAATGGAGGGGGAAAAAGACAAAAAAAAAACAAAAAAAAAACAAGGCATTCGTTTTGTGGCATTAGCGTTATATAGTTAGTGTTACACGGACAATAACATCAGCATATTATTATTACCCATAGCAGCAAGGCATTACTCCGAGTCCGTTCATTAGCTCGGTTCCATTCCGTTGCTCATTCCGTACCCAACTACACATTCTGCAATCTGTTAATAAAGTTTTCAACCAGACAAATGTATAGAAAGGCTTTGTTTTATTATAACATTTGTTGCAGTAAAATCATTGTCTCATTTGGTCATGCATGGAGCGCCGGTCGGCGGGCCGGGCAGCTAACGTAGCTACGTTATTAGCTATTAGATGCAAGACTAACGTTACTGGTGAAAATGTGATTTGCGTTGGAATACTCCTTTGTCAACTTGCTGTACTTTGCTTGCAGGTCTGCAGTCATTATTGCTGCATTAAGAATAGCCCCAACTTTAGCCAAGGTAACGTTATGGCTAAACCTTTAACAATAGTTAACGCTAGCTTTCGGTTAGCTGTTCAATGCTATTAATAACACAACTCCCCGTCAACACCCTCTCTCGGGAAGATGGCATTTAAGAAAGTATCTGCTGTTAAAATAAGTGTTACACGTTCAATAACGAGCATATTATTTACCCGAAGATAGCTGTAAACAAGGCATTACTCCGTTAGTCCGTTCATAGCTCGGTTCCATTCCGTTGCTCATTCCGTACCCAACTACACATTCTGCAATCTGTTAATAAAGTTTTCAACCAGACAAATGTATAGAAAGGCTTTGTTTTATTATAACATTTGTTGCAGTAAAATCATTATGTCTCATTTGGTCATGCGTGGAGCGCCGGTCGGCGGGCCGGGCAGCTAACGTAGCTACGTTAAGTGTGTTCTGCTCTCTCATTCGCAAACAGAACAATGGCGGCATGCCCGGAAGTAGAAAAATTTATAAACGCTTGCCGATTGGTGGTAAGGACAGCAGGAGGTGGGTGCTAGCGGTGTGGCGTAATTGGCCGAATCGACTGTCAATCAAAATGGTTCCATTGCATTGGTTGAAAGCTCTGGTTGAGAGAATAGTATCCCGCTGCAGGCCGCAAGAATGGTTCCATTGCATTGGTTGAAAGCTCTGGTTGAGAAAATAGTATCCCTCTGCAGGCCGCAAGACGATACTGGGAGAGAGATAGTGATACCATAAACATATTTCTTGATGTTTCCTTTTTTTAAGTAAGTAAAGAGGCCTACAAATACAAACATACACATACAAATATACAGTAGTTTCATTAAAAAAATATATATATATTTAAAAAAAAAAAAAATTTTTACAAATACTTATATACAAATATACAAATATCGGTATCGGCCGATAGTGTTAGTTGAACTATCGGTATCGGCGGCCAATTTTCATATCGGTGCATCCCTAATATTAATCATTTATTTTTCGGCCTTTCGGCATTCGGTTTTCGGCCAACTGTTTCCTATTTTCGGTATCAGTTTTGGCCAAGAATTTCCCTTCGGTGCGTCGGAAATCCATTGGGGGGTGCGTCAGCTAGGTCGGGAGGTGACAGGGGGTGCACGGCCAAAAAAGTTTGGGAACCGCTGCATCACTTAATATGGTACCTGGAAAATCAGGAGGTAGTATGGAAAAAAAATTCAAGGCAAGCGTGGGAACCCTGAAGAAGTGCCAACCACATATTATTATAATAATTCATCCAGTTTTCTTTTAAAGGAAAACTCCAACATTTTGGGAAATTAGCTTATTTAACATCTTCCCTGGAGTTAGACAAGAAGATGCATACCTTTTTTGTCTTTGTGCGTGCGTTTAGCTTTGGGAACAGTAGCTCCGTTAGCGTAGCTTAGCTTCATCACTGGAAGTGGAGGGGTGCAATAGCCTGACGTTCCCTACAGTCACCGAATACACTCCAAATACAACTCCAAAACGTTCATGTAAACATGTTGTGACCTGTGTATTTACCACGTGGAGAAATAAAAAATAATTGAATTCGACAATTACGTTTTCTAAGCAGATATACTCGGAACAATTTTTTGCCGAACGACTCCTCTCTGCGCTCACTCAGTGATTTATATGTGGAATCCGTGTTTGTTTGCATTCTCATTCATTCAAAGGATCCGAACCGATTGAAGTTTATGGATACCATGACTTAAAATCCTCTTACATTGACGATTAAAAGCCTCCCCAATTTAGAAAACAGTTATCCAATGGCTGGTATTGATAATATAATACTAACTACTGCACGGAGCTAACCGGAGCTAACACAGAACCGGACGGTCACTAAAGGAAATATAATGACTTCCTTTCTGGGGGGTTTCAAAATAAAAGAGCGACGTCTATAGCAGCGGAAAACGTTTATTTTGTACATTATCTAACGTTAATAGTGATGCACCGATGTGAAAATTGGTCATGTTTGTTGAATAAAAAAAAATAAATAAAAAATAATTTACTTTTTTTTGATCGGATCGGGAAAGATCGGTATCGGTAGATACTCAAAATCACATGATCGGGATCGGATCGGGAGCAAAAAAACGTGATCGGGACATCCCTAGTTAACACGAACCTAAACTAACTTTAGGTTAGTTGTAACGTTAGTTTAGGTTCGTGTTAACGTTAGATAATGTACAAAATAAACGTTTTCCGCTGCTATAGATGTCGCTCTTTTAACGTTAGCTCCCCGCCGGCCACGAGTGGACTACCAGCGCTCCACAGGAGTACTAAACGAGGCATAATGATTTTACTGCAACGAATGTTATAATAAAAGCCCTTCGTTCTATACACTTGTCTGATTGAAAACTTTATTAACAGACCGCAGAATGGGCACAACTCAGCACGCTCTGAGCAAAGGAAGGAACTGAGATATGAATGTGTAATGCCTGCCTTGCTATGGTCCGGTAAATACGCTGATGTTATTGAACGTGTAACTATATAACGTTAATGCCACAAAACTAATGCCTTTGTTAATCATAAGTAGTAACTTTGATGCAGTAGCGTGTGTGTGTGGGGGCGGCGTTGTGCAGGTCGCTTGACTGAAACTTTTTTCAAAGTTTGAACGTGTGGACCAGATTGACGCGACACAAATTGATGGATATTTATGGGCTACTGCCATTGGCACATTTGAGCTGATAGGCCGATGGCAGTCAACAAGGCACTTATCGGCCGATACCGATACCCGACCGATATATCGGTGCACCCCTAGTCTGTACACAGTAGGGGTGTAACGGTACACAAAATCCACGGTTCGGTACGTACCTCGGTTTTGAAGTCACGGTTCGGTATTATTTTCGGTACAGTAAAAAAAAATTGCTTCATTTATTTAACTGTATTAAACAATATAAAACGAATTGGCCATAATTTACTGAGCAAACTAATGCTTACTGCTGTAACCTACTAATACCACTTAATGTAAATCTGAAGATTATTATATAGCAGATGCCTTGGGACAACTGTAGCGTGTGCTTGTTTATACAGAGCCCCTTTCATGAGCAAGCCCTGCTTGAATACAGGGGCAGGGCTTGCTACAATCACGAAAGGGGCTAGTTTATACAGAGCTGGTATGACTTGCTGGCTGAAATATGGCCGAGAGGGAACTAGGTAGCGGGGCTCTATTACTTTTAACATGTGCTTAAACCCTGTGTTCTCGACAACAGAGTATGGTCGCAGATCTGCTGCTATAAAAACACATATGGCGTTTGTTATTGCTTTGGCCCGGTCTGAATTAATAGCGAGATGCTGCTTGAATGCCACAGGGAGCTGGGTTTGCTTCTTCGGTGTACCAGTGATATTCACATTAGGGTGATGCCGTTTCAAATGCGTGATAAAGTTGAACAATGCCGGCAACGTAGCCCCTTTCGTGACTGTGATGCAAGGCTTGCATCACAAGTGTGCATCACAGTCACGAAAGGGGCTAGCCGGCACGTAGCTTTAGTGCGATCCACCTGTCTTTGTCCATTACTGTGGTTAACTGGGAATCCGAAATGATCCCAAACGGGAGACTTGAATGTTGTGGGAGCATCTTCTAGCTCTGGCTGGTCAGTTAGTATTGACTCGCCATACTAAGGCTAATATGCTATGCTGAATTACAGCTCTCGTTCAGTGTAGCTGCGCGCTGCGTGGGATGAACAAACAACATCCGGTTAGTTGTGCACGTTATATTAGGGCCGGGGGGATTTAAGTTCAGCAAAAAAAGGTTCCATACCGTTGCAATCGTTCGGTGCACAGCGCATACTGTACCGGAGGACCACATTGAGGCGGTACAGTACGTATCCGCGTACCGTTACACCCCTAGTACACAGTAGGCTATGTGTGCTAGCAGAGCTAGTCTCCAGTCATGAGTCACGGTGCACCAAGTTGTCCACCAAAAAAGCACCAAAAGATAGAAAAGAAACTAGCAGAGCCAGAACTGTTCAACTCCCCTGGAGCCACAGCCAGCAGAGAAGCCGGTTTACTTTCGCTTTCAAACCAGCTGCAGCCTGAGAACTGTGTGAGTGTGAGGGGCTGTAACACTAAAGATGGCGGCAACGACAAAGAATTGCTGCAAAATAAACATAAATCAGTTGTTAAAAAAAAAAAAATTGGGCGGCTACGTGGTGCAGTGGGCAAGGCGCTCACCACGGATACTGGAGACGCTGGGTTCGCCTGTTCGAGTCCAGCGCTCCACATTGCTTTCAGTTTAGCTGGTCGTCCGTACTAATACACATTGGCCGTATTAGGGAGTGGGAAACTGATGGGTGGGGATCGGGCGTTGTGGACAGCGACTCCTACAGGTCGGTTGGTGCGCCTGCGCAGTAGAATCAGGAAGCGATGGGGGGCGGCGCCCCTCCAAAGCGCAGACCCCTGACGCTGAAAGATCGCGCCGCGCAGGTGAAAAGATGCGACTGCTGTTACCTCGAGACTTAGTCCACATTGTAGCCGGCTTGTGGGAGGCAAGAAACAGCGTTCGAGACAGGGGAGGGTTGAATTGGATGATACGAAATTGGGATGGGAGAAAAAATTGAAAATGGGAGAAAAAAAGTGATATGATATTGTTATCTATCGTTATCGCGATATCATTTTTGGCTATATCGCCCAGCCCTAGTTCGAACGTCCGTTTGAAAAACCCTGACGAAGTTTGAATCACTTTATTCAAATTGAGGATTTAGTAAAAAAAATAAAAAAATTTACAAATTATGAATGTTTTATTTGTTTATTTAAATTTGTTCATTAAAAACGAAGGTTCGAACGTCTGTTCGAAAAACCCTGACGAAGTTTGAATCACTATTCAAATTGAGGATTTAGTTTGAGGATATATATATATATTAAAAAAAGTATACTTTTATTTCTTTCTTATTTTACTTATTTAATTAAAAACGAAGGTTCGAACGTCCGTGCGAAGAACCCTGACGAAGTTTGAATCCCAAAAACAGGCTTCGGGGACAGCCTTAAGGCCTCTGCATGCTACAGAAACTTCAAAGCAACTGCACCACAACATCGACAAAGCAACGGTGTTGCAGACACTCTACCTTTATGCTTCTGCAAAATCAACGCGCAGCCTATGTAACATTGTACCCCGTACGTAGCTAGGTTCCCTAGATAGATGACGCTTCCCTTCACAACCAACCCATTGATAACAGGCAGAAGAATAAGCATCATTTTTACTTCCGGGCGGGGGTTTCAAAATAAAAGAGCGAGTCTAAAAGCACCGTAAATACGTTTATTTTTTACAATATCTAATGTTACACGAACCTAAACTAATCTAAAGTTAGTTTAGGTTCGTGTTAACGTTAGATAATGTACAAAATAAACGTATTTCCGGTGCTTTTAGTCGTCGCTCTTTTATTTTGAAATCCCCCGACCGGAAGTATTATAGTGTCTGTTGCTAGCAGCTTAACTTTTGTCAGCCGGTTCTGTGCTTCAACGTAACTTCATTAGTTTCCAATGGAGAGGAGAGAAAGACCGGCTCACATGCAGCTCAAACTACCCGTTGGAATAAATTAATTGATTGATGTTTAACTTGTCCCTGTGTGTGTCCAGTCATTACGACTAGCAAACGTTGTATTTAACATTACCTCAGGATACCATTGTATTTAGTTGGTTAGCTATGTAGCTAATGTGGATAGCATTTTGAATATCACCAATGTTAGCTGGCTGGCTACAGCTTTATTTACTAAATTATGGAGGCTTTTTAATCATCAAGGTAAGAGAGGATTTGTCATGATCAACTGAAGGCGTATGCTATGGAACAATATGTGCTTGGGTTTTCAGAAAAAGGCCAGTTATGACGCTAATTATTTAGCTAATATTGATAGCATAGCTTGCTGCCTACAACAATGGCGGATGGTATTCCTCGCTGACCATATTATTCTATGACAGCCCCGCCCCCATTCACTACCAACCAATCACTGCTACGCAATACCAACGCAACGGGTCTTTAGATTAGATTTTGGACACAGGTACGCAACGCCCAAGCAACACAGTCTACAAGACTGTCTGCAACAAGCGCGCTGAAATCGCGCCGATGTTGTGTTGAAGTTGCTTTGAATTTGCTGTAGCATGTAGAGGCCTTTACCAAACATTATTTATATTATTCAAATAACTCAAACATGTTCCGTTGTGATGTCACAGTATGATGACATAAACAAACATTCTAGAACATTTGTGATGTCACAGTATGATGTCATAATAGTACATTCTAGAACATTTGTGATGTCACAGTATGATGTCATAATAGCACATTCTAGAACATTTGTGATGTCACAGTATGATGTCATAATCAAACAATCTAGAGCATTTGTGATGTCACAGTATGATGTCATAATAGTAGGCACGGTGGTGTAGTGGTTAACACTGTCGCCTCACAGCAAGAAGGTCCAGGGTTCGAATCCCGCTTGGGGACCAGGTTTCCATGATGCCAGTTACCCAGGTGGGGTATCTCCCAGGCCTTTCTGTGTGGAGTTTGCATGTTCTCCCCGTGCTCGCAAGGGTTTCCCCCCCCGATAAGATAAACCCAATGGAAAAACATGCACAACAACAAGATCGCTAACGCTGTGGCGTCCTTGACGAAGACGGACAGGAGCACTTGGATTGGTCCCCTGGCGCGGCTCACGTGGCGCCTGTCTGCTCCCGGCTGCCCTTGGGGGGGAAGGACGACGGGATGGGTTAATCGCAGATACGCATTGTATGCCAAATGGTGACCTCGGAGCAGGTCCTAAATTATTATTCTAGAACATTTGTGATGTCACAGTATGATGTCATAATCAAACATTCTAGAACATTTGTATAATATATATTCAACAATTCTCTGGCCGTAGGGTGTGGTAGTGAGGGGCAGGTGGAGGTGGCTAGGAAGATGCAGAGCATTGGGGGGGTGGGTATAAGTAAGGTGGCGAGAGTAGGGGAGAAGAGGGGGGGGGGATGTAAGGGGGTGATAGTTGGGGTACCGGTCGAGGTTACAGTAGAGCAGCTGGTGGAAGAGCTAAAGGAGGACAGGCGTAATGGCATAGTTAAGAGTGCAGCAAGGATGAAGAGGGGAGCGGAGAGGGCAGTGACGGGGACGGTAGTGATTACGTTTGAGGGTGGGGTTGTTCCTAGGGAGGTATTAGTAGGGCGTAGGATGTATAGGGTTAGGGAATTTGTTCATAATCCTCTTAGGTGCTATAGGTGCCAGGGGTTTGGCCATATAGCTACCACGTGTATGAAGGGGATGAGGTGCGCTAGGTGTGGCGGGGAACATGAATATGGGAAATGTGGAGAGGGAGTGAAGCCGAGGTGCTGTAGTTGTGGTGGGGAGCACAGTGTAGCGTTTCGGGGGTGCGAGGTGATGATGAAGCAGGTCGCGGATCGGAGAGAGAGAAGGGAGGGTAAGTTGACGTATGCTGGGGCGGTTAGCAGGGCAGGACAGGGGAGCCAAGAAAGGGTGCAGGGGGTTGAAGGAGGGCATTTGGCAGTGAGGGTAGAGCAGGTGGAAAGAGACAGGGGAAGGGAGGAGAAATTAGGTATTGTGGCCTTCGTGGCAGGGGTAGTTACTGGTATGGCAGAGGTTACGGGTAGAACAGAGATGGTGAAGATGATTGTTAGGATAGCGGTTCAACATCTGGGATTGGAAGGTCTGGACTGGAAGGAGGTGTGTAAAGAATTGGCTGAGGGGGCTGCGAGGGACAAGGCTGCGAGGGACAAAGCAGCCCAGGATAAGATAGCAGGGGGCAAGGAGGGTCCCGCGGAGGGGGGCTCAGACAGGAAGTAGCAGCAGTAGATGCACTCCAATGGACAATGTAGTTGATGACGGGGTCCAGTAGAAGAAGAAAAAGAAGGTGAAGAAGGAGAAGAAGGAGAAGAAGAAGAGCCCATAAAAAGAATTGCGGAGGGCAGTAATACGCCTCGATGCGTCTACTCTGCCGGAAATTCAAATAAGAAGAAGAAGAAGAAGAAGAAGGCTGGTTATGTATGGATCTCCCTTAGAGAGAGTAAAGGTGTTTAAATTTTTGGGAGTTTGGTTTGACGAAAGATTGAATTGGGCTGTTCATATAGAGAAAATCCTGGCAAAGTGTGAAAGAATAGTGAATGTGCTGAGAAGTTTGGCTGGGAGTGGGTGGGGAGCGGATAGAGAGACCACGTGCATGATATACCAGGCGATGATCAGGTCAACAATTGATTATGGTTGTTATGTGTACGGCTCTGCGGCCAAGTTTAATTTGCGAAAGCTGGATGTGCTTCAGTGCAAGGCTTTGAGAATCTGCTGTGGAGCTTTTAAGACCACCCCTGCTTCAGCACTATTGGTGGAAATGGGGGAGTTGCCCCTAAACCTGAGGAGAGTAAAGTTAGGGCTACAGTACTGGGCAAAATTGAGTGGGACAAGTCTGTCCTTCCCAGCTAGGTGTTTACTTTCAGGAGATGGGGATAAGTATAAACCTTTTTTGGCCAGTATTGATCAGTGGGCCAGGAAGTTGAGACTGCATCAGGGGGGAGTGGCGGAGCACACTCGGTGGCTATCAGTGCCATTTTGGCTATTGCCTGATCGAGTCATTGAACTTAGGTTCTTGAAGGAGGAGGATAAGGGCGAGATTGTGGAGGAAATAGAGAGGTTCCTTCTGGAATCAGGGGCTCTGGAGGTGTACACTGATGGCTCTGTGGATCCTGAAAGTGGGAGGGCAGGATTTGGGTGGTGGGTGCCTTGGTTAGGGATCGGTAAGGGACAAAGAATATCCGATGGCAGCTCAGTATTTGTGACAGAGTTGCTTGCCATCCTCTGGGCATTGTGGTGGGTGGAGGAAGTGGGACCAAGCCAGGTGATTATATGCTCTGACTCGGCTGCTGCACTGATGGCTCTGAGTGCAGGTGGGTCTAAAGCTCGCCCTGATCTCATTCAGGAAATAATGTTGGTTTTATATAGGATTGCGAAGGCAGGCTGGTCAGTGGAGGTTTGTTGGGTCCCGGGACACGCTGGGATTGCGGGGAATGAGATGGCTGACTCCCTTGCCAAACAGAGCCTGGGAAGGGAGGAAGAGATAGGTATTTCAATGGGAAGAGTAGAACTCAGAGATAAGATAAAGAAAGGAGTTGAGGCTGAGTGGCAGGATGAGTGGGAAAGGGGGACCAAGGGAAGGCACTATTTCTCTCTGCAGCCTCGGGTCAAGATCAAGGTGGAGGGATATGGGTCAAGGAGTGATAGGGTGAAGATGTGTAGACTGAGGCTGGGGCACTGTGGGTTGAACAGTAGCTTGTTCATTGTGGGCAAACATCCAGATGGGGTGTGTGAATGTGGAGAGACTGAAACTGTCGAGCATGTCTTCCTAAAATGTGAAAGGTATAGGAAAGAGAGGGAAATCTTTTATAAAAGTCTGGTAGAGCTGGGAGTATCTTCCTTCTCTCTTAAATCATTCTTTGGCATGGATAATGAGAACCACCAGTTGATCACAGAGGCAGTGCTGACATTTCTGCATGCTTCAGAGTTGTACCAGAGGATATAGCGTTAGTGTATGTATTAGTATTGGACAGGCAAGAGGAGCAGAGAAGAAGGAGAAAGTGTGAGTTGAAGAGGCCTAAAGATGGAACACCACTAGTGTAGTATAAGAAATCCCGCGGAGGGGGGCTCAGACAGGAAGTAGCAGCAGTAGCTGCACTCCAATGGACAATGTAGGTGATGACGGGGTCCAGTAGAAGAAGAAAAAGAAGGAGAAGAAGGAGAAGAAGAAGAGCCCATAAAAAGAATTGCGGAGGGCAGTAATACGCCTCGATGCGTCTACTCTGCCGGAAATTCAAATAAGAAGAAGAAGAAGAAGATCTCATTGGAGGGGGTGGGGGGTGGAGGGAGGTGGCGATGAGATGGAGGGTTCCCCCTCTTGGGGGGGCCCTCCAAGAGAGGAGACGATGTTTGTATTGTGATTGTATGACAAGAGGAGCAGAGAAGAAGGAGACAGAGATGATAGAAATGTGTTTTGAAGATGAGAAGAAGAAGAGGAGTGTAAACTTTCTCAAGTGTGGGCGAAGCAAGAATTGTGGAGGGCAGTAATACGCCACGATGCGTCTACACTGCCGGAAATTCAAATAAGAAGAAGAAGAAGAAGAAGATCTCATTGTGCATCTTGAAACAGTACTGAACAGATAGACTAAACAACATAGATTGAAGCCTGCATTTCTCAAAATGCACCAAGGGTTGCCTACCATGTTGCTGAGGAAACGTGAGTGTCAACAACGGCTAGCTAGCTGTTCTACTTGAATACTGAATGTTAATATTGAATCAGACAATATTGAATACTGAATGTTGATATCAGACCATATTGAATACTGAATGTTAATTCAGGTTGACAGTTGACATCATTTGACAGTTGACAGGGGTCTGGAAAGTTGATTTAATAAAAGAAAAAATACTATGTAATCAGATTAATCACTTTATTCAAATTGAGGATTTAGTTTGAGGATATAAAATGTTTTAAATAAAAAAGAATTTATTAAAAAAAAATTGAATTTTTTTTTAATTAAAAACGAAGGTTCGAACGTCATTCCGAATCCCAAAAACAGGCTACGGGGACAGCCTTACCAAACATTATTTATATTATTCAAATGTCTCTCAAACATGTTCCGTTGTGATGTCACACAGTATGATGTCATAAACAAACATTCTAGAACATTTGTGATGTCACAGTATGATGTCATAATAGAACATTCTATAGCGGTCAGGTGGCGTAACGGAGATTGCGCTCGTCACCAATGCAAGAGGCTGCGGTCTTGACTAGAGTTGTTCCGATACCATTCCAAGTGCATAATGTCACACATTGTACACTAAACTACTTGGTGTTTTAGCATTCATGCAATGCATATAGGGATATTTTTATATAGAGTACGGTGCATGCCATATGTATTTTTATACTAATGTATATATATATATCTCTTCAATTTCACACAATTACTGTATACATCTCTCGGCATACTAATATTACATATAGACATTTTCAAGGTAAATCAAAAATATGTATAGAAAACGCAGTAATTTAGCAAAACTGCATACGCGCTTCACATTCTATAAATGGGGGGGGGGGGGGGGGATCATGATTGCACATAAATTATTCCAAGTGCATAATGCCACACATTGTACACTACACCACTTGGTGTTTTATCATTCATGAAATGCAATGCATATAGGGATATTTTTTATATAGATTACGTTGCATGCCATATGCATTTTTATAATAATGTATATATATATTGCTTCAATTTCACACAATTACTGTATATCTCAGCATACTAATATGTCTTGTGATGGGAAAGTTTAAAGGTTCCATGTGGTATTCTACAATAGGGTATTATTCATCATTTCATATGTGATTATCAGTGTGTTTCATATGTATCATTCATCTATCATTACATATGTGATTACCAAGATATATTTCAGATAGACTATAATGTCTGACTGTGGGATGTTTGTTTGTGGGATTATGGGGACGTGACTTTTAGTGTGTTCAGATCCAAACTGAAGGTCATGATGAACTATGTTCGCAAATAGTTAGTGGGGATCATCCGATTCCAGTCGATTGTTTACACATGACAGGATGACTCCCTTTTCCTATAAAAGATCCCCCAGTATGTATCTTTCATTGTGTGTCGGTTCCCATGCTGTACTTTTGATATGCAATGGGAAGCGATTCCACCATTCTGATCAGAATAAACTCTCAGAACTAAAGAAACCCTTTGTGACAGTTTCCTTGTGTGCAACCCCGGATAAGACGTTTTAAGACTTAGAGAGAGAGAGAGAGAGAGAGAGAGACTCTACTCAGATGGTATTTACTGTACCAACCACCGTTATAGTTGATCATGACACTGCCAGAAAGGATGTAGTATTCCTTCTAGATGGTTCTGACGGCACAAGGAATGGATTCCCAGCTATGCGTAATTTTGTTGAGAGAGTGGTGGAGAAACTCAATGTGGGAGAAAACAAAGACCGCGTCTCTGTGGTCCAGTACAGCAGAGATCAAGAGGTTCATTTCTATCTGAACACATACACCACAAAAGAGGATATTCTTGCCATTTGTGGTTGTATTTCTCTAGAATGAGAGAGAGAGAAATGAGAGAGAGAGAGAGAGAGAGAGAAAGAAAGAAAGAAAGAAAGTGTGTGTGTACATGTCCACGGATGTGCGCTTGCCATAGTGATTGATGACACTTCACAGGCATGTCTTTAGTATAGGTTAGAAAGCAACCTGGGTTCTCAGACAGAGAGAGAGAGAGAGAGAGAAAGCTCCCGTCTGGTAGAGATTTGGGCTCTACTGAGCCTACCTTTCTAGTTGAAACGTTGCAATTTTTACATCATGCGTAAGCTGTCAACTAGCGAGATGCGTTGTTACAGAGCTGGTTACAGAGCTGGTCCACACTGCTATTATGAAATGACCCGAAATGTATGTAAGCTTGTCAACTAAAGCGGTCCGTGTTTAATAATAATAATAATAATGACTTGGATTTATATAGCGCGACAGCGCGGGTGAGCAAACTCGTCACACAGCAGCCAGTGACCATTCATACCTTGTATACACAGACGCACTCTGCCATACAGTAGTTAATGTTAAATAAAGCCCATTTGAATTGAGAGAGAGCGAGAGTGTGTGTGTATGTAAGCTTTTTTTTTTTTTTTTTATCTGAGAGAATGTCCGCGAATGTCCTCAGACTCCTCACGCAGGAGAGGAGAAACGACTGCAAAAAGTCGAGTCCCGTGGATATTATTGCAACAGATAATTCATACATTATTATGTTTAGAATTTGGATGGGGGGGTAGGCTCTGATACCAGTCTCACGCCTCTGCGGGGGTGTAACACCTATTCACAGCGCACACGCCGCTATTGTGTGTGTGCGCGCGTCCATGTATGTGCGTTTCGTGACGCAATGTAGTTCTTATCGCAAATGGAGATTATTACAATCATGCCATCTAGCAAGAATTAAACGTATTTACAAGTCGTATTAGGTTTAGCAAGTTGGGGGACGTATACCTTACATGTCAAAGCACTAGAAATGGCCATTTTTCTATTTTTATCGATTTCTGAAAAGATGTCCTTTTTGAGCATTTAAGAGGGATTCTAATTTCTTTTGTTGTCCGCCGACGGGTTCAAAGCTCCAGCGTGACCCCTAAGGGTTAAATGTATTGAAATGAGGTGCTTCTTTGGCGATGCAATAGCCCATATTGAAAGGAAGAGTTTCGTTTTGCTAGGAATTATGGGATTTGGTGTTGGATGTATAGACTACGCAGATAGGGACATGGTCTTTAATCGCACGATAGACTACAAGTACCAGGTATATAGCGTGACCCAGATTCACTCCACACGCAAATCTTTTTTTTCACTCAGGCTATCGGTGATCGCAGTAAGTTCATTCATTGCCGACAGATTCTTTCATAGCACCACGACATTGTGTCGCACTGTATAGCCTTGGTTGTAGGCTAATGTTTTTAAAAAAATGTATCCAATTTGTATGGATTAATTTAGGAGTGAAATGCGAATGAAGGGTTGAAATCACAACTCGCAACGTTGCTCCCAAATAATATTTCCAACTCGCAACGGCCAAATTAAGGGGCAATTTGCGACGAGATCACTGTACAGCCCTGTATACGGGTGCTGTAGTAGTGCATTGAGTGTGTCGGATAGTAGAGTGACACTACTTCCTTAGCCAACAGTAGTCTACTGCATGTTCACCGTGACTCTCTGGTTCATATATTTTTTTATTCAGCACAAAATCAAGACGGTACAGATATGCAGATATATTTTACAACTAGTTCTCAATTAACATTCTGTCTGTACCGTGTCATTAAGACACAGCTATGCTTGGGGAAGGGGCGTAAAAAATAAATACATAAATAAAATAAAATAATAAATAAAAAAATATAAAAAAAACAGGTAAACCAGAATATACTACATGTGTGGATCAAACCATTTAAAAAGAAAATGACAATAAAATGGGGAATAAGATAGAAAATAATAAGATGAAAATAAGTAATACGTTGCCTTTTTTTTTTTTAATTTTTTTTATTATTGCAAAACAAAACTTATTAAAAGTCAGTACTCAACACACAATGTATAATGAAACTTTCAGTAAAGGTGGTTAAAATATATGCAAGTACAGAAACAGGATAAAACAAAAATAGTCAATAATAACATTTTAACCGTATACCGTGTATATCCAGCGAAGTTACAATTATATAAATGTTAGTATATAATATACCCCGAATACCTATTTTCTAAAACCCTACACACATATGCTCCAGCTCAAATCCCCCCCTCCCGGACCCCCTCTTGGATAGTACCTCCATTATCCCTCACTCCTAACCAGACATCACCATTATAGGCTAGCTTTTATTCTCTCCACCACTTCTAACCACATTAACATTTTGGATTCATTGAGCCCTAGAATTCTTGCTGTTGATATTTCTTGATATATCACATCAAGATATGTAAGAAACCACACTTTCCGGCACATTTTTTCCGGTTGAAACCAACGTGATGCAATCAGTTTTTTAGCTACTGTGATACCCGATAAAACCAATCTTTTTAGTTGTGGGTTCACTGCAAACTCAAAAACATCATTCAATAGCAATACCGCGGGGTGTACAGGTATATTCCAAAATACGAGTATTGATAATTGTTGGGACACATCTTCCCAGAATGTCTTAACTGGTGGGCAGTCCCAATACATGTGCATAAATGTTCCTTCGTCCCCATTTGTACATTGGGAGCATTTGGAGTTTTGTATAAGCCCCATTTTGCACAGCCTTATAGGAGTCAAGTATGTCCTGTGAATATAGTTCAGATTGATTTGTTGATGATCCGGGTTCCTTGATGTAAGTCGGACATTTGCCCAGGCTCCTTGCCAATCAAAGTCATTTTCCAGGTCTGGTATATCCCTCCTCCAGACATTGTCTAGTTGAAGGGTTTCGTACGAGGACGTTAGTAATTGTGAATAAAAACCTGATACAAAACCTCCCAATGTATTTCTGTCATAGAAAAATTTGTGGTATCTGTGGTGTTCAATTGGTATGTGTAATGGAACACCGTGGGATCTCATACAAAGTTTTAACTGTATGTAAAAAAGCCATGTGGACTCGGTGAGGTTAAACTTTATGCATATTTCGACATAACTGCAGAGGCCCTTGTTATTAAAAATATCCCCTAATGAGTGTATGCCTCTTTCTTCCCATACAGGGAATCTTATAGGTCGTTTTCCCATTAAGAGAGCATTGTTATTGAATATGGGAGTGTGATTATGCCATACTTGATTGTTAGGAAATTTCCTTTGAGTTTCCCGCCATGTCCTGATAATACGTTGCCTTTATAGCCCTATTCGCTCTATACAAGCCCACTTTCTATTGAACTGTTCACCTTGCAACCTGATCAGATAAGTCATCCTCTCCATGTCCTGAATTTCTTTAACTTTGTTTAGCCATTGGTTATGTGTTGGGGGACTGGGTTTTTTAACCAATTAATTGTGATCATTTTCTTGGCAGCAGTTAACAGTATTTGAAGAAGATACACACTTTTCCTTCCCTCAATGCCCTCTGGTATGACTCCGAGGATGGCAGTTTTGAAATCTTGTGGGATGTCCATGTCGAATACTTTTTTTACATCCCTGAATACATCATCCCAGAAGTGACATAGTTTTGGGCTGCATGTCCAGAAAATGTGTGTATGGTTACCTATTTGTTCACCACATCCCCTCCAGCATTCGCTTGTGGGAGTTGTACCTGCTTTAGCAGTCAAGGGGGTCTTGAAAAACCTACTAATGACCTTCCATTTATATTCTCTCCAGGAATTAGAATTAGTCACCTTATGCTTATGTGCTTCAGTACAAACATCGAACCACTCCTCTTGTGAGATCTCCTGTTGGAGCTCAGCCTCCCACTTCAACTTAATGTATAGCGAGTCGTTGGGGTTCATTGATATTAGGTTTTGATATAATTTAGAAATAATTATCAATTTGGATATTAGCTATAACGCGTTCTATAGCAGAAGGGTTTCGAATTTTGTCCCAATCTTCCTGGTTTTCTAAAAAATCTCTTAATTGGAGACATCTGAAAAAGTCAGTACTAGGAAGGCTAAACTCCACTCTGAGTTGTTCGAAATATTTAAGCTGGCCGGAGTGAATAAGTTGGTGAACAAATGTCAGACCCTTTGTCCTCTATCCACTGAATCCTGCATCCAAAGTTGATGGTGTAAAGTCCCCAATGAAACCAATTGAGGTCAGACCCGATGTTAAAGGCAACCTGAACTCTTTCTGGACCACTCTCCATATTTGTATCGTAAATCTGGACCACACACCTATTGAGTCCTCCCTTATCTTATGTCCAGAGAATAATAAGGTAGTGAGTTGTTTCTGTGTAGATAAGTCTTTTTTCCACTGACTGTCTTTATTTTCAGCTGGAGGGGAGTTTGTCAGCAAGGCACCAAGCTACAAGATGAGGAAGTCTAGAGGAGGTACCACACACGCACACACACACACACACACACACACACACACACACACACGCACTCTAGGGCTGCATGATGTGGACAAACCATTAATATTATTATTTATATTGCATGTTACGTGCCCCCGTGGGGAGACTCAACACTAGGCCACAGACAGGATAGGTGAGGGTGCAGTGACACAAAACACCAGAGACAGATTGTAAAATAACAATATTTATTTTACACTAATGAGGATCAGCACCAAATAATATCAAAAGGAAACAAAAGCCCACCCCCCCCTTACAGGCGCGGACGCCCCAAAGTACAGGAGGTGGTGCTCACTCTAAGCTGGTGTCTTTAACAGTAGTTCTCCTACGTGATGCAGATGTAGACCCCAGGGTATCTTCCTGCCCTCAATGTCCCTGTGTGTGAAACAAAAGGTTAGAAATGGGAAAAGAAACAATCATCACAAACCGGGTGATGATTTGATACACCAATACACAAATACAGGTTATGGGTTACAGACTAAATATATAACAGGCAGGATCACACAAGATACAACTATACAATACAAATGGCTAAGCCACCAGAGCCCTTCCCAGCTCTCACACCATCTGTAGCTCAACAGAGCTGTAAGTGGCTCATGTAACAGACATGAGCCCCACAGAGCTTTAACTAGCTCTCTCAATACCACAAGCCCAACAGAGCTTTACCTGGCCTATGAACCAAATTATGAGTCTACACACAAAACAAATGAGAGCCCCTTTTACAACACCACCAGATAGTTACCATACACCGACCGGGCTCTGGCTAACAATGCATACACAGGGATTATATGAAGGGATGTGGAGGCCAATTAGGCTGATGAGCCTCAGCTGTGGTTGCTGCTGCTGCTTCTTCTGTTGGTTGGAGTGGAATGGTGATTGACCCTGAGAGGTAGATAGATTATATAGGAGGGAGACAAGAAAACAACACTACAACCTGCCTACATACATAACACATATTATATATATATACATAATAACCCATACAATATAATATTACATACATACATAATGAAATAAGGACAGAGTCCGTAACATGCAAATAAAATTGTATGATAAAAATATGATGTTAACGTCTCATCTTTCCTTCTAACGGGGCTGAAAGCACATTTTCAGTCAAATCAGTATAATAATAATAACTTGAACCAACAGGACAACTTTCAACTTTATTTGTAAAATGCCTCATCCTGCTGGGAACATGGGAGGAAGCAGCTTATTATTAAGTTATATTAACTTTAGTGGGTTCTATCATTTTTGTTGGCACCATTGGATTCCTTGACTCTGAACATGTATGTTTAGAAGTTCAAATCAATGTTCTAGCTCATTTAGAAGCCGAGATATTACAAAACCTACATTTTACAGTGGCCATTTTGTAAATTCACCTGGGCAAATGGAAACATGGATTTTCTGAATCCTTATACAATATCCTTTCCAAAAATGTATAGTATTGCAAATCCCCAAGAAAATCTAACAAAAGTATATAGTGAACTTGACTATGGGAGGCTGCTAACTTCACTAGCTAACTTCACGAGCTAACTTCACTAAACTAACTTCACTAGCTACCCAACACTTGGGTACCTTGAACATTGGTTGTTGAATCAAGTAAAATCCTACAGTAGGTAAGCATGTATTGTCAGCGTCAACGTTGACGTGAACGTGCGGCACACTTCATAGGTTTTGTTTTGCCGTAAACAAAACATTGATGTCGGCAAACAAAAAAAATTTAAGTAAAAAAAATAAACCTAATGAATATGAATGTCCGATTATAGAAATTATTGTATATTTAAATGGATTCTTGGAAGATTAGCCAATGAAGCTAAAAGCCATCCGAAAAGGAATTAATTCAAACTACAGTATGTGCAATTGGATTTTCAACAACATAATTTGTTAGCCCGACATGCTGTTTGCAATACTTTTTTTATTTATTTTTTTTTTTTATAATATTGATCTTTTCCCCCCTCCTTTTTCCTCCGATTTTCTCCCATCTCAATGTTAGTCGTTATGCCAATTCCCAATCCCCTTCCTGGTCGCTGCACACTTACCCCCCACAGTCGGTCTGGGAGAGTGGAGGCTACCACGTGCTTCCTCCGACACACGTCCAGCCAATCAACCGCTTCTTTTCACCTGGCAGCGCGGATTCTCACTGAGAGGGCATAGCGTGTGGAAGGATCACAC
The DNA here is from genome assembly GCF_963971535.1 of Notolepis coatsorum. Lineage (NCBI taxonomy): Eukaryota > Metazoa > Chordata > Actinopteri > Aulopiformes > Paralepididae > Notolepis > Notolepis coatsorum. The sequence goes on along the minus strand of NC_140169.1, from coordinate 42,201,932 downwards.
TATCCCACTTAGATCCTATCCGCGCTTAGCAGGCGCCCCGACCGAACTGTAGGAGTCGCTGTTTACAACGACCCAGACTAGTGGTCTGCAAGGGCCTTGAAATAAAGCCCGAGCCCTGCCCGAGCCCGTGAACTTCAGGCCCTGCCCGAAAATAAGCCCGACTGTAAATAATATTTTAAGCCCTAGCCCGCGTGAATACCAGAAAAAAATTCTTATTATTATTATTATTATTATTATTATTATTATTATTATTATTATTATTATTATTAAAATATTTTTTTTTAATTTGTTTTAAATATTCGAAACACGGTTTTATATGAACGTAATAAATAAACAAAACTAAGAAGCATTTACATAGCCTGTTTCGCAATTTCTCCCAGTGCTCGCTTATATAGACTGACTCACACATCAGCCTCGTAAAACGTATTGAAGGCTATAGAATCTTCTTTGACACACACACACACACACGACACACAATAGCCTACTCAGTCAAACAAACAGAAAACAGATTTCGAGCAGAGCAACGTAATGAAAATCACAACAAAACAAGTAGCGAGTTGCGACCCAGCAAATAGTAAACATCACTCACCAGACGTCAGCAACGCGTTGAACACCGTTAACAAAACCGGCTACATACATCCCAAGAACAAATTAAAACGTTCGCCAACTGGCTATATTCCAACACAACCAATCGAGGTGAACTTGTCCCCTGATGAGTTCTCCCTGCGCGCGCTGCAGTAATTACATCCAAATGTTTCTCTGGCGCAAAAGAGAAAGCTAATCTTAAAACGAAGGTTATCATATAACCCTAGTTATATAAAAAAAAAGAAACGCAATAAAAAAAATAAAAACGGCGCCCGAATTATTTATTAAAAAAAAAGCCCTACCCAGCCCGAACCCGCCGGGCCCCGTCGGGCCTGGGCAAGGTTGCAGTGCACTAACCCGGACCCACCCCGCCAGCTTCTCCCACCCTCTTAATACTGCCAATTGTATTAGTGTGAATGGCCAGCCAAGCTGGTGACAACCCCGGAGCTGTGACTCCGGGGTTGGTGACGAACGCAATCTCCGTTACGCCACCTGACCGCCCTACATGATTGTTCTTTTATGCATGTAGGTCAGTTCATGACCAGTTCACACTGAGACACAGTTCCTGAGATTGTAAAGTTATAATTATTCAAAGCTAGTAGTGGGCGGCAGGTCTATAATGTTAAATACAGTACAGTGTTTCCCACAGGATTTTCAGAGACTATGGGGGGTGAACCTCCAACCCTGTAGGGGGGTCCGGGGCATGCCCCCCGTAATTATTTTGTGTGTGTACATTTTAAAGTTAAATGCATCAATCTGGTACACTTTGAGAGCAAAATAAAGAGGCTAGATCTATGATGAACTTTGTGCTCAAAACACAAAATCGACTAGATTGCAGTGCTTCCCAATCCTCTCCTCGAAGCACCCCAGCCGTTCAATGTATTTGTTAAATTCCACCACCAGCACACCTGATTCAACTTAACAAGCCCTTTATTAGTTGAATCAAGGTGTGCTGGTGGTGGAATTTAAACAAATACATGGAACGGCTGGGGTGTCTCGAGGAGAGGTTTGGGAACCACTGGACTAGAGCATACATTTGAGCCATCAAAGAAATTAAGCAAAAGTGGTTACCTGTGTTGAACTGGTATATTTTTTCGAAAATAAAAAAAATATAGTGGATTACTATTACGACTACTACCACTGCCAATACTACTGATACATCCCTATTGGCAAACTTTATATTTAAAAAAAAAAAAAGTGAAAAAAAAAAAAGATTTATTTGTTTTTTAATAAAAACATTTTTTTAGTTCATTATACAACTGTGGCGGGACTAATTAGACTGGCGGGCCTATGTAATTAATGGGAAACCCTGCAGTATTACCATTGCCTTTTTTTGTAATGATATTACCGTACGGTACCCCTGTTAAAAGTTGCCTTTACTTGTCAACCTTTTGAAGGCAGGGATTCCTCCACAAGCGCACAGGACGAGGCAGCAGGGTCCAGTGTGATGCCCGTTGACCTGGAGGAGGAGAAGGGCAACGATCCCATCATCCGCAGGGAGATCCGGAGCAAGTACAGGACCCTCATCAACTCGGTGCAACGTGAGTAGAGGAGAGAGGTTGACGCCATACTGGTCTTTTAGCCAGCCTCCCAGGAATTAGTCCGGATCATTCCGAAATTATACTCATATTCACCACGAAATAACGTGTGAACGTATTCATGAACAAATGTATTCTTTTTTGCATCTTGAACGGAAGATAGTTACTGTCAAATGACCATGGTATTGTATCCATAGCTATAATATAAAATATAGATTTAGCTCTACAAACAACGTGACGCACAGTGAAACTATGTAATGAAAACCTGGCCGTGCTATAGCTAGATGGGGAAATCGAATGGCCCCGAATGTGTTAACACATTGTGCGCCAAAAACGTGATAATTAGTTATTGCCCGCCATGCGTTGTGCGCCAACAACGAATAAACACGTTTTTGGGATCAATATTTCATTTTTTCGCCATGGCATTCATAATTCATGCAGCCTCCCTCTGGGACTGCAGCTGGACCCTGTCTGATATTGCAACGCCTCAATACCGCCGCCTGGTGGATGTCGGGCGAGTTACACTCCAAGCCAAACCGGAAGTGGCGCTCGGTGCATCGAGGAAATTCCTCCGGCAGTAATATCTTGTAACGTGGATCTAGATACACACTCGAGTGCATGGGATCGCTTTCTAAACGCAATAATCAATATGATTTCGCCGTTTATTGCGTCATACAAACGGGAAATGGATCTAGCAGATCGATGTCAAATAATTGGAATATTTTTCCTCCAGTCTCATCGGCGAATGGTAAGAGTAATATAACGTTATTTTCAGCCCGATTGTTTATTCATTTCACGGCAATCCATCTGATCAACCCATACTAAATAAAGCCGTTACTGACGATCAAGGAATTATAAACGCCCCCCCCCCCCCCCCCCTGCCCCTTTCCTTCACGCATGATGAAGCATAATGTATACCGATCATATACATTTGAATTTTTTAGTATAGCGTGTATAGGAAGAAACGCCAATCGATAATCTATCATATGCGTCAGGGCCTATAACTCGCGTTTTAGGAATTACTGCAGAAAACCTTAAAAACATACTTATGTTCTCGACGGTACTAACTAATAATGTTCCCACATCCGGAACGATAGATACCCGATGTTGAATGGGCCATAGTAATGTCGATATAGCTATAATATTTAAAAAGTTATAGCCCTGCAAAGAAGGTAAACATCTCCATAGGTTACAGCACTGGCAGACTGGGCATAAGGATGGGTACAATGCATGGCATACAATGTGTTAACACTTTGGATGCCACGCCGTGTTTTCCTTTTTACCCCCTTGATGCCCAAACCCACTCCAATGTTAACTTAATATCGCCTAATCTATGTTTTAAATTATGGCTATGTGTCTAATCTGCCCGTCGCTTATCAAAGACTAATTTTCCAGTCAACATTGTCAAGGCAGATTGTTTTTTTATCGCTTAATTTCTGTTTGATAGCATTTTGAAAATCACTTGTTTTCGCGGAAAAAACAACCCTATGATGATAATCGTCTTTTACTGGAATATTCCAGAACGTTGTCATTTGTCGGCCTATTTATGAATCGTTTTCAAATAAACGCTAGATGATCGATAGTATATGTGTGCGCACGCACGCTCGTGCCGCGTGCTGATAATCGCTGCTCTTATTTCCTGATAGCTTTTACAGTCAAAACAGCTATATCACATATAGTGGAAACGCTTATATCTCCGTGAAAACGAGTCTGATTATCCTAAGACTGATAACATAGATTCCTTACCTGAGGTCAGATGGTATCCAAATGGTTTATTCCAATTTCCGATCGCCATTCGAAAAAATCGATAATTGTATTGATCCATCGTGTGTACAGTAGAACACATATTCGCCATGGCACCAAGGTTCCAGAATGAACTCTGGTAGACCCCGGTTACATCAGTGAGAAGTAAAATGTGGAGTCAGAAATCCGTTCTCCCATTCACTTTCATTGAGTCCAATCCAAAAGGGTGATTTACCATCTGGGAGACGATAGGGGGCGCTTTTTTCACATCTGAGCCCCGGCGGTGCCTGGATATCCAACGGTAGGCTCGCTTGATGCAATATGATTTCAGATCGCTAATAATAAGAAAAAAAAATAAAAGAAAAAAAAATCTCGTGATGGGCATTCAACGGTCGGGGGGTAAACCCGAGAAATCTCTGGCGTGGCATCCAAAGTGTTAATGGCTGAGGAAAATAACATTGTGTGTGTGTGTGTGTGTGTGTGTGTGTGTGTGTGTATATCTATGATCACAGTGGTGAAGCCTGGGCTAAAAACTCTTATGAGTCACATACAGTAGTTTGTAGGTTTTGTTTTGAATAATTGTTTTATAAATGTTTATAAAATACATTTTATATAATATTATATTAATACATTTGATATACTATCGTGATCGTTTAAAATATTTTTTTTAATCTTAGATAAATCTGTGCTGTATGTGTATTTGTGTTAGTGTTTATATATTTGTGTGTCTTTCTCAGAGAACAGAGAGGACTTGATGAGCCCCTCCAACAACAAGCTCACTAAGGTTCTGGATGAGGCGAACATTCTTTTTAAAGATGGTATGTGTCATTTGATATAATACTGTATTAATATATTAAAAAAGTTGTTATAGTAAAAGTCATGTTATATTATACAACTTTTAACCATTAGTGGTGCTAGTGGTGAGCACTGGAAAACAGGTCCCCGAATAGCTTTAATTTGATTGGTTTATACTAACAAGCTAATTACTTGTCAATTAAAAGAAGATGTTAAATTGGTAATACGCAATGCATCGACTTGCTTTCCATCTTATATGCATTCCAAATAAAACAGTGTTGCTGCTGGTGGTGACGTAAAATGTATCACTTCCTGTGTACCCAAGAAAGAAACAATCATGAACTGGGTATAGGTAGAATCACTATTGTGTTATATCAATTGGTGGTAGAGTGGGGCAAAATAGACATTTATGAGTTGCCGGTGTAGTTTCACAAACACGTTGATACCATAAGCTTCGGACACTCTCAAACTTTGATTCTCCCGTTCCATATCCACGTACAAGAAAGCCACTGACCACGACGTAAGATTCACTGTTTAATTCCAATTTGGGTGTTCATATACACTTTAAAGTGTCTTAGTCTTATAGATGAATAAAGTGAGTCCAGGGAGAGGGGTCTAAAAACTGCCTGGCTCCACTCTCATCACGTGGCCTGACTGCCGGTACGCATCTGGCGTATCTTCCTTCTACACAATTCTGACCACAAAATACAACATCTGATGGTAAATAAAGTTATGTCAAAATAAAAGTCCCTATATCATATCAGCCAAATATCATGTAAAAAACAAACTGTACAAAGAAATCACTTATCAATAAACATGTACATTGTACTGTAAATACTGTATCTATTTATTAATTCCTTAATTGACTCATTGACCGCCGAGCCCCTTCCGGGAAATTGGGCCTAGTACGCCAGCGCTTTAATCAATGGGAGGACGGGGATATTTGCGAGTGCTTATATATATATATAAATATATATATATATATATATATATATATATATATATATATATCTTAAATTATGGCTATGGGTCTAATACACCCGTCGCTTATCAATGACTTGCTTGCAGTCAACATGTTTTCAAATAAATGCTAGATTATCGATGGTATATGTGTCCTTATGCACGATACAGAAGCGGGCTGAAAAATCGCTTATCCGTGCCTTGCTCGGCGCCAACGGCATGCACACACACACACACACGTTGTGATCGCTGTGAAAAAAACATCTGATTAACCCAAGACTGGTAACATAGATTCCTTACCTCACATCTGATGTTCTGCAAAAAGATTAATCCAATTCCTGATCGCCATTCCAAATATTGATCGCGTTTATTGATCCAACGTTATATCTCCAAAACACATAATCCACATAATCCACGCTGCTCTGAGTGTCCCCAGTCCATCTGTTGTAACGATACTGCATGCCCGAGAAGCAAAACCTGGACCGGAGTTTTTTTCTATGCACATCCCCAGCCAATCCAATCCAATGATGTGCAATACCATCCGGGAGACGATAGGCGGCGGTATTTGCCCTTTTGCAAGCTCAGACCCATTCCCAACGATAACAGCAGGTTGGATGGATGAAAATGAATGGATATCGCTAATAAAAGAAATAACGACCAAAACCCGACTATACTCGTGATTGGTGCTCAAGCGATGGCGAGTTAACCTGACTATCATCGTGGTTGGCGCTGAATGAGTTAAACACCATGAACTAAATGTCCAAAATACTTTCTCATGAACTGAAATTATTCTTATTTATCAAACTAGGCACCTACAGCCAGAGCAACACTTTCCAAAAGTTTATGAGGGGGAAAAAAATGTATGTATTGGGGTTGTAAATTCGGACCTAGATGTGTAGTGAATGTGCATGTAAACTGTCAGTGTTCCCTCTGCAGTCCGTCAGGCACGGGAGCAAGCTCTCGACTCTCAGCTGCTGGTGTTGGCCACAGACCTGGGGAAGGAGAAGGCCAACCAGATGCACGCTGAGGGCTCTGCCTTCGACACCACTGCCTTTGCAGAGCATCTGGTAAGTCTACTGTAGCGGCGGTGAGACCATACAAGTAACTCATAATAATAATAATAAACTTTATTTGTATAGCACCTTTCATACAGAAACTGCAGCTCAAAGTGCTTCACAACAGAAAAAAAGATGGGCATAATATGAGCACATAAAGTGCAGACATTAAAATCACAGTTTTTCACATTAGGATCTAACATCCCAACAGGCCACCTTGTTTATGGTTTGATTCAGTTTTAAATAGACAATAATAAAAAGAGTAAGATGGAATAGACAGAGTAAAATAGTGCACATAAAGTGCAGACATATAAAATCAGTTTTTTTTTTACAGTGCAATAAAATAGTTCTGGATTACTGTTTTTTACAGTGCAATAAAATAGTTCTGGATTACTGTTTTAACAGTTTAAAGTCGTCTTTACCGTCTCTGTTTGGTATCAAAACCTGACAGTCTTCCCTCCTGTTTGATACCCACTTTGACCCTTCGAACCTCCCACTCAGGGCAAACCTCCCTCTCAGGGCGCAGTTCTAGGCCTGGGTCCTACTAGGGGTGGGAATCACCAGTTTCATCATGATTGTGGGGCGGCTATGGCTCAGGGGTAGAGCGGGGCGTCCAATGATCGAAGGGTTGGTGGTTCGAATCCCGCTCAAGCCCATGTACATCCCATTGCCGTTGTGTCCTTGGGCAAGACACTTAACCTACTTGCCTCGTATGAATGTGTATGCATGTGAATGAATGTTGGTGGTGGTCGGAGGGGCCGTAGGCGATGATTATTCGCCACGCTTCCGTGAGTCTGCCTCAGGGCAGCTCTGGCTGCAATTGTAGCTTACCACCACCGGTATGACTGTGTATGAACGAATAATGGACTCTGTGAAGCGCTCTGAGTCAGAGAAGAGCGCTATATAAATCCAATCCATCATTATTATTATTATTATGATACTATACGATATAGATTCTTTGGACAACGATACGATATTTGTTGATATCACAAAGTCTGCCACGATACGATTAGATTCAGGTGCAATCTATTGTTCTTAATACAAATGGACCTCCTGTTCACTGTAAAGTGCCACGTTTTGATATATTGAGCTTTAAACTTTTGGAACACGCAACCTAAAACCCCTTCCTCTCCTAAACCGTTCCTACAATTGTTTTATGTAGCGTGATGATCATGAATACATTCATTATGTATTGTATTTTTTATGTTTAAATATCAACATTATCTGTCCATCCTCAGTAAATGTACTATAAATATAATATACTCCTGACTTCATCTGGTCTTTCCAAACGCACACACACACAGAAAGGGAGAATGCCCCTTCCCCAGTCCCCACTAATGGACCTCTGCTGTTCTCTCTATGGTTCTGATCAGGCTTAGCTTAGCTTAGTTAGCTTACGCTAACGTAACGTTAATTTCGGTCTTTAACGCGACGTGGGCATAAAGGAATGGTGAGGATGCAAAGCATGTTAGATGCATTTGACCCGTTGTGGAAAAAAACAGCAGGCGGACTCTGGAGCTATGCTGTAACGTGTCGTCTACACACGCAGAGCTACTGTTGTTGATGGGTGGATATGCTCGCCAGGGGATTTTCAAAATACTGTAAGTATCGCAATATGAACCGATATTTTTACGTTGCATCGATCATATTGGATCATTGATAATAGATTGATATATCTATCTGGATCGATGTATCGTCCCACCCCTAGGTCCTACACAGTTTTAAAGCCAGACAGTCTTTCTTGTTTGATACGCACACAGTTTAATACCTAACAGTTTTGAACCTGTAATAAAAAGTAATAGACAGAGTACAGTGCAGTAAAATAGTAGAATAGAGTAGATAGTAAAATTATGCAACAGTGCAGTAACTCATGATTCCATACTGTTAACAGATTTGGCCCTCGATAACGATACACAATATCTGGAATCATCAATATATTGCAAGATTTTTTGTATCTACGATACATCACGATTAGGGCTGTCAGTTTATCGTGTTAATTTTTATTATTATTTTTTAAATCTCATTCATTCCATAAGAACGTAGAATACACTTTTACAGACTTTTTTTTAATATGGCCATTTGCATGTTCTTGGTATCTGATTCTAGGGACATCTATGGATCTCAGGGAATGTATTCCCAGTGTCAGAAATACTGTGTCTGTTACTAGGCTTGAGTAAATTGTAATGAACCAAATGAGAATATCCACACATTTATTTTTATCTTTGAATAACACCATGCTAAAATTGACCAGACCTGAAAAATCTAAGCAAATGAATAAATGGAAGATTATTAAACAGAAGGTTTTGTAGATACAGTACTGAATTCTGCCATTTGAACTATGATTATAGAATATAGAATATCAGGCCTAAAATGGTTACGTGATTAAAATGCGATTAATTAGATTAATTAATTACAAATCCTGTAATTAATTAGATACATTTTTTGTATCGCCTGACGGCACTAATCACGATATCTGTAACTGAAGAAGAAATAATACCCATAAAAATGCAAAAAGCAGGAATTATGTATTTATTCACAGGCTTCTCATGAAAGCTTATCAGCTTATCTTTAGTGTGCATCACAAACTGGCCAATTGTACATGAAACAATGTTCAACAAATTGCACAGTGTCTCACAATTTGACCGCTACTTTATTATTATTATTAACTATTAATTATGTCCCCAACCGAAAACGTTACCATCTGCTATAAAGAAAAAATATCATCTTTAACCCTTTTCCCGCCAATAACGTCGTACGACGCGTTTCAAGTTCATGCGAATTCTGCCAATAACGGCGTACGACGTGATTCTGATCATAATTTCATATTTTCGCCATGGTGTTAATATTTCACTCACGGAGCCTTGTCATATGCTGCGGGACTCAGCACAACTCTGCAACGCTTCAATACTGCCACCTGGTGGCTGATCGGCGAGTTGCAACCGGAAGTGGATCTCTTGTGATACCGGTGAGTCTCCCTATTCCGTCCGGCCACTCGTTTATTGTCCCTGGACTCAAGACACACACCGTGGATATGGATCTTTGCCATAACTCAATAATCCACATGATTTGGGCGTATATTAGTATTATACAAACCGGAACTGGATCGCATCGATCCACATCACATAACTGGGATCTGTTTGCTCCACTCTCATCGCCCAATGCTACGAGGAAGCTGCCGTGAGTTTCAGCGTTTTTCTTTATCATTTTCGATACAAACTGCTTTGATCTATATATCACCCATACTACATAAATCATTTAACGTCGGTCACGGAATTATAAACGACCCCTCCCCCCTCCGTTCACCCGCGGATGATCAGTCATAACCCTTAGGACCATGTACAGTTGAAATTTTTAATATAACGTTGATCGGTATGCATTTATGTCTATATCTCACGTTCTAGGAAATACTGCAGAAAACGATAAAAACATATTTATACTCTAGACGTATTTTCGTATGAATGTGTGAATGAAAAAGTAAAACGTTCCTACATCCTGAACGATATATAATCGATGTTGAATGGGCCATAGTAATGTCAATTTAGCAATACAATTTAAAAAGTTATAGCCCTGCAAAGAAGGTGAACATCTCCATATACTTACAGTACTGGCAGAGAATGGTATAAGATGATCAAAGTGGTGGCAGGGAATGGGGTAATCATCTGTCAAGGAACACAGCAACTTTTTGGGAAATGAGCTTATTTGTGATTTCATCACGTCAAAAGCCGACGTGCCTGTTGCTTTTTGAAAAACGGGCCAGCAGTGGTTCGGCAAAACAATTTCGGAGTATATATCTGCTTAGAAAATGAAAATGTCAAATTATTTTATTTTTTATTTCTCCACGTGGTAAATACACAGGTCACAACATGTTTACAGGAAAGTTTGAGTGTATTTCGTGACTGTTGGGAACTAGGCTACACTGGCACACCTACTTCCAGTGAATGACGCTAAGCTAGGCTAACGGTGCGGCTGTTCCCTAAGCCTAATGCATGCACAGAGAAGAAAAGGGTATGTATCTGCTTGTCTAACTCCAGGGTAGATGGCAAATAAGCTAATTTCCCAAAAAGTTGGCGTGTTCCTTTAAGACAGTCCATTCACCTCATTCCAGTAATTTGTATTGCAGTAAAATGGGATTGTCAAGCAAACATTTAAAAAAAAAGTATATATATTTTTTTACATTTCATTATCATGACCCAGGTTAGGTTATAGTAGGGCTGTCCCCAACTAAGGATTTGGATAGTCGACTATGATTGGCCGAAATTTGCAGATAGTCTACTATTAGTCGACAAAAAAAAAAGTATAATATATATATTTTTTTATCCCATTTGGGCTGTGGGGGGTGCTTAACCGTTTCGGGGCCAACCATGGACATGTCCGTGTTTCGGCGCCATGCTTAAAGGGCCAACCACGGACATATCTGTGGCTAGGTTGTTTGGGCTTTTATTCCATTTTAATAACCTACTCAATGTCACCGAGCGGCACTGCAGAATTACCCTACTCTTGGAATTCGGAAAAGTGCATTACCGGCCAGATCCTCGTAGGGGCGCTGTCTCGATAATGCAGTGTTCCTTGTGGCAGAACGTTGTCTTTTTTCTTTAATCTTTGGAGTTTCCTGTTAGCCTAAATCTATGCCTGTAGCATGTAATATGTTTTGGGACGCGGAATTCGCTATGCAGTAAAGGACTATATCATCAGCCAATGGACATATCGATCTACCAGATGGCGATCGATAACTGGGAAATCCTTTTTGCAGTCCAACCGGCCCATGGTAAGAGCTTTTTCACGTAAATTACAGGCCAATCGGGCCTTGCTCTCATACTCAACCAGGCCATCAGCGAATGTGGCTACTGAGGCTAACGCCGTTATTGGTAATCAATAATCAGAAACGACGTCCCCCGCCCCCCCCCCCCCCCCCCCCGCCTTTCATGCATTCATGGTGGACCATGAATACCGACAATATGCATTTAGATTTTTAGCTCTAGCTTCTGTAGGGCCGAAACGCCATTCGATTTAACGTTATTAGCCTTATAACTAGCGTTCCAGGAAATATACCAGACCAATCCCATATAATGCTTATATATTCAAGATGCTATAAAATGGGAACGTATTGATGAGAAAATTATTTATTTAAGCCATTTTGAAGGCACGGTTTATGGTGTCAATTGACAATGAGAATGGACAGATAACAATAATATAAAGTATAGATTTAGCTCTACAAACAGCCTCATGCACAATGAATACTTGTTATGATAAGGAGTTATAGAGTGGGGCCGTCTAATACCCGTGGCCGTCAATGTGTTAACACATTGGGCGCCGGGCATTGTGCCCATCATTATACCCAGTCTGCCAGCACTGTAACCCTATGGAGATGTTTACCTTCTTTGCAGGGCTATAACTTTTTAAATATTATAGCTATATTTGCATTACTATGGCCCATTCAACATCGATTATCTATCGTTCCGGATGTGGGAACGTTATATTTTTTCATAATACATTGTTGTGTTAATACCGTCTAGAATATAAGTATGTTTTTAAGCTTTTCTGCTGTAATTCCAAAAATGCTAGTTATAGGCCCTGACGCATATGATAGATTATCGATTGGCATTTCTTTCCTATACACGCTATATTAAAAATTCAAATGTATATGATCGGTATACATTATGCTTCATCATGCGTGAAGGAAAGGGGGGGGGGGGGGCGTTTATAATTCCTTGATCGTCAGTAACGGCTTTATTTAGTATGGGTTTATATGTTGAGCAGATGGTTTGCAGTGAAATGAATAAACAATCGGTCTGAAAATAACGTTATATTCCTCTTACCGTTCGCCGATGAGACTGGAGGAAAAAGATCCCAATAATTTGACGTCGATCTCCTACATCCATTTCCGGTTTGTATGGCGCAATAAACGCCGAAATCATATCGATTATTGCGTTTCGAAAGCGATCCAAATGCACTAGAGTGTTTGTCTGGATCCACGTAACAAGATATGACTGCCGGAGGGATTTCCTCGACGCACCGATCGCCACTTCCGGTTTTGGCGTGAGTGAAACTCGCCCGACCATCCACCAGGCGGCGGTATTGAGGCGTTGCAATCTCAGACAGGGTGCCGCTGCAGTCTGGAGGGAGGCTGGATGAATTATGAATGCCATGGCGAAATTTTTTTATATTTATCCCAAAAATGGTTTACGCGGTTGTTGGCGTTCAACGCATGGTGGGCAATAACGACTTACGCCGTTTATGGCGCACAATGTGTTAATGTCTGAAGGAGTCAACGGAAGGCTTCTTGTCCTCTGCAAAAGCATGCAATTGGTCCACTGATGGATGCATCTTGATATTTGTCTAGTCTAGTGTGTTCATTAGATGGGTGAAATCCTCTTTCAGTGCCTCTGTGCCTGTTTTCTTAGGCCGTTAGCCTCTGGTATGCGTGCCATTAGCGCTAGCCACGCTTCTAGGCCTATTTTCTTTTGGAAAGAATGATAAAAAAATATATATATATAATCTCTTCTAAGAGGTTGGCAGTCGACTACGGCTCCTTTCGACCGATTAGTCGACTATTCGACTAATAGGGGTCAGCCCTAGGTTATAGTAAGACTTTTAGTGTTAACTATTTTTTTTTTATCCACTTTTTCTCCCATTTTCTATATTTTCTCCCATCCCAATTTCGTATCATCCAATTCAACCCTCCCCTGTCACGAACGCTGTTTCTTGCCTCCCACAAGCCGGCTGCAATGTGGACTAAGTCATACATAGCACAAGTCCCCTCCGGTACTCGAGGTAACAGCAGTCGCATCTTTTCACCTGCGCAGCTCGATCTCTCAGTGGCGAGGAGTAACGCATGGGAGGCTCACGCTGCCCCCGACACTTCCTGATTCTACTGCGCAGGCGCACCAACCGACCTGTAGGAGTCGCTGTCCACAACGCCCGATCCCGACCCATCAGTTTCCCACCCCCTAATACGGCCAATGTGTATTAGTACGGACGACCAGCTAAACTGAAAGCAATGTGGAGCGCTGGGCTCGAACAGGCGATCCCAGCGTCTCCGCATTTGTGGCGAGCGCCTTGCCCACTACGCCACGTAGCCGCCCCGGTGTTATTAACTCTTTAACCCATTCAGTGCCAACCACGAGATTAGTCGGGTTAACTCGCCATGCGAGTGCCAAGACCCGAGAAAACTTGGGTTTTAATCGTTATTTCTTTTATTAGCAATATCCATTAATTTTTCATCAATCCAGCCTGACGTTTTCATTGGGAATAGGTCTGAGCTCGAAAAGGGCAAATACCGCCGCCTATCGTCTCCCGGATGATGGTATTGCACATCATTGGATTGGATTGGGTGGGACTGCGCATCAGAAAAAGATTCCGGTCCCGGGGTTTCCCTTCTCGGGCAAGCAGTATCGTGTTACCACATTCACTGGGGAGGCTGGGAGCAGCGTCGATTATGTGTTTTGGTGCTATAACGTTGGATCAATAAACACGATCAATATTTGGAATGGCGATCAGGAATTGGATTAATCTTTTTGCAGAACATCTGATGTGAGGTAAGGACTCTTATTTTACCAGTATTGGGTTAATCAGATGTTTTTTTCTCCGCTATCGCACTGTGTTGTGTGTGTGTGTGTGCGTAACGTAGGCCTGCCGCGATAAGCAATAAATCGATTAATCGGCGCGATAATTAAAATGAATGCAATGATTTTGACGGGCGCGATTAATTGCTATTTGCGTGTTTGTTTTAATGAGGCGGAACCAGTGCCCCTTGTCAGTCACTGTCCGTGTTGGGAGGCGGGCCGCTGACGTTACTAGAGTACAGCACGGGAGCTCCGTGGGGCAACGCCACATAGCTTAACTACATTTCTCAATAGTGTTGCTCCTTTTAACCAAGTAGCGTTCTTTGTAGTGTAACGTTAGCTATTTTTAGACCCAAGTAGTTACTCGCTACTGCCCGGAGAAACTGGACTGCTAAATAAAGATTAAAGATCTAGCGTTGCCGCTATCCAATGCTAACAACATTAGCTAAATAGCTAACAAACGAAATACAACGTATAGCATAGCTACAACACAGAATAACGTTAATACAATTACATGCATCATTGTTTACAATGAACGGGTGGGGCTGGTCAAAGGACTGGACACGGGGACAAGTTAAACATGAATTAATTTATTATAACAGGTAGTTTCGAGTCGTGCTGCAGTGCCTACGCACCACAGCTATTCTATTATATACGGCTTTTACGCTTCCTCCTCATCGTTGATTGCCTGTAGTAGCTGCATCTAACGTTAGTAGCTAACGTTAAAACGAACCTAAAGTTAGTTGTTCACCAACAATCTCAACATTTGTTTTATCATTAGCTCAAAAACACAGAACCGGACGAGACAAGTTGTCCGCTCAATACGTTCTGCTAGGCAGCTAGGATAATAACAACAATACTTCCGGCCGGACCGGTGGGTGGGTTTCAAAATAAAAGTCTAAAACACCGGAAAAGACGTTTATTTTGTACAGCGTTTTCCTCCACGAGTACTCGAGTACATCATGTGATCAATCGATCTGGATTATTTTTGCCCATCCCTAGTTTATCCTGTGCTGAAGTCTCCATTCCAATAGAGATGGTATATATTTTGGTGTTTATTTGATTATTGTTTCACTGCCTTTTTATTTATTACGTTTCCAGTTTTTTCCTCACACTTTATTAACATTTTGTACATGGTACATTAATAATACATGTACATGTTAAAAGAATGACACAAAAAGCCAGACAGAGGGCTTGTTTCCAGTTTCAGTTTGTTTTATAATAAACAATCAAACTGAGCATTTTTTTTATTTAGGATATTTAAAATGTCTTCCAATGTTAAATAAAGGTTTATTGCACTTTGAAACGGTTTCCTTGCATTATTATGCTATTATTATATTGGTAAAAAAAATAAAAAGGTTAATTGAAAACTTTTGGGAAATACATTTCTCAAAAAAGAAAATCTCTAACCGGTCGCAATAATATCGCTTATCGCGATATTTTCGGGGGCAATTAATCGGCCAGCAAAATGTGTTATCGTGGCAGGCCTAGCGTAACGTTAGCGCTGACCACGGTATGGATAATCGATTTTTCAGCCCGCTTCTCTAGTGTGCATAAGTACACATATACTATCGATAATCTAGCTTTATTTGAAAACTATTCATAAATCAGCCAAAGAATGACAACGTGTTTTGTAGGGCTGCAACTAACGATTATTTTGGTAGTCGACTAATCTGTCGATTTTTTCTTTTTCGATAAATCGACTAATCTAACGATTATTTCTGTCACACCCTCCATCTCTGCTTCCTGTGGGCGCGGCTCCTTTTCTGGGCTCCAGTGCATGTTTTACCTCACATGCTCAAGTTTGCACACCTGTGAATGTCACCCTCCCTCTGCCTTAACATGATCCCATAGCAAATTTAAATAAGGACTCATGAAACATTTGAATTTGGATCTTAATTAAGCTACTTGCTTAATCAAATGTATTTTAATAACAAATACAATAATTAATCATAATAAACAAATTAAATAATACAAATTAAAGTGCAAGTTTAAATGTAAAGATAATGTTTTAAAAGTAGCAGCCTCTGCCCCAGCACTGGTTCTGATGGAGCTGTAAACCTGGTCCAGGAGGGTGACGTGGATCCACTCACTAGGCTCCACCATCTCCAACAGCTGTAGGGGAGATTGATTGATTGATTGAAAACTTTATTAACAGATTGTAGAATGGGTACAATACAGTACAGCGCAATACACACAATTGTTAAGGGGATGCAGACCAGAGAAAGACTTTCGTCTTGTTTACATCAGGGTCCCCCATTTTCAATTCATCAGGACATTTATGACATACACAACATACAGATAGACAGTACTGCTACATCTATACATTTATGACATACCAGATTTGCAGATACAGTACTGTTTGTGATACAGAAGGAGTCAAGAAAAGGGAGTATATACATTTGACGTAGAAACTGTACATTGGAGGAGGTTGGGTGGGGGGGGGTTGGGTACATTGGGATATTGACAACCATACTGGGTAATTTACATTGGGGGGGGGGGGGGGGCACACTGTATAAACAAGTAAAACTGTACATTGAGGGGGGGGGGGGGGGACACTGTACAAACAAACAAAATTGTACATTGGACTATTGACAACCATACTAGGTAAATGACTGTACATTGGAGGGGGTTGGGTTAGGATATTTACAGGGGCCAGTGTTGAATTGCAGTCTCCCGTAGGTGTCCCTTGAGAGAGGTTTTGAAAGTGGGTAGTGATCCACATTCCTTTACAGCTTTGGGTAGGGCGTTCCACATTGATGTGGCATAATTGCGAAACGTGTTTAGTCCCTTATTTGAGCCGAATCTGGGTTTAACATGATTTGTGGAGCTCCCTCTGGTGTTGTGATCGTGGTATTCACTGACCTTTGGGAAGTATTTTGACATGTACATGGGTACCTTGGTCGTGTAGTGTATCTTGTAGACCAGGCCCATTGCTAGTTGCTGTACTCTGTCCTCTACTCTAAGCCATCCTAGGTTGTCAAAGTGGGCAGGGGTGAGGTGGGTTCTAGGAGCAAGGTCAAGCAGTAGTCTGACCAGTTTGTTTTGAGATGTTTGTAATTTTGTTTTTAGCGCCTTTGAGGTGCTTTGGTACCATGAGGTGCAAGCATAGTCGTAGTACCCCTGAATCAGTGCTCCTGCCAGAGTCTTCAGGGTATTCTTGTTTACCAGAGAGGAGATCCGGTACAAGAATCGAGTTCGTTGGTTGACTTTTTTTATTACATTGGATGCCATTTTGTCACAGGAGAGATTAGCCTCTAGGATGGAACCCAGGTAGGTAATTTCATCTTTCCTTGTGACAATATTGTCACCCACTGTAACTGAGAAGCCGTCGGTCTTGCTGAGTTTGTTATTTGAACCGAAGAGAATGGACTCTGTTTTGCCCATGTGTAATGATAGTTTGTTATCAGCGAGCCATATGCAGATTCTGCCTAGTTCCGAGCTGAGGGTTTTTTCAACCTGTAACTTGTTCTTGTCAGAGACCAGCAGGGCTGAGTCGTCCGCAAACAGGAACAAGTTGCAGTCACAAGCTGACGACATGTCATTTGCATAAATTAGGAACAGTAGCGGTCCTAGTATGCTTCCTTGTGGAACACCACAGCTCACTGTGAGGGGGGGGGATAGGGTACCGTTTACCTCCACCATCTGTTCCCTCCCCTCAAGGTAGGATTGCATCCAGCTCACTGATAGACTATCAAAACCAATTGCTTTTAGCTTGTCAATCAGAATGGAGTGATTGACCGTGTCAAAGGCCTTTTGTAGGTCCAGCATGACCATGCCGCAGTATTTGCCTGCGTCCACCTCTTGTTTGATGTGGTCATTCAAATAGAGAAGGCATGTGTCAGTGGAGTGGGATGTTCTGAAGCCAGATTGGAATTCGTAGATTAGATTTTTTTCCGCTAGGTACTTTTCGACCTGTTCGTAGACTATTTTTTCCATGACTTTCGAGATGGAGGTGAGAATAGAAACAGGGCGGTAGTTGCCTGGGTCTAATTTGCTGCCCTTTTTGTGCAGAGGGGTCACCCTCGCAATTTTGAAGTCCTTGGGGACGTGTCCCTGTTTTATGGAGAGGTTTATTATGTGTGTGATGATTGGGGTGATGGCGGCTGCTGAGTCTCTGAGGAATTTGGAGGGGATGTTGTCATGGCCAGTGGCCTTGTTAGGTTGGAGGGCGCTCAGTTTATTGAGTACCTCATCTGTTGTTACCATTTCCAGCTTGAAGTCGTCCTTGCGGACCCCTAGGTTTTTGTAGTAAGCTACTATGTGAGAGGAGAGGAGGTGGATGAGTCAGATCAGATGGACTTCTAGGTATTTTGTTTGCTGTGTGAGTGAGAGGAGCTGTGTGTGTGTTGTGTGTGTGTGTGTGTCTTACTCTGATCTCCTGCAGAGGAACACGCCATTTACAAATGACAGCGTCCATAAAGGAACCTGTGATTGCATTGCTATAGCAAACTTATAAATCATCAGATATAAGATGGCTAGCACTAACGTTCCCTGTCTCTGCAGTCTTAGCCCAAAAAGTTCAACTTTTTTCAACTGAGAAAAAAAAGCAGCCTAGTCTAGACCATGGCGCTATATAGACAATGGACGTTGGCACTAGCTATCTTAACTTACCTAATTAATACTCCAGTCTGCAAAAATACGACACTTGGTGCTAATTCACGGAGCTGTAAACACCGGTAGCCTAGCCAAGCTCTCAACAACCATCAAATGCACACAGCACACACATCCACACGCACACACTCACTTTAAACAAACAACACACTGCAGCACCCACTCTCCACACTTTAGATCACCTAAACACACTTTATATTTATTGGTAAAGGATTTGCACTACAACTCGTACACCTTACTGTAAATTGTACCTAAATTGTACCTCATCCCATTTCTGCTTTGCACTATATAGTATTGTATATTAGTACATTGCATTGTATATTGTATATTGTATGGTAACTCAGTTACTTCTATTCTGCATCGAACATTGTACATATGTCTATACTGAACACTGTGACCTCTATTTTTACTTCTATTTTACATGCTATACTATTTTATTTCATACTTATCTTGTCTAGCACAGTCTCTGGAGCGTAACAGTAAGAAGCATTTTGTATAAAAGTATTCTGTACTTCTGTATGACAACTATTAAAGAAACTTGAAACTAGTAGCCTGTAAGCTTGGCGCCGTTTAATGTTAGCTAACGTTACATGGTAGTTGGTGGACACGCAGCCTCAACATATTAACTGAAATAGCGTTCGCTTAGCAAGCATTATCCATGAGACATTCTGTTTTCCAACATGTAAGCTAAAACTTACCCATGATCCGAGTAGCTGTCATCACAGTTCCAGAATGCTCGCTGCTGCTTTCTTCTTTGTCGTTAGTACACAGAATGCACTCATGGCAGACAAGGGAAATTATACTGCCCCAGCACTTCCTGTGGTGCATTTGCGCAGTTTTGAATGAACGTTATCCGGCTCTCTGTTTACTTTTTATATGAGGCATCGACACAAAAATTCTGCGTCTACGAATTTTTATGATTGACGTCGTCGATTATGTCGACTAATTGTTGCAGCCCTAGTGTTTTGTGTATTCCAGTAAAGGGCGATTATCGCGGAATTTCTCTGGAATTACTAGACATCTCCAAAACTATACTCTTATTCAAAGCGGTATAAAACGGAAATGTACCAATGAAAAAACAATCTGTTTCGTACATGTTGACTGCAAGCAAGTCATTGATAAGCGAGGGGTGTTTTAGACCCATAGCCATAATTTTAGATATAGCGTTAGTAAATTTTCCCTCTGTACCGCCTGGCGCCAGCGTTATTGACCATTTTAGCGATGTTTGCAGAGCCATCGTGTGTTCTGTATTATAGCTATGGAGACAATAGTATGGCTCATTTGACAGGCATTATTCATAGTCCATTACTGACTAATCAGTTCATTTCTACACAGTGTAGTTTGTAGTTTATTACATGCTAAACATCGCCCATTTCCAAAATAATCCAGTCTTTTTCCATAGATCGCGAGATATGACGCGTTATATGCAATAAGCCCAAATCGTTCTGGTTAATCGCCTGAAATACTCCCAAATCAAAGGTATATACCATGTACATTTACATTTACATTTAGTCATTTAGCTGACGCTTTTATCCAAAGCGAC
The DNA here is from genome assembly GCF_963971535.1 of Notolepis coatsorum. Taxonomy (NCBI): domain Eukaryota; kingdom Metazoa; phylum Chordata; class Actinopteri; order Aulopiformes; family Paralepididae; genus Notolepis; species Notolepis coatsorum. The sequence continues at coordinate 42,181,537 of NC_140169.1, read as the reverse complement.
TTACAAGTTCTGTGCGACAAGACAGCAAGAAGGGTATAACTCTATCAGCTGAGTAACAATGTTCATCAAAGTGTTGCGTGTTACAGTGTAGGTTAGTTTATTAGGACAAGTGCATGACATTAAGGTTAGTCGGGGTTAGATTTTTTTTTTTTTTTTTTTTATCATTTCAGATAATGGTTGAAGAAGTGAGTCTTTAGTCGACGGCGAAAGATTGGACGGGATTCGGCTGTCCTAACTGGGATGGGTAGTTCATTCCACCATTGTGGGGCAAGGACTGAGAATAGGCGGCTTCTCTTTGATGACCCTCCGGGAGCTTGGATAGGAGTAGATCTGAGGCGGCCAGAAGACGCAGAGCGTAGGGGTCTTGAGGGTGTGTAGTTAGAGACCATTGACCGGAGGTAGGCGGGAGCGGTTCCCTTTGCCGCACGGTATGCTAGGTCGAGGGCCTTGAAGCGGATACGTGCAGCAATGGGGAGCCAGTGCAGGTCCCTAAGAAGTGGGGTGACATGGGCTGACTTCGGTAGGTTTGAGATCAGGCGGGCCGCTGCATTTTGAATGAGTTGAAGAGGCTTGGTGGCAGTGGCCGGGAGGCCAGCTAGCAGTGCGTTGCAGTAGTCGAGGCGGGATATGACTGTTGATTGGACGAGGAGTTGGGTGGCTTCTTTTGTCAGGAAGGGGCGTATCCTTCTGACGTTGCTCAGGAGGAATCTGCAGGTTCTGGTTGTCGCTGCGATGTGAGCAGAGAAGTTCAACTGGTCGTCGAGGACAACACCAAGGTTCTTGGCGGTCGGCGACGCGGTCACAGCTGCATTCTCGACTGTGATGGAGAGGTCGGTCAGGGGGGAGGATTTGGCCGGCAGGTGGAGCAATTCTGTTTTGCTTAGGTTCAGTTTGAGGTGGTTGGTCGTCATCCAGGCGGAGATGTCGGACAGACAGGCCGAGATCCGCTCAGAGACGTGGATATCTGAGGGAGGGAAGGAGAGGAAGAGTTGAGTATCATCGGCATAACAATGATATGAGAAGCCATGAGATGTGATAATGTTACCCAGTGATTTAGTGTAGAGGGAGAAGAGAAGGGGTCCTAGGACCGAGCCCTGGGGGACACCCGTCCGGAGGGGGCGGGTGGCCGACAGAGTCCCTCTCCATGACACTTGGTAGGAGCGGTCATTGAGGTATGATGTCAGCCATGTCAGCGCAGATCCAGCCACTCCCATTCCTGCGAGGGCCGCGAGGAGGATCTGATGGTTGACTGTGTCGAAGGCTGCAGATAGATCTAGGAGAATCAGGACAGAGGAGAGGCCTTTCGCTTTTGCTAAGTGAAGTGCCTCTGTGACCGCAATGAGGGCCGTTTCTGTGGAGTGGCCAGTCCGGAAGCCAGACTGATTGGGGTCTAGGAGGTCATTCTGTAAGAGATAAGCAGTAAGTTGGTTGGATACAGCACGTTCAAGTGTTTTAGAAAGGAAGGAGAGAAGAGAGACAGGGCGATAGTTGGCTATGACGGTGGGGTTCAGGGTTGGTTTTTTTATGAGGGGCGTGACTCTGGCTTGTTTTAGGGAGGTGGGGACCACCCCCGAGTTGAGTGAGGAGTTGATGGTTGCAGTTAGGAATGGGAGGATGTCCGGTGCTATGGTCTGGAGGAGTGGGGAGGGTAGCTGGTCCAGCTGGCATGTAGTCGGACGGTTCGACGTTACCAGTGTCAGGGTCTCGGCTTCTGTAATGGGAGAGAAAGATGACAGAGTGAAGGATGAGGTTCTCGATTCAGCGTTTGGAATGGGTGGGGGTTGGGAGAAGGAGCTGCGGATGTTCTCCACTTTTTCCTCAAAGAAGATCGCAAAGTCTTCGGCAGAAAAAGATGAGGGAGGAGGAGGTGGGGGGGGAGTGAGGAGGGAGGACATGGTAGCATGCAGTTTGCGAAGATTCTTGGCAGAGGCCTCGATCCTATGGTGAAAGAAAGAAGCTTTGGCATTAGTAATGGTTTTGGAGAATGTTAACAAGAGGTTGTGATATGTGTCGATGTCAGCAGTGAGGCGTGACTTTCTATACTTCCTCTCAGCCGCTCTCAGGACCTGTCTTTGTTCTCTCACTGCATCCGTCAGCCATGGACTGGGTGGGGAACGGCGGGCAGGTTTCTCAACGAGGGGACAGAGCTTGTCGTTGTTGTGAAGGCACATATGTGCCTTCACAAAATCATCAAGGGGGGGGGTAGTCTTACCCCGAAAATGCGATCGTTACAAAAAGCTTGGTTTAGGTCCGGTAAAATACGACTCTGTGATCGTTACAGAAACATGTTTCAGGTTAGGTAGAATAGACATAGAATATACCTTACCTTAGCCAGAAGGTACTCTAAAAAGAATAATTCCAATGATCCCATCGGCGATCGCGATTACTCGTTTATATGTAATTACTCGCGTATACAGGAAACTATAGGTTTTGAGACGAGAAGATCTCCTAGCGATTGCTCTGCAAGAGCTCCTCCCCCTCAGAGTGGGTCAGGACAGAAAGGGAATAGACTATCAGAGTTCAAAAGGTAGGCGATACTGCCACCTGGTGAGATTCGATCGTCATTGCAATTCCAACGTAGGCAGATGAGCCAGGGACACCTAGAGGGCTCCGGCTGACCGTACAGAACGGGGATCAAAGGAAAAAGATCAAAGGATCAAAACCCGATAAATCTCAGGTATGGCGCTCGACACATAGCGAGATAAGCCGACTTATCTCGGGTATGGCCACCAAAGAGTTAATATATTATATATAAATATGTTTTGTGTTGCACTCAAATGCAAATGTGTAATGTCTCATAAGCTTATGTGGGCCGGACACCTTCACTACATTACACTTCAGTGAAATCAATCAACCAGTGAATCACGATTCTGCACGGAGAAGAAATTCTCCAGTTTTCTGCTCCTAAGGCCTGGAATGAGCTTAAAGGGGAACTCCAAAATTTTGGGAAATTAGCTTATTTAACATCTTCCCTGGAGTTAGACAAGAAGATACATACCTTTTTTGTCTCTGTGCGTGCATTTTAGCTTTGGGAATAGACGCTCCGTTAGCATAGCTTAGCTTCATCACTGGAAGTGAGGCAGGACAGTAGCCTTACAGTACCTTACAGTGTATTGCAAGGTCTGACATTGACCAAATTTGATATGCATGACCTTGGTGGGCTCTAGGTCAACTCCTGAAAAGGGGGTCAATGTCAGACCTTGCAATCAAAAGTTAGGGGGCGCACTGAAATTATGGCAAGGGTTATTAGCCCCCTAACTTTTTTTTTTTTTTTTTTAATTTTGGCCATTTCCCTGGCTCTTTTATACGTTTATCGCATTTATACTTGGTCAAGTTCGACCGACAGAAGCAGGCTGAAAGGGTTCAGATGGGGGGGAAGACACTCTGGGAAAGGCACGGCTGCAGTCCGGGATTCGAACTCGCTCCGCCCCAGATCCGCGACGAGCACGGTTGTCCACGGCGCTGAAATAGCACTCGCGGTACGTGGTGAGCTACTGGAGCTCCCCAGCCCCCTAACTTTTGATTGCAAAGTCTGACATTGACCCCCTTTTCAGGAGTTGACCTAGAGCCCACCAAGGTCATGCTGCATATCAAGTTTGGTCAATGTCAGACCTTGCAATACACTGTAAGGCACTGTAAGGCTACTGTCCTGCCTCACTTCCAGTGATGAAGCTAAGCTATGCTAACGGAGCGTCTATTCCCAAAGCTAAAATGCACGCACAGAGACAAAAAAGGTATGTATCTTCTTGTCTAACTCCAGGGAAGATGTTAAATAAGCTAATTTCCCAAAATGTTGGAGTTCCCCTTTAAAAAAAACATGGATCTGGAGGAGCTTATCACTACCATGTTTTAAAGCTAGGATAAAACTCATGGAGGAAGATGCACTAGTCCAGGGGTGGCCAACTTAGTCAGAGACTAAGAGCCACAAAAATTACTGTGGTACCACAAAGAGCCACACCATATATACCAGCGTTTCTCAACCTTTTTTTCAGTCACTGCACCCTTCATGCGTTTATAGGTCCCACCCTCTGGCCTCTGATGTTGCTAATGTCTTTTTTATTTGGGCCTCACAGGGTTAACCTCTTAACACTTTGATTACCGGCCATAAGATGGTCAAAACATGGTTGAATGCCGTCCACCCACTTCAATGATAGCGTTGTGAATGCATAATGTGTCATAATAATCTGCCCGTCGTTTATCAATGACTTGTTTGCAGTCAACATTGTCGAGACGGATTGTTTTTTTAATCGGTTCATTTCTGTTTTATAGCATTTTGAAAAGCCCTCGTTTTTCAGGAAAATATATAGATTCTGTGATAATCACCCTTTACTGAAATATTCTGGCATACACAAAAACTGTCATTTTTCGGCCTATTTATGAATCGTTTTCAAATAAACGCTAGATTATCGATAGTATATGTGTACTTATGCACGCTAGGGAAGCGGGCTGAAAAATCGATTATCTTATTTCCTGATCAGCGAGCACACACACACATTACATTTACATTTAGTCATTTAGCTGACGCTTTTATCCAAAGCGACTGTTCTGTACGACAAGCCATCAGGAAGGGCACAACTCTATCAGCTGAGCAACAATGTTCATCAAAGTGTTGAGTGCTACAGTGTAGGTTAGTTTATTAGGACAAGTGCATGACAGTACGGTTAGTTAGGGTTAGATTTTTATTTTATTTTTTTAATTCAGATAATGGTTGAAGAAGTGCGTCTTTAGTCGACGGCAAAAGATTGGACGTGTTTCGGCTGTCCTAACTGGGGTGGGTAGTTCATTCCACCATTGTGGGGCAAGGACTGAGAATAGGCGACTTCTCTTTGATGACCCTCCCGGAGCTTGGATAGGAGTAGGTCTGAGGCGGCCAGAAGATGCAGAGCGTAGGGGTCTTGAGGGTGTGTAGTTGGAGACCATTGACCGGAGGTACGCGGGAGCGGTTCCCTTTGCCGCACGGTATGCTAGGTCGAGGGCCTTGAAGCGGATTCGTGCAGCAATGGGGAGCCAGTGCAGGTCCCTAAGAAGTGGGGTGACATGGGCCGACTTCGGTAGATTTGAGATCAGGCGGGCCACTGCATTCTGAATGAGTTGAAGAGGCTTAGTGGCAGTGGCCGGGAGGCCAGCGAGCAGTGCGTTGCAGTAGTCGAGGCGGGTGATGACACACACACACACATAGGGCACACGTTGATATATCTGTGAAAAAAGCTCTGATTACCCTAAGACTGGTAAAATAGATTCCTTACCTCAGATCAGATGTTATCCAAAAAGATTATTCCAATTCCTGATCGCCATTCCAAATATCGATCGTGTTTATTGATTCAGCGTTGGGTACTGTAAATATATATTCCACACGTTTTCCGGGCCGGCGATCAACTTGGGTCTCTTCAGTTGGCTGTATTTTCCCAATTAAGCTCAGAGAGAGTCTGCAACACTAGCGTGAGGCTCGATTGATGAAATATGAATTAAAATCGCTAATTAAAAAAGATACGACAAACAAACGCTATATGTCGTTGGCGGCACTCAACTGGCGGCATGAACTAACGACAAATCGCGTCCCTGGCACTCAAAGTGTTAAGGCAGAGAGGTCCGGTACTGGACCGCAAATGACATTGGGCCATAAATCCATCTCTACAGAATGTATGAATTAATGTTGCATTTTCTTTTCAAATGTAGCCAAGAGTAAAGATCCTAACCCTGTCAAAACAGCAGTCAAAGTGTATATTTTCAGCATTACGTTTGTTTACCAATGATTGTAACTGTTATTAGTGAAATATATGATTATAGAAATCTCAGGTCATTGAGTCGGAAACCGGCGCATATTGACGGGAGGAAGTGGCGCAGCCAAAAGTGAGTGTAGTCTTTTGAAGAAAGAGACCCAGGGCTTTTGATGGACTTTCGAATTTCTAAAAACTACCCTACCCAGCTCACCCCAGCCCCTGTCAATCATCTGACTTCTGGATACGCTTTTTTATTTTTCGGGATTATCTCCCACAAACCTGAACGTTATTGCCATAATACAAAACACAGTTTGTTTCTCTACCTTTCTGTGAACGTCTAGCAAAAAACGGCGTTGCAATCTTATGAAACATTTTCGAGAAATTTACATTATAAAAAAGTAACTGTACTTGTGAATCATGCCTGGTGATACTAATTCCAGATTGAATTCTTCCATTGGAAAGGGGAGATTTGGCCCGATCCATAGATGTGCGACTTGGTCATAATAAGGTAATTTATAGGCCTGATATTCTATAATCATATTTCAAATTGCATGTGTCCGGATGGCAGAATTCAGCACTGTATCTACAAAACCTTCTGTTTAATCATCTTCCTTAATTTGCTTAGATTTTTCAGGTCTGGTCAATTTTAGCATGGTGTTATTCACAGTCAAAGATAAAAAAAATATATATATATAATTGAATTGATATTCTCCTTTGGTTCATTACAATTTACTCAAGCCTAGTAACAGACACAATATTTCTGACATTGGGAATACGTTCCCTGAGATCCATAGATGTCCCTAGAATCAGATACCAAGAACATGCTAAATGCAATGAACCATTTAAATGAACCTGTAAATGTTTATTCTATGTCTTATGCAATGAATGACAAAGAAATATTCTACTTCCTTTTTATTTAATTTTTTTTAATGGAGGGAGGAGACGCACATTGGTGGGCAAAGAGCCGTGCGTTGGCCACCCCTAAATGCTATGTTATGTAACCGGTCACACTAAATTAATCTTGCCTGCCTTCAATGTACAACTCCGATGTGGTGGTCCCCCTTTTTCTTTATTTTTTTCTTTAAATGTTACACTGTGAATTTTATGAAATTGTGATTTGTAATTGTCTTACCGGTAATTACGTCTTGGTCTCTCTTGTAAAAGAGGTTTCTAACTTCAATGAGACTAACCTGGTTAAATAAAGTACAAATAAAAATAAAATAAAAACAATAGCATATAATTCTCTGGTGTTTGATGGTTGACAGCTGACGTTCATGGGGCTCAACGACCTGGAGAGCGAGGAGGAGTTTGGTGACAACCGGGTCCTGGAGGGCTGGCAGCGATTAGGCGAGAGAGCTGCCATGTGTTTCAGAACCGCCCCCACCTTCCACTACATGTGAGTAGAGCCATAGACATAATATAAAGGCTAGACTCTGAGGACTCGCCTGCGCTGCTGGCCAATCGAGACCGATGTGGCCACACGGTGGCCATCTTGCCACAGGCAGCATGCCCCCACATAACATGAATGTCTATGGTGGTGCATGTAGTACTATAACCATAGCTTGCTACATTTTCAACCGATTTTCAAACGGTTTGGTTTGTTATAAACGTCAGATGTAGTTATCATACTGCATACTTATAATTGACTTTTTATATGAGAATAATTTCAACATATCCAAGCATCCTGAATCATATTAGCCACGTTAATAACGTTTGTAATAAACCAAACCGTTTGTAAATCGGTTGACGATTGAGCAAGCTATGGTTATTTCAATGGTACATGCACCATAGACATTCATGTTATGAGTGGGCGTGTTGCCTGTGACAAGATGGCCGCCGGTGAACCACGCTGGAGACTCCGCCTCGCACCATCCAGTTATATATATCTATGAGTAGAGCCGCCCCCTGCTTCCACTACACACACCATTTACAACACGAGTACATTTACACACCATTTACAACACAAGTACATTTACACACCATTTACAACACAAGTACATTTACACACCATTTACAACACAAGTACATTTACACACCATTTACAACACAAGTACATTTACACACCATTTACAACACAAGTACATTTACACACCATTTACAACACAAGTACATTTACACACCGTAATTGTAATTGAAACTTGATTAATTGCCTAGCCCTAATATATATATATATTTTTGTATACCTTCATATTGCGTATACCTCTCCCAGCCCTATATTAAATATTAGTTTTAAATGCTTATCTCTGTGTGAAGCCTGCAGACACAATGGAGTTCATTGTGGTTTAATGGAAGATTAAAATGCATTAGTGTTGACTGCACTAGAGACCAAAATGGTGCATATTGCCTGGCTGGTACCATCATCCAAAACTACATAATGATACATGATAAAAGAAGTTGATCAGAAGTCCAGTCGATGGCTTCCTCTGTCACGCAGTTAGCCAAGCAGCACCTGCTCCACACACACACCCTTCTGAGCTGAGGCTGTTTCCCCCGAAGCCTGTTTTTGGGATTTGAACTTCGTCAGGGTTTTTCGAACGAACGTTCGAACCTTCATTTTTTATTTAAATAAGAAAAAAAAATAAAAGATTAATAATTATTTTTTTAATATATAAATATCAAACTAAATCCTCAATTTGAATACAGTGATTAATCTGATTAAATTAGTCTTTAAAATGTATTAACACTATCAGTGCCGACCTTGTTTACCTTTTTACCCCGTTGAATGCCATCATCCACTTCAATGTTAGCGTTAAAAACGCATAATATATGTTTTAAATTATGGCTATGTGTCTAATCTGCCCGTCGCTTATCAATGACTTGTTTGCAGTCAACATTGTCGAAACGGATTGTTTTTTAATCAGTTCATATCCTTTTTATAGCATTTCGAAAAGCCATCGTTCTCTAGAAATTTTTCTGAAAATTTCAATATTCCCCCATAAACGGCATTTATTGGAATATTCTCGAATACACTAGACACGTTGTCTTTGTCTGCCTATTTATGAATCGTTTTCAAATAAACGCTCGATTATCGACAGTATATGTTTATGCACGCTATAGGCGGGCTGAGAAATCTATTCTCTCGTTTCCTCAAGATCACACACACACACACACACACACACACACACACACACACACACACACACACACACACACGGCACCTGCTGATATCTCAGTGAATACAGCTCTGATTACCCCAAGACTGGTAACATAGACTCCTTACCTTAGATCAGATGTTCTCCAAAAAGATTATTCCAATTCCTGATCGCCATTCCAAATATCGATCGTGTTTATTGATTGATTATTGGCTGCTGTAAATATATATTCCAGGCTGCTTTCCGTCTCACGATCAGATCCCTCATCATCAGATCCATCGCCAGCATAATGGAGCCAGTTGGCTCCACCTCTACAGATCCCACAGGGATCTCCCAGTATAATCGACTGACCTGCAGTTACACAGGGATAGACGATAGGGGGCGGTTTTTTTCCCATCTGAGCTCCTAGAGGGTCTGCTGTACCAACGGCAGACTCGGTTGATGAAATATGAATTCAGATCGCTAATAAAAAAATCAAACCACAAATCGCGTCGTCGGCACTAAGACGACAATTCTCGTCGTCTGCATTCAAAGTGTTAAATCAACTTTCTAGCCCCAGACCAGCCCAGGGAGCCCAACTAAATCAACTTTCTAGCCCCAGACCCAGCCCAGGGAGAAGCCCCAGCCCAGGGAGAAGCCCCAGCCCAACTAAATCAACTTTCTAGCCCCAGACCCAGCCCAGGGAGAAGCCCCAGCCCAACTAAATCAACTTTCTAGCCCCAGACCCAGCCCAGGGAGAAGCCCCAGCCCAACTAAATCAACTTTCTAGCCCCAGACCCAGCCCAGGGAGAAGCCCCAGCCCAACTAAATCAACTTTCTAGCCCCAGACCCAGCCCAGGGAGAAGCCCCAGCCCAACTAAATCAACTTTCTAGCCCCAGACCCAGCCCAGGGAGAAGCCCCAGCCCAACTAAATCAACTTTCTAGCCCCAGACCCAGCCCAGGGAGAAGCCCCAGCCCAGGGAGAAGCCCCAGCCCAACTAAATCAACTTTCTAATGAATATAACTCATCAGTTTATTTTAATACTATAATATTAGTGTAGCCTAATCTTTATCTGCAACTGTGAAGAAAAACCCCATTGGTTTAAACAGAATGAATAGAAAAGAAAAGAAATATGTATTTTTTTGTATAAATTTTTTTTTTTCGAATGTTGATTTAGAATTTACATTTATCGAATGCCAACGTAACAAATGATCGTTCGTATGTTTGGGCTCAGCCCTATTCTGAGCACAGATAAGCACACATGTACATCATGTGCAGGAGGAAGAACTCCAGGATCACGATACTCCCGCTCATGGTTTGAACACGGAGCCGTGTGTCTGAAGCACCACGTGGAGCATCGAAGACGAGGTGAAGCCTGCAGAGTGGAGTGTCTGAAGCACCACGTGGAGCATCGGAGACCAGGTGAAGCCTGTAGAGTGGAGTGTCTGAAGCACCACGTGGAGCATCGAAGACAAGGTGAAGCCTGTAGAGTGGAGTGTCTGAAGCACCACGTGGAGCATCGCAGACCAGGTGAAGCCTGTAGAGCCGTGTGTCTGAAGCACCACGTGGAGCATCGCAGACCAGGTGAAGCCTGGAGAGTGGAGTGTCTGAAGCACCACGTGGAGCATCGAAGACCAGGTGAAGCCTGTAGAGTGGAGTGTCTGAAGCACCACGTGGAGCATCGCAGACCAGGTGAAGCCTGTAGAGTGGAGTGTCTGAAGCACCACGTGGAGCATCGAAGACCAGGTGAAGCCTGTAGAGCCGTGTGTCTGAAGCACCACGTGGAGCATCGAAGACCAGGTGAAGCCTGCAGAGTGGAGTGTCGAAGACGAGGTGAAGCCTGTAGAGCCGTGTGTCTGAAGCACCACGTGGAGCATCGAAGACCAGGTGAAGCCTGTAGAGTGGAGTGTCGAAGACGAGGTGAAGCCTGTAGAGCCGTGTGTCTGAAGCACCACGTGGAGCATCGCAGACCAGGTGAAGCCTGTAGAGCCGTGTGTCTGAAGCACCACGTGGAGCATCGAAGACCAGGTGAAGCCTGTAGAGTGGAGTGTCTGAAGCACCACGTGGAGCATCGAAGACCAGGTGAAGCCTGCAGAGTGGAGTGTCTGAAGCACCACGTGGAGCATCGAAGACCAGGTGAAGCCTGTAGAGTGGAGTGTCTGAAGCACCACGTGGAGCATCGCAGACCAGGTGAAGCCTGCAGAGTGGAGTGTCTGAAGCACCACGTGGAGCATCGAAGACGAGGTGGAGTGTCTGAAGCCCCACGTGGAGCATCGAAGACCAGGTGAAGCCTGTAGAGTGGAGTGTCTGAAGCACCACGTGGAGCATCGAAGACGAGGTGAAGTCTGCAGAGTGGAGTGTCTGAAGCACCACGTGGAGCATCGAAGACCAGGTGAAGCCTGTAGAGTGGAGTGTCTGAAGCACCACGTGGAGCATCGAAGACGAGGTGGAGTGTCTGAAGCCCCACGTGGAGCATCGAAGACGAGGTGGAGTGTCTGAAGCACCATGTGGAGCATCGAAGACGAGGTGGAGTGTCTGAAGCCCCACGTGGAGCATCGAAGACGAGGTGAAGCCTGCAGAGTGGAGTGTCTGAAGCACCACGTGGAGCATCGAAGACGAGGTGAAGTCTGCAGAGTGGAGTGTCTGAAGCACCACGTGGAGCATCGAAGACCAGGTGAAGCCTGTAGAGTGGAGTGTCTGAAGCACCACGTGGAGCATCGAAGACCAGGTGAAGCCTGTAGAGTGGAGTGTCTGAAGCACCACGTGGAGCATCGAAGACCAGGTGAAGCCTGCAGAGTGGAGTGTCTGAAGCACCACGTGGAGCATCGAAGACCAGGTGAAGCCTGTAGAGTGGAGTGTCTGAAGCACCACGTGGAGCATCGAAGACCAGGTGAAGCCTGTAGAGTGGAGTGTCTGAAGCACCACGTGGAGCATCGAAGACCAGGTGAAGCCTGTAGAGTAGAGTGTCTGAAGCACCACGTGGAGCATCGAAGACGAGGTGAAGCCTGTAGAGTGGAGTGTCTGAAGCACCACGTGGAGCATCGAAGACCAGGTGAAGCCTGCAGAGTGGAGTGTCTGAAGCACCACGTGGAGCATCGAAGACCAGGTGAAGCCTGTAGAGCCGTGTGTCTGAAGCACCACGTGGAGCATCGAAGACGAGGTGAAGCCTGTAGAGTGGAGTGTCTGAAGCACCACGTGGAGCACGAGGTGAAGCCTGGAGAGGAGTGTCTGAAGCACCACGTGGAGCATCGAAGACGAGGTGAAGCCTGCAGAGTGGAGTGTCTGAAGCACCACGTGGAGCATCGGAGACCAGGTGAAGCCTGTAGAGTGGAGTGTCTGAAGCCCCACGTGGAGCATCGAAGACCAGGTGAAGCCTGTAGAGTGGAGTGTCTGAAGCACCACGTGGAGCATCGAAGACTAGGTGAAGCCTGCAGAGTGGAGTGTCTGAAGCACCACGTGGAGCATCGAAGACGAGGTGGAGTGTCTGAAGCACCACGTGGAGCATCGAAGACCAGGTGAAGCCTGCAGAGTGGAGTGTCTGAAGCACCACGTGGAGCATCGAAGACCAGGTGAAGCCTGTAGAGTGGAGTGTCTGAAGCACCACGTGGAGCATCGAAGACCAGGTGAAGCCTGTAGAGTGGAGTGTCTGAAGCACCACGTGGAGCATCGAAGACCAGGTGAAGCCTGTAGAGTGGAGTGTCTGAAGTACCACGTGGAGCATCGAAGACGAGGTGAAGCCTGGAGAGTGGAGTGTCTGAAGCACCACGTGGAGCATCGAAGACCAGGTGAAGCCTGGAGAGTGGAGTGTCTGAAGCACCACGTGGAGCATCGAAGACCAGGTGAAGCCTGTAGAGTGGAGTGTCTGAAGCACCACGTGGAGCATCGAAGACCAGGTGAAGCCTGTAGAGTGGAGTGTCTGAAGCACCACGTGGAGCATCGAAGACGAGGTGGAGTGTCTGAAGCACCACGTGGAGCATCGAAGACGAGGTGGAGTGTCTGAAGCACCACGTGGAGCATCGAAGACGAGGTGGAGTGTCTGAAGCACCACGTGGAGCATCGAAGACCAGGTGAAGCCTGTAGAGTGGAGTGTCTGAAGCACCACGTGGAGCATCGAAGACCAGGTGAAGCCTGCAGAGTGGAGTGTCTGAAGCACCACGTGGAGCATCGAAGACCAGGTGAAGCCTGTAGAGTGGAGTGCCTGAAGCACCACGTGGAGCATCGAAGACTAGGTGAAGCCTGCAGAGTGGAGTGTCTGAAGCACCACGTGGAGCATCGAAGACGAGGTGGAGTGTCTGAAGCACCACGTAGAGCATCGAAGACCAGGTGAAGCCTGCAGAGTGGAGTGTCTGAAGCACCACGTGGAGCATCGAAGACGAGGTGGAGTGTCTGAAGCACCACGTGGAGCATCGAAGACCAGGTGAAGCCTGCAGAGTGGAGTGCTGGACTGACTTTTCCCTCATGCAATAACATCTGTCCACAGGTTCAATGAACTTAAAAATAAAAATCTAAAAAAAATCTGAGGACTTTTCAGGAGGGAGGAGAATAGGGGCCATGCTGTCGGGAATTATTGTGAAAGCATATTTGCTAAAGGTTGTAAATGAAAAAAGCTAAGTATATGGTGAGGTGATTGACCCCTTGTTTTTACTTACTAACCTAAGAGACTGTCATGTAGTATAACATGATAAATCATAACATGATAAATACAATGTTGTGCTTTTCTAAATACATCTTCTTTTGCCCTGTAATTTCATTTCATTTAATTTCAAACCTTTATTTAAACTAGAAAGCCAACTGAGGTTTCCCTCGTTTACATGCAGGTCGAGTGTACATACAGAGATAAAAAAGGCATATAAAATCGCACAGTGTATAAAATCAAAATGTTTACAAAAAAACAATAAGACAACAAGGTGAGACAAAAGTAAGGATAACAAATCAATTAAAACACGTACAACTTGATTGACAAAGGTTGAATCAAGGTTTTATACTCTGCAACAGAGGAGATAATCTCAAGCTTTAAGGACCGTTGGAGTTCATTCCATGAGCTAGAGGGGAGCATCATAGCAAAATGTGGATTTACCCTGTTCAGAGCAAACTCGGGGGACATTTAAGGACAAAAGCTAAGGTAATGGTTAAGCCATATTATGTAAAACACTGAGGTAAAAGAGGACTTCAGTCCTCAGGACCACTTGACTTGCTACTCAATGCATTATGCAACACTGGCACATGAAAAAGAATGGTGTCATTTGAATTCCAGAGGGGTTGCATAATATCCGATGCAAAGCATGAATGCTAATGTGGTCTAATGACTTTGCTATTTGGAGTGTGGTAGCGTATTGCGTGCTGCGGCTAAGTCTCAAGCCTCGTTTGAGATATCGCTTGCTCTTAAAGCTTGCAGAGGAGTTGCTAATTTCTTCACTCAAGTATTTCTGAAAGTGAGAAATCCTGCTTCTCAAGGACAAAAATAGGTCTGCGGCTTTTCCTGAGATGCAGTGTTTATTAAAGGCGCCTTACATCAGCTGACGCCTATGAAGACACCTTGGATTGTCCTCCAGCTTCAGTCCTTGTTCTGTTGTGCTGATGACGTGGATTGAAGGTGTCGTCAGGATAATCTATATATCATGGGCTAATGAGAAATTGCTAATGAGTCGTCTCCTCCAAGCTAATCCACACTCCCCCCACTAACGCCCCCCGGCTTCTGGGTAAATATGACTGGGTGTGGGATTAATTACTTCCCATGTTAATCGCCTGTTTGTGTATTCCAAAGACTCTGATGAGTAAATAATATAGACCGAGGGCTGGTGTGTTGGTGTTAATTAATGAATGATTAGTGATTCATACATGGGGTAACTTCATGCAGGCCCTTGCTAAACAAAAGGTGGGTGTTTGGGGGGAAATACTCATTTGGAAATCCTACATGCAATGCATCTGTATCTTGTTATTGTAACCTGCTACAATGTTTTCTTTCGCATTGTCCCTGTCTGACAAATAAACAAATGAATAAATAGATAATAGGTAAGTGCAAAGACAGAGGTCACTATATAAACGTAAGTAAAAAAAAATAAAATAAAAAAAATATATAGTTTGTATATATAAAGAAAATAATCTTAAACAAACCTTACATTTATATATATGAATTGTTGTGAAGGGCCAGATTAAACCGAATATATATATTTATTTATATATATATATTTAATTGTATTTGTATATTCTCTAATATTCCCTGATATCCCTTGTATATTCCTTGTACAATATGCATTGAATATCCATTCTAGCCTACTGAACATCCCATAATAGTCTCCATTCTACTATTGGTCGAGACCTTGGTGCCAGGCTGCCATACCCCTCAGACCCAGTTCAAACGTACCGCTCCACATGTACGAACAAGTCCTAGTTCCGCGTAGGAATCTGACTACCGCACCACTAATGGGACTATTTGTTCATAGTGCGTATATATACTGCGCTACTAAAGTAGGACTTCCTTTTCAGTCCAGTTTCTTACCCTCCAATAGAGTCACAGACGTAAAGCCTCCCCGCGACGCCACGTGTGGGAGTAAGGCCAAGTTCGCCTACCATCGGTATTGAGACATCGTGTATATTAATATTTGAATAGTCATATTTGGCACTATATCGTCGAGTTGGACGTAGTCTATTAAGCTAATAATAGTCTGTTAATATATAGTGCTTCGTGCGGTGAGAATACTACCGTAGTCAGTACCCCATCGTTTCGGGCAGAGAACTGGCTGCTTATCCAGGGTGGTTGACCCCACGTGAAGCTGCACCCGAGGAGCCCCAGAGCCGACGAGCGAGTGGACCTGTATACCGGATTATTCTACCGACGACAGCCCGCCTTCCCAGGCACGGATTATGCTTTGTATACATTGATTATTCCATGGATAAAGACCCCCGACACTGCCGTGTGTTGGAACCCCCCCCCTGGAGAGGACGCAAGGTGAGGAGACGCTCTGCAAGACGAGGTCGCTTCACGTCTCTCCTCCGTGGACCGGATGACGCCGGCCCACAAAGAGTCCACCTGCTTTCATCTGTGGTCCAAGGATCGCCGGCGCATTGAACGGCACTACAGTGGGTTCACCTGGGATACCCTTGGCCGGATGAGGCAGCCGGATTCTACCCCCCCCCCCCCTCCTACTCCTGTCGGCTTACAAGCGACCGGATTAACCCCCCCTAGTGTATCCAGTATATAATCATTAAAGTATCATTGCTGTTATTCCTTAAACTATTCCAGGTCGTATATGTACCACCTGCGCCTTCAGAGATTGGACATTCTCTATTGATATACCGACGAATACTCTTGCCATAAAAGTGCATACTAATTTCCATTCATAAATGTGATTGATTTGATTAAGTGCTTGCTCTACACACCATCGCTGTGTAGAAATAAAGACCTATTTCTAATTCGTACATTTGTGTTGGATCCGTTTCATCTACGTGACAGTGTTCATCATAATATATTTATGCCGTGTACTGGGTGGCCGAATATTAAGTACAAAGGTAGTGGTAGTAAGTATCATATCTAGTAATACAGTCAGGGAATTGTACCCCTCAGTTACAATTGGTCCTTCGAGCCGGAGGGTAATTAGTGTAATATTAATATAGTGTTATTAATATTGAAATGGCCTATGATGAACACTCCACGAAACGATCCTCCTAACCAACGCCCGCAGCGCGAACGACGGCTCCCTCAATACTTAGAGGCTTACGCTGTCAGTCAACAACCTAGTCTTCTACTAACAGTAAACGCGGTAAAACTAGAAAGTAAAAGTATGTCTAACCCCAACGCCCAGACTACCCCGACCATAGAGGCCCCTACGGGCTCTAATGTAACTGACCAAGTTCACGGTGGGGACCAGTGGGAACCAGACATGACTTCACACCCCGCCAGTACTGAAGAAGTAGTCCCCGATGAGTCCCGGGAGGAATACAACGCTACCGAGAGAGAACTCGGCACGGAAGAAGACGGGGAGAGCACCGTGGAGATAGAGCTCCAAGGCTCTGCAAGGAGTACCCCGAGGGAAGGCTCCCCTATACAACCGCCTTCTCCCAGCGAGGCAGAGAGGACCCTACAGCAGGCCTTCCTCATCAGCCTGAACGCCGCTGCTGAACGCGACCGACTGCAGATCCAGCAGCGGAGCGAAGAAGAGCATATACGTCTAGAACTAAGACGCATTCAGAGAGAAGAGAATGTGGCCCGAGACCGAGCAGACAGCCAGCGAGCAGCTGCTGGTGCTCTACGGGATGCAGAGCGCGACAGACAGCAAGCGCAACTAATAGAACAGCTGATCAGACGGACAACACCCTCTCCCTCCGCCAGAGGCTCCAGGAACTCGTCTAGACACACCTCCAGGGCGGCATCCCCTAGCCGAGTAAACAACCCTGAACTTGACCAACAGACGAGGTCTATACCCCCCACAGACCACCTCCCCCCACCGGTCCAAGCGAGACCTAGCAACCGGGAAGGAGCAGCATATCCTGTGGAGAGGCTAAACCAGAGACTACAAGCACTGGATGACCTAACTGAAGACGAAGAGGAAGAGGAGGAGAACCACGCCCGACGACAGCACAGTACTCTACCGGACCAGGAGGTCCGGTACAGCCCAGGCTATACTCCCGCGGAGCTGCGCTACAGACCCCCGACTCTATACACGGGTGAGCACGACGCACGACCCGCACCGAGGAACAGCACCTGGACAAGCGGGCCATGGTACACTGCCGGTACCAGCCCATACCAAGGAGCGGGAGGAGACTCGCCTAGGAGGCCTCTCCCCCAACGCTCGCCGATGTATCCACAGTCAGCGTCATACATTGGCACGCCTATGGTACCCGACTTCACCCAAGAGAACCGGGCCCAGTATACAGAACTCCGCATGTGTCTGGAGACCATGTTGGTGGATGTATTGGATGAACGCCACAAATACGCCATCCTACTGAAGCACTTAAAGGTACCCCGCGCACATAATATAGCGCTCGCCTACGCGACTTCCACCACCCCATACACAGCAGCGCTGGTAGCATTGGACCAGAGGTATGGGCGCATATGGGATTACGTGATCCAGGAGATCCGACACATCGACCGCTTACCCCCAGCAATAGACAATCGAGCACTGGACGACCTGTCCATCAGAGTGCAGTCCCTGGTAGGGATGTTGGGAGCGCAGAGAGAGAAGGGGAGGCATGAACTTTACGCCAACTCAAATGTGGAAAGGATCTTGGAGAAGCTGCCGCCCGCTCGACAGGAGCGTTTTAGGCGACAGAGGGACCACCGAGACCCGAATGGCCCCGAACCGAACCTCCTCGATCTAGCAGACTTCCTAGCGAGAGAAGTCAGCAGCCTACGGCTAGATACATTCGGATGGAGCACCCCTGGCTCCAGAGAAGGAACCAGACGACTAAATGATGGAAGAAGATCGGTGACTGTGATGCACCAATCGGAGTCAGTACCGAGCAGCAGGAGCCACAGTACCCCCTCCAGAACGGAGAAGTGGAAGATAGTGTGCCCCTACTGTGAGAAAGAACACTGGCTAGCGCAATGTGACTCCTTCCCCAAGCTGAACGCGGAGGAAGCAAGTCAATGGATAAAGTCCAACAAGCGCTGTTTTCGCTGTGCGCGCTCACACATGGCAGCCGAATGCCGCTTAAAGAAAAGGTGCACCAAGTGCGATGGAGCCCATCTGGACATACTTCACGACAGTAACAGACGGCGCCCTTCACCCGCACCATCCAGCAGCAAAGCAAGCGTCATGTACATCGATCCCGCCAGCAGCAGTGGAGCCCGAGTACTCCTAAAAGTAGTGCGTGTGACACTAAGCTACCAGAATAAAGTCCTGGACACTTACGGCGTCCTCGATGACGGGTCAGAGAAGACCCTTCTGCTCGCCTCCGCTGCGGCCCAGCTAGGGCTGCGGGGAAGCGAAACCCAAATGACAATTCGGACAATAAGACGAGATTTGAAGACGATAAAGGGCGAGAATGTCTCATTCTCTATCGCAGCAAGCGGCCAGCCTGAGCGACGGTACCAGATTACAGACGCTTTCACCAGCCAAGAAATAGGGCTGTCGCGGTACACATACCCCGTCGCCAAGCTGATGGAGAAATATGCACATCTGCGCAAGTTACCGATCCCGCTCATAGACAATGCTATGCCGACCCTGTTGATAGGCTCCGACCATGCAGACCTCATTGTCCCGATAGACCGGGTTCATACCGGACCCCGAGGCTGTCCTGCAGCAGTCGAGACCCGTTTGGGATGGACTCTCCAAGGCCCGCTCGCCAAATCTCTCAACCGAAGTACAGCCACTAGATGTCCCCACTCCCGAGTCACAGAGGGAGAAACCGCACTCCTGCAACACGTAGAGCGGCTATGGACCTTGGAACAAATGCCCTTTAAGAACGGAAAGAAAGACATTCGCTCTAAAGATGACATTTACGCCATTCACCTCCTCGAGACAGGGACCAAGAGAGTCCCGGTCAACGGCGTGTTGAGATACGCCACGCCACTCCTGCGGCGAGAAGGAATGCCTACTTTCCACGCCAAGACAGACGCCACAGAACGGTACCTGCTGAACACGGAGCGGCGCTTAGCCAAGAACCCCGCCCAAGAGAGTGTATACCGCGCTGAGATTGAGAAGCTCATCACAGCGGGACACGTCACAAAGATGGACATTAAAGAGGCTGACCAGACCACTGAATCGTGGTACGTGCCTCACCACAAGGTCCATCACAACGGTAAAGACCGCATAGTATTTAACTGCAGCTACCAGATCGGATCCCAAAATCTGAATAAAGAGTTACTGCCCGATCCCACACTCGGCCCCTCCCTACTCGGCGTTCTACTCCGCTTCCGCCAGGAAAAGGTGGCCATCAGCGGGGACATTAACCCTTAGAAGTCTAACCTAAATAGCTCCTCCTCCTGAGAATTTCCCCCTTTTTTTTTGTTACATAATATAAAATTACAGATTCATACCTTCAAAATAAGCCATCAATTGTCAAATTTGAGACGATAGTTTTCAATCAATGTCCTATCAAACATTCTGGTAAAATCCTAACACCTTTTCAGTATAGGACTTTGAACTAGATCCAAGTTCATTCAGCTATCTGATGAGAGAACTACACTCCCAGAATTCAATGTGATCATTGTCACTAGAACCATTTCACACCTGGAGCAAAGGCCCAGTCATTCCTTTGTTATTCCAGTGAATGGACCCAGCAGGAGGCCTAGCCTAGCGACAAGCGGCCACTACATAGTTGGGTATTGAAAAAATGCTCATATCCAAAAGTAGTAGATAGATATAGGTCATACATGTAGGTATGCACTTGTCCTAATATACTAACCTACACTGTAGCACTCAACACTTTGATGAACATTGTTACTCAGCTGATAGAGGTGTGCCCTTCCTCAATAAAGCCAGAGAGAGAGAGAGAGAGAGAGAGAGAGAGATAGAGAGAGAGAGATGTATCATGTAAAACCCAGATTCGGATCAAACAAGGGACTAAACACGTTTCGCAATTATGCCACATCAATGTGGAACGCCCTGCCTAAAGCTGTAAAGGAATGTGAATCACTACCCACCTTCAAAAACACTCTCAAAAAACACCTACGTGAGACTGCAATTCGAAACTGGCCCCTACAAATGTCCTAACCTAGTTGTACAGTAAATGACCAAGTAAGGCTTTGTCAATATTCAAATGTACAGTGTAAAATGTGTGTGTGTCCCCTTCCCAACCCCCCCCCCCCCCCCACCTCCAATGTACAGCCCTCACCCAACCCACCCAACCCCACCCCACCCAACCAACCTCCTCCAATGTACAGTTTCTATGCCAAATGTATATACACTCCTTTTCTGGACACTTTTGTATCACAAACAGTACTGTATTTGCAAATCTGATATGTCATAAATGTATAGATGTAGCAGTACTGTCTATCTGTATGTCATGTATGTCATATATGTTATGATGAATTGAAAATGGGGGACCCTGATGTAAACAAGTCGAAAGTCTTTCTCTGGTCTGCATCCCCTTAACAATTGTATGTATTGAGCTGTACTGTACTGTACCCATTCTGCAATCTGTTAATAAACTTTTCAATCAATCAATCAATCAATCAATGGTATTTACAGTACTGTACCATATCACATACCATATCACCTTTTGCAGCATACCATGATTACTTATATTGAGATGTTTCAGTACAGTGGATGGTACAGTATATACAGTAAAGTACAGTATATATAGTACTGTAAGAAAAAGAAGCAAACCAATAACAATTTGTGGTTGTATTTCTCTAGAATGAGAGAGAGAGAGAGAGAGAGAAAGAAAGAAAGAAAGAAAGAAAGAAAGAAAGAAAGAAAGAAAGAAAGAAAGAAAGAAAGAAAGAAAGAAAGAAAGAAAGAAAGAAAGAAAGAAAGAAAGAAAGAAAGAAAGAAAGAAAGAAAGAAAGAAAGAAAGAAAGAAAGAATTATTATTGCAGCGATTTTCACTGTTGACTTTTATTTTACTGGCCATCTTTGAACATGCCATATTTTTCTACTAACTGCCTGCTGGCAAAACTATGCTACTCGCTACAGTACCTGCAGATTAGACTACCTGTATATGCGCTGTCAACTCTCGCTCTGACTCCAACCCGTTGAAAGAGACAACGCGCATTTCGTGAAGACCCGCCCTACTCTGCCTCTGATTCGCAGACTGTGGGTGGGGGGGCGGGATTCTGACGGGACTCTGAATATGATTGGACCAAAGCAGTAGACAGACACAGGCAGTTGGAGCAGTGCAGGCGGACAGACAGGAGCTTGCACTGCAGAGGAGATAGCGGAGAATTTCGAGGATACCTGCTATACGCACTGATGACAGGATATATTCCCTTCCACTTGGTATCACTCTCGAATCACGTTTCAACCACTAACGTTGCTGCCATGAGCCTTCGCTATGGTAGCCTACAAGTGATAAAATAAATAAAACGCCCAACTCGCTGTACAAGAAATTCCTTCTGTGTGTGTGTGTGTGTGTGCTCTACTGGGCGCACCTTTCTACTCTAGAAAACTGCGAGATAACTCATCATAACTCGTACACACAAGCACTCTGTCTCTACTCATACAGTAGTTGATGTTTTAGCGCGACGTGGGTATATACACGGGCGAGGATGAAAAGCATGTTAGACTACTTTTTATTCATAAGTTAACGTTCCGTCGGGTCCGCGTGTATTCTCGAGAATGATAATAATAATAATGCAGGACCTCTTCAGATTATATTATCAACGACAGACAGTGAGAAACACAACCCCCCCCCCTCTCGCGCTGAAGAATATGCATATTAGATCACTCAGTGATTAACACCTATGCGCTGTGTGTGTGTGCGCGCGTGCATGTACGTGACGCGTTGTAGTTTCGGGGGAATACAGGGATATTTAGAACTATACAATTGAGCAAGAATTAAACATATTTACAAGTCGTATTATGTTTAGCAAGTAAGGATACATATAGATTACACTATTATGCACTCGAAATTGTCTTTGTGCTATTTTTACAGATTTTTGAAAAACGGGACTTCCTGAGCATTTGTGAGAGATTCTAATTCTTTTGTTCTCCGCCCACGGGAGCAATAGGCCCCGTTGACTTCTAAGGGTTAAAGGAATGTTCCTGCAGGTGAGATTAGTAGAGGCGGACAAGCCCCTGTTACGGTTCCTATGGAGAGAGAAGCCAGGAGATGAGCACCCAGCCATCTACCAATGGGAAGTCCTCCCCTTCGGAACGACGTGCAGCCCCTGCTGTGCTACATTTGCACTACAGAAACATGTAGCAGAGGACCCAGCAGCGGACGAAGAGGTCCGACACAGCGTAAAGAACAGCTTCTACGTAGACAACTGTCTACAAAGCCTTTCAACCCAGGAAGAAGCCGAGGCTCTCCTGATTAAACTCCGCGCCTCATTGATCAAAGGCGGCTTTGATCTCAGGCAGTGGGCCAGCAGCGATCCGCAAGTACTGCGCAGCCTCTCCTCAGAGGACAAGGCAGCCAGCAGCGAGACCTGGATGGCTACAATCCCGGGAGAAGCCCAGGAGATGACCCTGGGATTGGTGTGGCGATTCAAAACAGATTCGCTTCACTACAGACACAAGCCCCTGACTACGGAGCAGGGAAGGCCGGCGGCGGCGCCGACCACCAGACGGAGTGTGTACACAACACTCGCCCGACAATATGACCCGCTAGGATGTATTCTACCGTACACCACCAGGGCAAAAATGATTGTACGAGCATTGTGGGACAAGGACCAGGGCTGGGACGACCCCATTCCCGCACACCTTGCATCCACCTGGAGAGAGTGGGAGATGGAGCTCCACTCACTCCCAGGCGTTAATATGCGCCGAAGCTACTTCCCACCCACGGTGAGGCCAGGGACATGTAAAATGGACTTACACGTCTTCAGTGACGCCTCAGAGGTCGCATACGGATCAGTAGCCTACTTGCGGGCCCAAGAGAAGGGGGGAGAGATCTACACAGCATTTGTCCTCGCCCGCTCGAGAATAGCCCCACGCAAGCAACAATCTATCCCACGTCTAGAGCTCTGCACAGCCCTAGCCGGAGCGCACCTAGCCACGCTCATCCAACGTGAGCTCACCATACCGGTGTCTAGAACAATCCTGTGGTCAGATTCCACGACGGTACTCGCCTGGATCAAATCGGACTCATGCAAGTACAAAGTCTTCGTGGGAGTCAGAGTCACCGAGATTCAAGACTTAACCGAAGAGTTAACCGGAGAAACAGAGTGGCGCTACGTTGATACAAAACAGAACCCAGCTGACGTCATCACCCGGGGGATGCCCCTGGATGACCTCACCCGTCGCAATGTCTACAGTGACGGCCCCGCATTCCTAAGACTCCCGGAAGGACAGTGGCCCATGCCTATCCCGAGGGAAGCAAGTCCAGAGGAGGTGGAAAATAAGAAGTCTGTGTTCTGTGGATTGAGCACCGTAGCCTCCACCGACCCTAACATAGACGATTGCACGTCCATAGAGAGTGCACAACAAAGAACATTCCTGCGGTACCACCCGGAGTGCAAGTCCCCCGCTGATATGTCAGCAGCTAACTACGAGGAAGCAGAATTGCTTCTACTGCAGCGAGCCCAGAGAGACTCGTTCCCCGATGAATTGGCCTGTCTACAGGGAGGAAAGCCCGTCCCATCCGACAGCAGATTAATTCATCTGGCCCCCGAGAGCGACGCTCATACCCTCATCAGAGTGGGTGGTCGCCTACGCAGAGCCCCCAATCTACCGGATGACATTAAATACCCGATCGTATTGAACAGCCGACACAAGGTCACAGAGCTGATTATAAAGAAATACGATGAGGATGTACATCACGCAGGAGCAGAAAGAGTCCTCACGGAGATTGAGGGAGTACTTAACTCGAAGCCCCTCGGATATATCTCCAGTGATGTGGCGGATATCGACCCAGTTACCCCCAACACACTCCTGATGGGGCGGCTAGATCCTGCATTACCCCAGACAATGTACCGGCCTGAAGAAGCGAACGGCCGACGAATGTGGAGGTACAGCCAAGTATTAGCCGACAAGTTTTGGAGCAGTTTCCTACTGCACTACCTACCGTCTCTACAGACCCGCCAGAAGTGGGTAAAGGAGAGAGACAATTTGACAGAAGGAACAGTCGTCATGATTATTGATCAATCACTGCCCAGAGCTATGTGGCCGGCCGGCCGCGTAAGCAAAGTGATCACCGGTGCCGACGGCAAGGTCCGAGCAGCTGAAGTGCTCGTCCAGGGTCGCACTTACACCCGTCCCGTGGCGAGGCTCATAGAACTGCCTCGACTCCCAGACACAATCGATGATGACCATGACCCTATAACCCTATGACTTTGTGAAGTTGACTGACCCCTACAGCAAACCCTTATGTGTAAATAGACAACGCGATTAATCTGTCTCTGTTTAACTGATTAGGTCTGGGACCAATCAGGGGGTGGCTGTTGTGAAGGGCCAGATTAAACCGAATATATATATTTATTTATATATATATATTTAATTGTATTTGTATATTCTCTAATATTCCCTGATATCCCTTGTATATTCCTTGTACAATATGCATTGAATATCCATTCTAGCCTACTGAACATCCCATAATAGTCTCCATTCTACTATTGGTCGAGACCTTGGTGCCAGGCTGCCATACCCCTCAGACCCAGTTCAAACGTACCGCTCCACATGTACGAACAAGTCCTAGTTCCGCGTAGGAATCTGACTACCGCACCACTAATGGGACTATTTGTTCATAGTGCGTATATATACTGCGCTACTAAAGTAGGACTTCCTTTTCAGTCCAGTTTCTTACCCTCCAATAGAGTCACAGACGTAAAGCCTCCCCGCGACGCCACGTGTGGGAGTAAGGCCAAGTTCGCCTACCATCGGTATTGAGACATCGTGTATATTAATATTTGAATAGTCATATTTGGCACTATATCGTCGAGTTGGACGTAGTCTATTAAGCTAATAATAGTCTGTTAATATATAGTGCTTCGTGCGGTGAGAATACTACCGTAGTCAGTACCCCATCGTTTCGGGCAGAGAACTGGCTGCTTATCCAGGGTGGTTGACCCCACGTGAAGCTGCACCCGAGGAGCCCCAGAGCCGACGAGCGAGTGGACCTGTATACCGGATTATTCTACCGACGACAGCCCGCCTTCCCAGGCACGGATTATGCTTTGTATACATTGATTATTCCATGGATAAAGACCCCCGACACTGCCGTGTGTTGGAACCCCCCCCCTGGAGAGGACGCAAGGTGAGGAGACGCTCTGCAAGACGAGGTCGCTTCACGTCTCTCCTCCGTGGACCGGATGACGCCGGCCCACAAAGAGTCCACCTGCTTTCATCTGTGGTCCAAGGATCGCCGGCGCATTGAACGGCACTACAGTGGGTTCACCTGGGATACCCTTGGCCGGATGAGGCAGCCGGATTCTACCCCCCCCCCCCTCCTACTCCTGTCGGCTTACAAGCGACCGGATTAACCCCCCCTAGTGTATCCAGTATATAATCATTAAAGTATCATTGCTGTTATTCCTTAAACTATTCCAGGTCGTATATGTACCACCTGCGCCTTCAGAGATTGGACATTCTCTATTGATATACCGACGAATACTCTTGCCATAAAAGTGCATACTAATTTCCATTCATAAATGTGATTGATTTGATTAAGTGCTTGCTCTACACACCATCGCTGTGTAGAAATAAAGACCTATTTCTAATTCGTACATTTGTGTTGGATCCGTTTCATCTACGTGACAGTGTTCATCATAATATATTTATGCCGTGTACTGGGTGGCCGAATATTAAGTACAAAGGTAGTGGTAGTAAGTATCATATCTAGTAATACAGTCAGGGAATTGTACCCCTCAGTTACATGAATATATACATATATTATAATATATTTTTGCAACGCGTTCGTTTGTTCGTTCCTGCTCCAGTCAACCAGAGGTGTGAAAACTCTTGCTGGTGAATAAACTCCTGCAGCAGGGAAAAGATAGCTGCTTGTGTTGATGGGAGTTGCAGACGCTTCTTTGGAAAAGACCCACACTGACAACTGCTCAGAGGAGGAGGGAGAGGAGAGGAGAGGAGGAGGAGGAGGAGGAGGAGGGAGAGGAGAGGAGGAGGAGGAGGAGGGAGAGGAGAGGAGGAGGGAGAGGAGAGGAGGAGGGAGAACACAGACTCCTCCTTTAAGGAAAGGTAGAAGCACTTAGTGGAACACTGCCCTGGAAAGAAAAAGGGATTTTAAAATAGGGATCCGTGATTCTAGCACGGCTCCCTGCTGGTTGTGTTGCATTAGGAATGTATTCACTGTGAAATGTATTGTCTTTGATACAAGGTCTGACATGACGCAACAATGTCTGTTTACATTTGCACTGTTGGTAAGCACTGGAGTGACCTGTATTCTGAGCCAGCGTGGCCTATGAAGGTTCTGAAGAGCGTATTTTACAAACTATAAGTCAAACTAATCAAGATTCGAACATACTATGTGAATATACCTATAATTAGATGGTCAAATAAATACCACATGGCTTTAATTCAAATGACTTCAGTATAGTTGTTGAATGCACTCAAATAAAAGTACACATTCAGCGGGCGATGTGTTGGAGCCTGGCGGCCATGCGAGTGAACGCCCCACACAAGTCCATCTCCGCAGCCCAGAGGTGTGAGACCCATCTGAGCAAGACGCTGCACCAGAGGATTGGCTTGACGGAAGGAACCGGTGTGCGCTGAACCCCTGTCAAATACGGGTCTGTATTTCCTCGCTAGGAAGCGCTCCCTGTTCATTAAATAACCACTTCCCCGTGGTCCACTGCGAATGCTTTGATTGCTTCTTCTTAGAGACGGCTGGGCTCAAAGTTGGAAAAGCTTTGCATTTCCTTTGTAATTCCTTCAATGTAATCTGTAAGTGGCTTTGGTAAACGGCGTCGGCCGTCGGCTAAATGTAATGTAATCCTGTATCTGGTTGGTTTTGTTGTTGATCAGGATGGGCTCCTTCCTGGCCGAGCCCCCCCCTCCAAAGCAGCGTGCGGAGCGAAAGGAAAGAAGGGCACCGACCAAGGAGGCCAAGCGGGTCATGCCCACCCAGGTAGGAGTCTAGTAGTCCCAGTCACATCTCCCAGAGGAAAGTAGTTAGAACAGACCTGTTCAAGTTTCGTAGGGTCTTTTATATTGATTTCAGTGAACTTGGCGTAGAAAAATAGTTCCTAAAGATGTATCGTTCCTATGGAATTTCAAATGGAGTAGGCTATCGACCAGCTTGGCAACGCAAACGAATGACGTATTATTCTAATTTATACAACAGGTAGGTCCGACCACCTATTTACCAAGGTGGAACATGTATGACCTGTTTTAATGTATGACCTAGGACCATTATTTTTATTATTATTATACAAATCAAGCGAGAATGTATCCATTTATTTTTTTCGTCTACTTTTTCTCCCATTTTCAATTTTTTCTCCCATCCCAATTTCGTATCGTCCAATTCTACCCTCCCCTGTCTCGAACGCTGTTAGGCCATGCCTCCCACAAGCCGGCTGCAATGTGGACGAAGCCTTGCATCACGTGTCCCCTTGCATCACGTGTTCTTTTCACCTGAACAGCGCAATCTCTCTCCTGCGTGGGAGGGACACGCCGCCCCCGCTGCTTCCTGATTCTGCTGCGCAGGCGCACCAACCGACCTGTAGGAGTCGCTGTCCACAACGTCCGATCCCCACCCACCAGCTTCCCACCCCTAACACTTGCCAATTGCGTTAGTATGAACGACCAGCCAAGCTGGTAGCAATGCCGAGAGCTGGGCTCGAACTCAGCATCTCCTGCATTAGTGGCGAGCGCCTTGCCCACTGCGCCACTTAGCCGCCCAGAATGTACCCATTTAGATTCCAAATATCTAGTCAGTTCGTTCAAATAACGCTTGTTTGGAAATTTGCTCCCAACGTTTTCGGAGATTGGGCGGCTGCGACAGGACTTTGGTTGGCGCATGCCCAGTTTAATAATGTGAGGTTTGTTTACATAAGTGTCCTCCATTTTCAACTCATCAAGAATTAATTACTAAAGTTAACTATCGTAATCGATCGTCCCGCTATATTCCTTTATCCGTAATTGATCAGTCTCCCCAGTTAGTAGCTAGATTAATATATTTAGTGGAAGTGTCAATAATCAAATAATCTGGACAAAACCATCGCTTTTATCCGTCTGATTCAGATGACTAACAGACATGTTTAACCGCTCTTGGTCCATATATGGGCATAATGCATGCCGTGACGCGGGTCTCCTCCTGGGACCAGACCGTCTCATTTAACAAGAAGCTTGTTTGAGATTCAAATAGCTCCTACAGGTACGTTAAATCAAATGTAACGTTGTCCTCGCAGTAGGACCGTCAGGTCGACAGTTTCCTTTTTCTACAACATTCTAAAGCCAGCGCAGTGGTATATTCATGGTGATTTAACCGTGAGTGTATCATGAATATACTCACGGTTTAGAACACTCTCGACCAATCACAATGCGTGATCGGACCTACCTGTTGTAGGGGTGTCCCAGACTAAGGATTTGTATAGTCGATTTGTAGTCGCCAAAATTAGCCAATAGTCGACTATAAAAAAATTAAATAAAAAATAAAAAAAGTTATATATATTTTTTTGTCTGAAGGAGTCTACTGAAGGCTTCTTGTCCTCTGTGGAAGCATGCAATTGGTCCACTGATGGATACATGTTGATATTTGTCTAGTCTAGTGTGTTCATTAGACGGGTGAAATCCTCTTTCAGTGCCTCTGTGCCTGTTTTCTTAGGAAGTTAGCCTCTGGTATGCGTGCCATTAGCGTTAGCCACGCTTCTAGGCCTCTTTGCTTTTGGAAAGAATGATAAAAAAAAGTATATATTTTTTTTAATTTCTTTTTTTTTTGCATTCGACTAATAGTAGTCAGCCCTAACCTGTTGTATAAACTAACTTATTATACTGTGGATTTCTAATTAATTAATTAGAAAAAAAATCACGATCTCGATTCATAGACCTATGCGATCTAATTTCTAAATGATGACGATTTTTTAATAGATTTTTTTTTACTTTATAAAAAAAAATCCTTTTTTAAATGATGACGAAAAATGAGAATCGTGATCTCAATTCTTAGAGAGAAATCGTGATTCACATTTTTAGCAAGAATCGTGCTGCAGCCGTAGTACACAGAGTGCTGCAGTCTTCTGAATGTTTTGTGTTTTCAGTTGAAGAAGATGGAGGAGTCCCACCAGGAGGCCACGGAGAAGGAGGTGGAGCGGATCCTGGCATACCTGAGGGGGTACCATGCAGAGGATCGTGAGTCTGACCTCTACAGAGTGGATTAGAGTCTAAAGTCTACAGAGTGGATCAGAGTCTAAAGTCTACAGAGTGGATCAGAGTCTAAAGTCTACAGAGTGGATTAGAGTCTAAAGTCTAAAGTGTGGATCAGAGTCTAAAGTCTACAGAGTGGATCAGAGTCTAACGTCTACAGAGTGGATCAGAGTCAAGTCTACAGAGTGGATCAGAATCTAAAGTCTACAGAGTGGCTCAGAGTCTAAAGTCTACAGAGTGGATCAGAGTCTAAAGTCTACAGAGTGGATCAGAGTCTAAAGTCTACAGAGTGGATCAGAGTCTAAAGTCTACAGTCTACAGAGAGGATCAGAGTCTAAAGTCTACAGAGTGGATCAGAGTCTAAAGTCTACAGAGTGGATCAGAGTCTAAAGTCTACAGAGTGGATCAGAGTCTAAAGTCTACAGAGTGGATCAGAGTCTAAAGTCTACAGAGTGGCTCAGAGTCTAAAGTCTACAGTGTGGATCAGAGTCTAAAGTCTACAGAGTGGATCAGAGTCTAAAGTCTACAGTGTGGATCAGAGTTTAAAGTCTACAGAGTGGATCGGAGTCTAAAGTCTACAGAGTGGATCAGAGTCTAAAGTCTACAGAGTGGATCAGAGTCTAAAGTCTACAGAGTGGATCAGAGTCTAAAGTCTACAGAGTGGATCAGAGTCTAAAGTCTACAGTGTGGATCAGAGTCTAAAGTGTGGATCAGAGTCTAACGTCTAAAGTGTGGATCAGTCTAAAGTCTACAGAGTGGATCAGAGTCTAAAGTCTACAGAGTGGATCAGAGTCTAAAGTCTACAGAGTGGATCAGAGTCTAAAGTCTACAGAGTGGATCAGAGTCTAAAGTCTACAGAGTGGATCAGAGTCTAAAGTCTACAGAGTGGATCAGAGTCTACAGAGTGGATCAGAGTCTAAAGTCTACAGAGTGGATCGGAGTCTAAAGTCTACAGAGTGGATCAGAGTCTAAAGTCTAAAGAGTGGATCAGAGTCTAAAGTCTACAGAGTGGATCAGAGTCTAAAGTCTACAGAGTGGATCAGAGTCTAAAGTGTGGATCAGAGTCTAAAGTCTACAGAGTGGCTCAGAGTTTAAAGTCTACAGAGTGGATCAGAGTCTAAAGTCTACAGAGTGGATCAGAGTCTAAAGTCTAAAGTGTGGCTCAGAGTTTAAAGTCTACAGAGTGGATCAGAGTCTAAAGTCTAAAGTGTGGATCAGAGTCTAAACTCTACAGTGGATCAAGTTTCTCAAGTTTCTTTAATAGTTGTCATACAGAAGTACAGAATACTTTTATACAAAATGCTTCTTACTGTTACGCTCCAGAGACTGTGCTAGACAAGATAAGTATGAAATAAAATAGTATAGCATGTAAAAATAGAAGTAAAAATAGAAGTCAGTGTTCAGTATATACATATGTACAATGTTCGATGCAGAATAGAAGTAACTGAGTTACCATACAATATACAATATACTATGCAATGTACTAATATACAATACTATATAGTGCAAAGCAGAAATGGGATGAGGTACAATTTAGGTACAATTTACAGTAAGGTGTACGGGTTGTAGTGCAAATCCTTTACCAATAAATATAAAGTGTGTTTAGGTGTTCTAAAGTGTGGAGAGTGGGTGCTGCAGTGTGTTGTTTGTTTAAAGTGAGTGTGTGCGTGTGGATGTGTGTGTGCATTTGATGGTTGTTGCATAGTGTTTATTCATTGAGCAGCCTGATGGCCTGGGGATAGAAGCTTCTTCTGAGTCTTTCTGTGCTTGCCATGAGACTCCGGTATCGCTTGCCTGACCGCAGCAGTTCAAAGAGGCAGTTGTTCGGGTGGCTGGAGTCCTTGATGATTCTCTTAGCCTTACCCCTGCACCGCTTGTTGTAAATGTTCTGGAGGGTGGGAAGCCCCCCTCCAATTGTGCGTTCGGCTGAACGTGTCACTCTTTGTAGTCTGCTTCGGTCTTGTGCGGTGCTATTCCAAAACCAGGAGGTGATATTGCCAGTCAGGATGCTCTCTATTGTACATGAGTAGAAGTTCTTAAGGATCTTCTGACTGACTTGGAACTTCCTTAGGCGCCTGAGGAAGTAGAGGTGTTGTCGTGCCTTCTTCACAACACTGTCAATGTGTGTGGTCCATGTCAAGTCCTTGGATATGTGGGCTCCGAGGTACTTAAAACTGTTCACTCTCTCAACCGGTGCCCCGTCGATGCTGAGGGGGCTGTAGTCCCTGACCCCCGACCTCCTAAAGTCCACAATCATCTCCTTTGTTTTGCTGACGTTCAGGGAGAGGCTGTTCTCCTGGCACCATCCCGCCAGGACCTTGACCTCTTCCAGGTAGGCCCTCTCGTCGTTTTCAGAGATCAGGCCCACCACTACTGTGTTGTCAGCAAATTTGATGATTGTGTTGTTATTCCGCTGAGCCACACAGTCATGTGTGTACATGGAGTAGAGGAGGGGACTCAGAACACAGCCCTGGGGGGCTCCTATGTTGAGGGTGATGGATGAGGAGGTGCAGTTGCCTGCTCTCACCACCTGGGGTCTGCCCGTCAGGAAGTCCAAGACCCACTGGAGAGTCTAAACTCTACAGTGTAAATCAGAGTCTAAAGTCTACAGAGTGGATCAAAGTCTAAAGTCTAAAGTGTGGATCAGAGTTTAAAGTGTGGATCAGAGTCTAAACTCTACAGTGTGGATCAGAGTCTAAAGTCTACAGCAGGGGTCTCAAACTCAATTTACCTGGGGGCCGCCGGAGGTAGAGTCTGGGTGAGGCTGGGCCGCATCAAATATTCCACACGAAAGAGGGGTTTCAAGTATTTACATTTTTTTTTTGGGAAATGTATGGTTGAAACATGCAAACGTTCAAACGCACACACACTAATAAACATTGGAGGCTTTTAACCAGGGCCAGACTGGGGAAATCATTCAGGCCAGGAAATATAGTTAGAAATATAGCCCCAGTCAGGCCACTTTTTAAGCGGGGGGTCCCCCACCAGGAGATTGTGTTACAAAGACTTCATTTCCTGCATTATGGTGCAGGAATTGTTTTATTTGTACCCTTTAAATGCCAGTGTTTGTGATGACATTACTGATTTTAAATTTTTTTTGTGGAAATCATCTGGGGGGCCGCAAAATATCATCCAGTGGGCCGCAATTGGCCCGCGGGCCGTGAGTTTGAGACCCCTGGTCTACAGTGTGGATCAGAGTCTAAAGTATACAGAGTGGATCAGAGTCTAAAGTCTACAGAGTGGATCAGAGTCTAAAGTCTACAGAGTGGATCAGAGTCTAAAGTCTACAGAGTGGATCAGAGTCTAAAGTCTACAGGGTGGATCAGAGTCTAAAGTCTACAGAGTGTCCCCCATTTTCAATTCGTAATGAAATTGCTATTATGTGTCTGCATGAACACACAACTGTAACTGTACTCAAAAATAACAAAATAAGGGTTGTCTCAGTTCACAACTATATTGGTCAAGTTTTGGGTGGGACTTGTTTGCGTCCCTACAGCTTCTTATTCAATTGAGCGAGATGCTCGGTTATGTCACACAGCCAGTTTGCATCCGACAGTTCAGGCAATATTTCTTCAACCCTTTGTTACCTATTCCGCCTGGATATTTTTTGTATTTTGGGCTGTAAAATTGTCAAAGAATGTCTGAGGAGTAAGTGCTTTTGGCTTTTTTCCTTTGTTACCTCAGATGTTCAACATACATGTATGTGTAAGAATGTGTAATAACTAAGGCTGTCAAAGTTAAAGCTTTATTAACGCATTAACCCACAATTATTTTAACACTGCTATTTTTTAACCCAATATTAATGTAAAATTATTATTTTTATTTTTTATTTTTTTTATACCTGAGCTCTTGGGGGGCCACATCAAATGACGTGGCGGGCCGGATTTGGCCCGCAGGCCGTGAGTTTGACACCTATGGTCTAAAGTGTGGATCAGAGTCTAAAATCTAAAGTGTGGATCAGAGTCTAAAGTGTGGATCAGAGTCTAAAGTCTAAAGTGTGGATCAGAGTCTAAAGTCTAAAGTGTGGATCAGAGTCTAAAGTCTACAGAGTGGCTCAGAGTCTACTGTAGACTAGAGATGTTCCGATACCATTTTTTCATTTCCGATCCGATTCCGATACCTAAGCTTTGGGTATCGGCCGATACCGATACTTATCCGATACCAGTGCATACATAAAAAAAAAAAAACGATATTATATAAATTTTTTATAAATATAATTTTTTTTTTTTTAACAAATACTGTTTTATATATACTGTTTTTTAGTCATAACTAGAAAGTAATGGTATTTATTCAACAACAGGTGATTGTATAGATTTGTATTAGTATCATTAATCAATGAGTATGGGGCTTCAGCACTGCAGATATACCCTACTCCAATGATCCACACGGACATTATACGTTGCTGCACTCGCTACCCACTGGCTCTGCAGATATACCCTACTCAGTCTGTCTACAAGGCTCCGTTCAGTAGCAGTCGGATCTGTTTTGATTTTTGCACAATAAATATTCAACATTCTCTTTTGAGACTCCGCCTCAGACTCTTATCATTTGGCACTAAAAGCTAAACATTGTCGCCGATATGGCTGTCCGCAACATGTCATTAATTGTGTACGCGACGTGCAATTGTGCAATGACAACGTTACCGTTAGCTAGCATGAGCTACCGGTATATGGGAAGACCATAGAAGACTGTAACGTTACTGGTGACATTGTGATTTAACTTGGAATACTCCTTTGCCAACTTGCTGTACTTTGCTTGCAGGTCTGCAGCCATTATTGCTGGATTATATGAATAGCCCCAACTTTAGCCAAGGTAATGTTAAAGCTAGCTTTCGGTTAGCCGTTCAATGCTAATAACACCAGCCACCAAGCGAACCCATGAGCTCGCCGTCAACACCGCTCTGTCGGGACGATGACATTTAAGAAAGTATCTGCTGTTAAAATGACAAATGGCATTGACACTTTAATCGATTAAGCACACGTTTGTTTTATAATGCTTACTCAACAGACCACAGTGTTGTTGATAAATTACGTCATATGGTATCGGAGCGCAGCATTAGAGGGTACTCGCCGATACCGATACCAGCATTTTAGCCAATATCGGCGGCTTTTCCGATACCAGTATCGGTATCGGAACAACTCTACTGTAGACTTTAGTCTACAGAGCGGATCAGAGTCTAAAGTGTGGATCAGAGTCTAAAGTCTACAGTGGATCAGAGTCTAAAGTGTGGATCAGAGTTGGGTGTTGGTGCTCCTAATGCACAGAACTATATCATGCTACTCTACTCGGGTCCCCACTGCAAAATGACTGTATTACCCTCAGTCATACACTTTTACTATCATGTAGGCTATTCTGTTTTATGTGATGTATTGTATATTGTATACATGCACTTTTATTGTGTTCTTGTGTGATGTATCACACATTTTATTGCTGTTATCTTGGCCAGGTCTCTCTCCCATATCTCTATGGGACTTCCTGATAAAAATAAAGATAAATACTATTTAGCGTAAATAACTAGGGATGTTCGATGTTGGCTTTTTTTCAGGTAATTAACATTACATATCTCTTGTCGTGGAATTAACACAACATTATGCATACTTTTGACAAGAAATAAAATAAAAATGTGTTCTTACTTGCTTGCCTGGGTAAATAAATGTAAAAAAAAAAGAACAAGTTTTCTTTTTCTTTTTTTGAAAACGGACACAGATAATTTCCGATATTACATTTTAATGCCAATATCGGCCGTCATCCCTAGAAATAACTCATTAATCAATCCTTTAGAGAAGTGTTTCTCAACTGGTGGGTCGCAGGGCCATTTTGAGTGGGTCGCGGATGTGTGGGGAAAAATGTAAGAAAAAAGAATTATACTTTTTCTTTGCACTACCTATCTTTGTGAAAGTGGCTTCTCAGCTCTGGTCCAGCTGAAGACAAAGCAGAGGAACAGATTGGACATTGAGCATGACCTCGGAGTTGCTTTGTCTACCATCACCCCAGACTTTGAGACTCTTGTCAGGAGCAAACAACATCCCCAGTTATAGATTGTATAGCTTACGCTCTGCTCTTAGTGGAACTATCCCTTTATCCAATCTAATAATCAGTGATGCCACAGATTACTTGTAAAAGTAATCCGATTACTGATTACTCCTTTAAAAAGTAATCAAAGTTACTTTACTGATTACTTGATTATCAGAGTAACTTAGTTACTTTGAAAGTAACTAGGTTACGAAGTCGTCGTCGTTCCCCCAACAGTTTTTTTTAAAACGCTTTATTGAAAGTGCATAAATTGTTTTTAACTTGTTTCTCTGCACATAACGTAAATTGTTAAACTAGTGCTTCAGCTTCTGTACCATCAAGTATGGTAAAGCAACAGTCTATGATGCTCACAGCATTAGAGCAGCCAGCCAGTGGTTTTACAAAACCAGTGTATCCATTCACATCTAACAAATGCAGGCTGAACTATTCAATTATATCAACTGTAACTATTAAATTGTTTTTATAAATGTCTCTCTATAAACATACAATCAGTCTCTCTTTAACATGTAAATTAACTGTAAATCTGGCAAATAAGAGCTTTTGCTCTGCCACCATCAAATATACATTAATCAATAGGGAAAGAAACAATCTCTCTCTTTTGCTGTTTGGCTGGCCTCCGAGTCCTCCTGTACCTAGTCGAAGCGTCGTAGTGTTGTGATTCCAGATGCTTTCAATGCAATTGGATGTGCTGTTTTTAGCGGTAGACAGTATTTACGTTTAGGTCGCTTTCACATATAGTTTTGGTGGACTCGGTGCGGTTCTGGGGGTGAAGTTGCAACATTGTTGCATTCTTCATTTGGTTCGCCTGCTTTCACACAGAGGCGGACCGAGACCTTCTGAACAATGTCACGCGGTCGAAAAGGACGCTTGTCTATTGGACAGTGGAAATGTGTGTGTGGCTGCTGCGATCCCGTGTGTGCGCGCGCGTCTGTGTGTGTACTGCGGAGCCCTTCAGATCAGCGGAGCCGAGTTTTGACATGGCATTGATCCATTGTTCTATTGAAGCACATTACCACCATCCTCTCGCTAAACAACTTGTAAACCACGGTGTTTTTATGAGTGCCCACAAGTAGCTGTTTTAATAATATAATAAGCCGCGCGCCTCGGTAATAATAATAAGCCGCGTTTTTTCTTCCTGTAAGCGTTTTGGGGTGGAATTCTCAGACGAATGCAACGGAGCCCTGCTGTCACACGATTGGCGCATATGTCACATGACGTGCTGTGAAGACCCGCCCCTACTCTGCCTCTGATTCGCAGACTGTGGATGGGGAATGTGATTGGGCCAAAGCAGAGTCACTCACAGACAGAGAGTCCAGTCACGCCGCGGGACACATTCTTGTGTAACCCTTTCACTGCCACACCACGTCACTCCCAAATAAGAAAAACGGCTCAAAAATGTATTTTTGACTGTCAAACGAAATAAAATACTGCATTCCGCCTGCATTATGAATTTATGATGAGATAGTAACGAAATAGTAACGCACAGCCACTTGGACAAGTAACTGCAATCAGATTACTGGCTTTTAAAGATTAACGCGTTAGATTACTATTTTCGGGGAAAAGTAATCAGATTACAATAACGCGTTACTTAGTAACGCGTTACCGGCATCACTGCTAATAATCAATCATTTTCTCCACATGCACACACCCACATCCGCTCCTCTACATAAGCGGGGTCGTGGCCGCACCATCATCACCACCGAAAGTGTGTAACACTTTAGAAAGTTTAGTGCCAAGATAGTTGTTGGAAAGGAGCTACGTTGACATTGTATCTTTCTTTTTTCTCTCTCGCAAATTTCCGAAAAAGCAAAGAGAATGTCTTCACCGTCGGAGGGTCAGATGGTTACAACGCTACCCTCCACCAGCGCTTCACTATCGCGGCGTCCTCTGTGCGTGGGCGTCTCTGGTTCCACGGTCGTGGAAGAGTGTGCTTCGCCGAGGGGCCGTTGAGCCCCCATCTCCTGTGAGGTAGCCGGATTCCGGCCCTGGTTCCCCCGCCAGGGAACAGTCAGCCGAAAGGCCGACAGTTCCTCTGGTGGCCGAGGATTTGCGGAGGGGGCGGGAGCTCTCTTGTTCGAAGGCCCAGCGGAGACGTGTCACTCTCCCCCTCGGGGAGTGGCAGGGAGTGCTACGTCTCCCTGGGGTTCCTTGTACTCTGGGACTGGGTTAAAACCTCCACCCCCGAGACGAGATGCCCAGCTATCTGCCGCGTCGGACGATGGCGCCCGGTGCAGCCTCCCGTATGCGAGGGACGCAAGTGACGTGGAAGAAGGTATGCAAGGGGAGTTGCTTGTCTTGTTCCCCGAGCTCATGGCGGCCGCCGCAGCCACTGCCGGCACCTGTTCCCAATGACATGATAGGTAATCTCTGGCAACGTCGTCCTGTGAGAGAGACGGGCGTTGTCTGCCCATTCTTCCCAGCAATGGAGGCTTACGTGGCACAGGGACAGGTAATATCCCGCATCGTTGGCCTTACCCCCGCCTACGTGCCAGTCACGCGGGTGGTGGGTTTGGTCCAGGGGCTAAAGGACGGGGTGCCTCTGCTTGATAGCCCGATGGCAGCCATACTTTGCCCCGAAATGGTGTGGGAGCCGTTAAGAAAGCCGGTTCCCCAGGGGAAGTCGGCTAGGGAGTTGGCGTCGTGG
Organism: Notolepis coatsorum; assembly: GCF_963971535.1. Classification (NCBI taxonomy): domain Eukaryota; kingdom Metazoa; phylum Chordata; class Actinopteri; order Aulopiformes; family Paralepididae; genus Notolepis; species Notolepis coatsorum. Next base: position 42,143,206 of record NC_140169.1, on the reverse strand, counting down.
TGTACATCGCCTCGACACAGAGCCTGGCTGCGACCTCCAACATCGCGCAGCTGGCGCGCTACATGTCGGGGCTGATGGCGGGCGGGACGGTACTAGATGACCATCAATGGTACCTTCACGCCCAGGCGGCTGGAGCCATCCTGCACCTAACCCAGCTGCAGGCGATAGCCGCCGGGAAGGAGCACGCCCTGGCCACTCTCATCCAGCGCCACCTTTGGCTGGAGCAGGTGCGGGTGCCGGACCAGAGGAGGATTCCGCTGCTCACGGCCCCCCTCTTCGATGCTGGACTCTTCGGGTCGGCCATGCAGCAGATGACAGCAGCCTGCAGGGAGATGGAGGAGGAGCGTTCCGTGCTCCAGCCCCATTTCCCCCGACCCGATGCCACCGGTGATGTCCGGAGGAAGCAACGCCGGCAAAGGCCTGCGGCCGTTGCCACCATCACCGCCGCCGCTGCTGGGCCTTCCGCCAAGAAGGCCAGGAGTGGAGGGAGTGCCGCGACCGCTGCAGCCAGTCGCCCCACGCCCGGAGGGAACGGTAGGGATCGACGTGACCAGGAGACTGCCCAGCACCGTCCCTCTGGGCCGGCTCCCCGTGGGGGCAAACGACACTCTGCACGCGGCAGGCGGCGCTAGTGACTCCCCTGTTTGCCCCTGTGTCCCCCCCCCCCCCCCAACATATAATTTTGTTATTAAATAAAAGGTCCCTCCTGGTGAGGGACTATTTTTTGTTACAAAAGTGTTTATTCATTATATATTGGGGATACGATGTAAAACCCTCAACTACTGTTGGGGTTGTGTTCTTGCTTAGGGAGTGGGGCAGTTTTCTCTGAAAATAGTTTTTTGGTCGCTATTATATGTGTGCTTAGGCCTTAGCAAGGCCTGTGGCTAGCACTCGGTCGAAAGACTTTGTCTTCTCATCATAAAAGACGGTGTTCTTGCAGTAGTAAGAGGGAACTTTACCTTTTTTATTATCTGAGGGGGTTGTGTGTATTCATGTTACGTTTAGGAAACATGGCATCGAGTCCACAACTAGGTTGAGTGTTAGCCTACAGAAGTGGTCACATATGTAGCTATTGTACCGAGGTCTTTGGACCCTCTCTTTAACGTCTGTTGTTTTTTCTTTACTTGGTAAAGGTGTAAAAATGCGGGTGGCAAGTTTTTTCGCACATGAGCCTAAGCCTTGTATAAAAGCCAGTTTTTTACACAAACAACTTTATCGTCTGTGGCTGGCGTGCAAACTATAAAGCTTTTACCCTAGCAGGTATATGCGCTTTTCATGTAGCATGCTAGACAACTGTAGTAGTCCTGTTATAGTCTGGTATCATTACAGTATCCTGTTATAGTCTGGTATCATTACAGTATCCTGTTATAGTCTGGTATCATTAAAGTAGTATCCTGTTATAGTCTGGTATCATTACAGTATCCTGTTATAGTCTGGTATCATTACAGTATCCTGTTATAGTCTAGTATCATTACAGTATCCTGTTATAGTCTGGTATCATTACAGTATCCTGTTATAGTCTGGTATCATTACAGTATCCTGTTATAGTCTGGTATCATTACAGTATCCTGTTATAGTCTAGTATCATTACAGTATCCTGTTATAGTCTGGTATCATTACAGTATCCTGTTATAGTCTGGTATCATTACAGTATCCTGTTATAGTCTGGTATCATTACAGTATCCTGTTATAGTCTGGTATCATTACAGTATCCTGTTATAGTCTAGTATCATTACAGTATCCTGTTATAGTCTGGTATCATTACAGTATCCTGTTATAGTCTGGTATCATTACAGTATCCTGTTATAGTCTGGTATCATTACAGTATCCTGTTATAGTCTAGTATCATTACAGTATCCTGTTATAGTCTAGTATCATTACAGTATCCTGTTATAGTCTGGTATCATTACAGTATCCTGTTATAGTCTGGTATCATTACAGTATCCTGTTATAGTCTGGTATCATTACAGTATCCTGTTATAGTCTAGTATCATTACAGTATCCTGTTATAGTCTAGTATCATTACAGTATCCTGTTATAGTCTAGTATCATTACAGTATCCTGTTATAGTCTGGTATCATTACAGTATCCTGTTATAGTCTGGTATCATTACAGTATCCTGTTATAGTCTGGTATCATTACAGTATCCTGTTATAGTCTGGTATCATTACAGTATCCTGTTATAGTCTGGTATCATTACAGTATCCTGTTATAGTCTGGTATCATTACAGTATCCTGTTATAGTCTGGTATCATTACAGTATCCTGTTATAGTCTAGTATCATTACAGTATCCTGTTATAGTCTGGTATCATTACAGTATCCTGTTATAGTCTGGTATCATTACAGTATCCTGTTATAGTCTAGTATCATTACAGTATCCTGTTATAGTCTAGTATCATTACAGTATCCTGTTATAGTCTGGTATCATTACAGTATCCTGTTATAGTCTGGTATCATTACAGTATCCTGTTATAGTCTGGTATCATTACAGTATCCTGTTATAGTCTGGTATCATTACAGTATCCTGTTATAGTCTGGTATCATTACAGTATCCTGTTATAGTCTGGTATCATTACAGTATCCTGTTATAGTCTGGTATCATTACAGTATCCTGTTATAGTCTGGTATCATTACAGTATCCTGTTATAGTCTGGTATCATTACAGTATCCTGTTATAGTCTGGTATCATTACAGTATCCTGTTATAGTCTGGTATCATTACAGTATCCTGTTATAGTCTGGTATCATTACAGTATCCTGTTATAGTCTGGTATCATTACAGTATCCTGTTATAGTCTGGTATCATTACAGTATCCTGTTATAGTCTGGTGTCATTACAGTATCCTGTTATAGTCTGGTATCATTACAGTATCCTGTTATAGTCTGGTATCATTACAGTATCCTGTTATAGTCTGGTATCATTACAGTATCCTGTTATAGTCTGGTATCATTACAGTATCCTGTTATAGTCTGGTATCATTACAGTATCCTGTTATAGTCTGGTATCATTACAGTATCCTGTTATAGTCTGGTATCATTACAGTATCCTGTTATAGTCTGGTATCATTACAGTATCCTGTTATAGTCTGGTATCATTACAGTATCCTGTTATAGTCTGGTATCATTACAGTATCCTGTTATAGTCTAGTATCATTACAGTATCCTGTTATAGTCTGGTATCATTACAGTATCCTGTTATAGTCTGGTATCCTGTTATAGCCGGGAATATATCTAATTATCATCCACTAATGTCTTCAATACTAACACAATACATCTTACAATACAACAATTATCAGTCACTAATTGCTTCCTTTTTCTGTTGCAGCAACATCACCCCTCTCCTACTACGAGTTTGTCATTGACCCCGGCTCATTCTCACGAACTGTAGAGAATATGTTTCATGTGTCGTTTCTAATCCGGGTGAGTAGTGAGGGTACTTGTATTTGTATATTATCCTCATTAAAGTAGAAATACTTTGATAGACTAGTATTTTTGTTCAAATGTCCTATGGTTCTGTGTAGAGCACAATACAACGCTGTGGTTAGGGGTTTGATTCCCATTGTGACCACCCATGCTAAAAACACATGCATTCGTGGTATTGGAAGGTGCTTTGGATATGGCATGTTCTCCATTCAATATTCTGCTCACATAGAAATATTGAGATATTTGATGGTGTTTAAAGTAGATGCCTACAACCTACAGTAGATCATAAAAGAACATTGTACAATTGACCTAGCTCAAGGCCTGCCCTCTTTCCTTGAGCGTCCAATCACAACTGTTGCTTCTCTCAGACAATGGATAGGCTGGTAAAGATATGCCTCCTAAAGTGTGAAAACGGAAGTACCGGCTACAGGCTTTCCGGTTTCGACAAAACAATTATAGAAACGTGTGAAGTGCACAATATTTCCTCGTTTAAGCCACTGCAACGGCTTTGCCTGAAGAATTTACTACATGACCGGGACGCGTGTATGCTTTGCCCAACACGGTTGTGTTTCCGCGTTCCCGTTTTGCACTCTGATTGGCCAGGTCATGTGACATGTGCGCCAATCGTGGGACAGCAAGTTCTGCGCCTATTTCTGGGTCTAACAGCCTGCAAACTACCTGGCGTTCTATCGCCCTGCTCTAAGACAAACTCTAACCTTAACCAACTTCGAAAGAGCCCCTAAGCTTAACCAGTGTAGAAACTTGCGGTCCCAAGATTGGTGCACATGACCAGAAATGCGTGGGCCAATCAGAGACGCGGAAACACAACTGCGTTGGGTAAAGTATTCACGCGACCGGGACGTTCTAGCTTGTTTGCGACAGGATTCGGGAAAGGTTTGGTCCGTTCGGAGGCAGCTTCCAGGGGAAGTACATACACCGGAAATTCTACCCCATACACACTTTCGGCCGTAGTGCTTTACCAGTCTTTATCTCACGGAGGAGATAAAACTGGGAACGAGGTTAGACAAGGGATATATATATTTATTTTGAACAGTTGTGATTGGAGGATCGAGAAAAGAAGGCATGGTTTGAAATAGGTCAGTTGGATGCTTAAGGCTGTGTTCTCTCGCTCTCGCTCTCTCTCTCTCTCTCTCTCTCTCAGGATGGGTTGGCCAGGATGTATTTGGATGAAGAGAAGTTGCCATGTATTGGTGAGAAGGCCTCACATTAAAGACATATTTTGATCTTGTGAATTTTGGTGTAATTTTCCTTGGCTAGACGCTTGTAACTGGCTTATTTAATTTTTATTTTGTATTTCTTTATTTCGCACCATTTCAGCAAAACAGTAAAAACATTGATCATGACAGAAAGTGTATAAAGGTGCTGAGTAGAGGCAAGAGACCCAGATGGGCCGATATGGGGCCTCAACTCATTAAATCATTGGATTAAAAAAACACAAACAAAAGTAAAGTGAAATAAGTTCATAAAACAATTTTCATAATATTAAGATAATAATAAGATAATAATAACAATAATAATAAAAGTAATAATAATAACAAAAACAACATTAATAATTAGTCTAAACAAATTAACATGAAACTGTAAAACAAAGTGACATTAATGGTTTTACGAGATTGAAGCTATTCATTTAACAATGTATATAAGCTTGGATTTGAGTGAGGAAATGGATTTAAAAATTTTTATTATGGAGGGTTTTGAATTCCAAATAGTAGGACCTCTAAATCTTATACTGAACTGACCTAATGTTGTGCGGAAGAAATTACGATGAATATTGTTTGATATGAATGAATACTGGAGTTTGATATGGAAAACAATAGGAAATAAATCTAAATTAAAAGTGCAGTTAAACATAAAAATACATATCTGGTATACATTAATATTAAAGATTGATAGTATTTCAAGTTGTTTAAAAAGAGGAGCAGATGAGCGGTTAGGTGGTCGAGCGGAGATTGCGTTCGTCACCAGCCCCGGAGCTGTGAGCTTGGTTCGCCTGTTCGAATCCAGCTCACAGCTCCGGGGTTGTCACCAGCTTGGCTGGCCGTCTGCACTGATACAATTGGCTGTATCAGAGGGTGGGAGAAGCTGGCGGGGTGGGTCCGGGTCGTTGTAAAACAGCGACTCCTACAGTTCGGTCGGGGCGCCTGCTAAGCGCGGATTGGACGTGAGGGGGATAGTGTGGTCCTCCCACACGCTACGCCCTCTCAATGAGAATCCGCGCTGCCAGGTGAAAAGAAGCGGTGATTGGCTGGACGTGTGTCGGAGGAAGCACGTGGTAGCCTCCACTCTCCCAAATGATCTGACTGTGGGGGGTAAAGCGCAGCGACCAGGAAGGGACTGGGAATTGGCATACGACTAACATTGGGATGGGAGAAAAATCGGAGGAAAATGGAGGGGGAAAAAGACCAATTAAAAAAAAGAGGAGCAGATGGTTCAAGGTGATTAGAAGTAGTGGCAAGCCTTATGAATTTCTTTTGAAATATAAAAAGTTTTAGAAGAGAAGTAGGAAAAGTACTGGCCCAAATAATATTACAATACGATAAATATGGGTATATCAAACTAATAAAGTGTCAAAAGACAGGAGCGATTCACAAGAGAAGAAATCCTTCTAATAATGCCATATGATTTCATAACTTTTTTGCAAAATGTCTCCTTGGAGGAGAGCCATATAGGTTGAGTGATTTTTTTCTAAATCCATATTGATGCTTATACAGGATGTTGTTGTCATTGAGGTGTTTTAACACTCTTGCATAGACCAACTTCTCCAAAACCTTGGAGAAGCAGGGTAAGATCGATATAGGACGGTAATTATTGAAGAGACAAGGGTCACCTTTGAAGAGTGGTACTACCTTAGCTACTTTCAAGTCATTGGGGACTACACCTGTTTTCAAAGAGACATCAAGTACATGTGTTAATGGCATGATGATTGTGGTAGCTACTTCCTTGAGAAGCTTGACCTTGATTTCATCATGTCCGGCTGCTGAATTATTTAATTTATTAATGATTTCAAGCACTTCAATAGATGTGGGTGGTTCAAAACTACATAGGGTAGGTAAATAGGCTGTAATGTAATATTATCAATAGGTGGAATATCTTTAGCAAGCTTGATTATTAGCTTGATTATTAAAACCAACAAAGATAGTTCTGATTGGAGAAACATAGACAAACTATGTTCTGTATACATGGTGGTAGAGGTGTATTGGTATTGAACACATTAGTGACTGATAGAGATGTATTGATCACATTAGTGACTGATAGAGATGTATTGAACACATTAGTGACTGGTAGAGATGTATTGAACACATTAGTGACTGATAGAGATGTATTGAACACATTAGTGACTTATAGAGATGTATTGATATTGAACACATTGGTGACTGATAAGAGATGTATTGATATTGAACACATTAGTGACTGATAGAGATGTATTGATATTGATCACATTGGTGACTGATAGAGATGTATTGAACACATTAGTGACTGATGGAGATGTATTGATATTGAACACATTAGTGACTGATAGAGATGTATTGAACACATTAGTGACTGATAGATATGTATTGATCACATTAGTGACTGATGGAGATGTATTGATATTGAACACATTGGTGACTGATAGAGATGTATTGATATTGAACACATTAGTGACTGATAGATGTATTGATATTGATCACATTAGTGACTGATAGATATGTATTGATCACATTAGTGATTGATGGAGATGTATTGATATTGAACACATTGGTGACTGATAGAGATGTATTGATATTGAACACATTAGTGACTGATAGATGTATTGATATTGAACACATTAGTAATCACGTAGAAAGAATTCTTTCACATTGTTAATGTGTGTGTGTATGTGTGTTTGTGTGTGTGTAGCTCCTGTGGAGGAGGGAGAGGTTGATCAAGCAAAAAAAGCAGGAGGCGAGCGTCAGCAGTGTATCATCTCCATCAGTCCCAAGAGCTGGAAGGTGAGCAGTTCTTAACACCCGCTAAGACGGCTCCTAACACCTGCCGTCTAACCCTGTGTTACACTCAAATGTCTCCGGGCGCTATATTTAGAGTAGACTGAGCCGAGTAAATCGCTTCATCCGACCACTTCGAAGCGCATCTGGCACACTCGATCCATAAGTGACATGTCCGGGACCAGATGGACACCAATACTGGAAATCGCGATCAGACAATTGGAATATTATTTTTGGAATACCCCCGACCAAAGGTAAGGACTATCTGACATCAATTTCAGCTTGATCCAACAATGTTTTGATATCGATCCAGCTGATCAGCTTCTGTAGTGTTCAACACGAATGCCGTTACTGGCCATCAAAGCATAAAAAAAACGACCCCCCCCCCCCCTTTCATGCATTCATGATGAAACATAATGCCTATTATATACATTTGATTTGTAAATAGTAGCGTGTCCAGGCAAGAAACGCCAACGCTTATAGTAGAATACACGTAGCGCCCTATAAACCAGCTTTTCAGGAATTATCCCGGATCACTCCTAAACTATACTTATATTCACCAAGAGATAGCTCGCGAACGTATGCATGAAGAAATTATCTCTTTTTTGCATGTTCGACGGAAGAAAGTCATTGTCAAATGACTATAGTATTGTCTCCATAGCTATAATATAGAATATAGATATAGCTCTCCAAACATAGTGACGCACAGTGAAAATAGGCTATGGAAACCTTACAAGGATAAGGCTAATGGCTGGCGCCCAATGAGTTAACCCTTTCTCTGCCACGCTTATATCCATCCTTATACCGTCCTCTGCCAGCTCTATTTGTCTATGGAGATGTTCCCCTTCTTTGCAGGGCTATAACTTTTTAAATTGTATTGCTAAATTGGCATTACTATGGCCCATTCAACATCAAGTATCTCGTTTAGGATGTAGCAACGTTCTACTTTTTCATTCACACATTCATACTAAAATATGGTCTAAAGTATAAATATGTTTTTATCGTTTTCTGCAGCATTCCATAGAACGTGAGTTATAGCCACAAATACATATATTCGATCATCAAATGTAGTTTGATACCGATTGACGTCAGATAAAAAAATTCAATTGTACAAGGTCCTAATCGTCATGCCTCATCATCTGCTGGTGACTGGAGGGGGTTCATAAGTCCGTGGCCGACGTTAAATGATTCATGTAGTATGGGTGATATGTTGATCATAGCAGTTTGCATGTATAATAATAATCAAACACGCTGAAACTCACCGCGGCTTCCTCGTAGAGTTGGGCGATCAGCGTGGAGCAGAAAGTTCGCTATTATGGGATGTCGATCTAGTTGGTCCAGTTCCAGGTTGTATAATACTATATACGTCCAAATCATGTTGTTTATCGAGTTATTGGCAACGGATCGCTATCCAGTGTATCAAGCTGGAGTCCCGCTAGCGATAGCGAGTGGCCGGACGAAATATGGGTCAGCACCACTTTCTGCCGCTCACTTCCGGTTTTGGCGATTCGCCGATCGGCCACCAGATGGCGGTCTTGAACCGTTGGAGAGTTGAGAGGAGATCTACAGGAGATCTCAAGTCTCCGTGGGTGAAATATGATTGCCATGACAGATTTTTGAAATATTGATCTCAAAGACGCTGTACGACGTCATTGGCAGATTACGCATGGCGAGGAATGACGTCGAAAGTCGTCCTTGGCGATTAAAGGGTTAAGACAGCTCCTAACACCTACTAAGACAGCTATTAACACTTACTAAGACAGCTTTTAACACCTACTAAGACAGCGTATACAAAATTATAGCTTTTTAAGGGTAAGACATTTACGGCGTATCAAGAGGCACCAAAAAGCTTAAAAGTTTGGGATTCTTCTGTGAACTTGTTTAAATTTTGAATGTTTGGAGTATAATTGATTTAGACTTTTTTAATTGTATTTCCCAAAGTTTTTATTATTTTAGGTTTTTTAAATGCAAAGCACATCTATATAACCAGCAATGTCACTAACTCACTCATGCAGTAACCCACTCACTCACTCATGGTTAGCTGATCTTCCCCTAGTGGCGGCTCACAGGAAATGCACTTTGCATTTATGACACTGGGCTCTATTTTCGCTCATACTATTCTTTGTTTTACACTAATACTCCTGCCTACTACTATTCTTTGTTTCACACTAATAGACTCATGCCTACTACTATTCTTTGTTTCACACTAATACACTCCTGCCTACTACTATTCTTTGTTTTAAACTAATACACTCCTGCCTACTACTATTCTTTGTTTTACACTAATACACTCCTGCCTACTACTATTCTTTGTTTTACACTAATACACGCCTGCCTAGGGATGCCCCCCGGACCCCGGTTTTAAACGGGAACCGGTACTATATTAGAAAATACCGGAGTATTTATAAGCTCCGACGTCCTCGGTACTGCTATCGATACTCTAGAGAAATTATTATTATTATTTAAAAGTTGCGAACGATCTCTCCTCTCTCTGTCTCTGCACGAGAAGCGAGCCGCAGCGAGTCATTATTACACACTCCTCGCGAGTCGCGCTACACATACGGGTACTTCTTATACATACGGGTACTTCTTATACATACGGGTACTCCTTAATGAAAGCGCTGTCTCCGTGCTGAAGCGCGCTGCACACAGACACAGACAGCTCTGAGTCTGCATGCACTGAGTCGTGATGGCGGATAGAGCGAAGCGTTCTAAAGTATGGATATACTTTACAAGGGTCAATGCCGACAACGCACGTTGCCACAAGTGCAACAAAACATTTGCCAGTAAGGGTGGCAATACGAGCAATCTATCAAAACATTTGTTGGCAAAACACGATATTAGTGTGCAGAAATGCGCCGTATTCGACTGCCTTGCGCGCAGTGTTCCATCTGCATCCACGTCCACTGCAGCCGGTAAGCCAAGATACAGAGTTTCCTAGGCTAATAACGAATTATTACAAATAGGCTAATAAACAAAATAATTGTTTAGCTACAAATACTACAATCTAAAAACTTTTTATAGATCGTCAAGCTGAGGCGTCAGCCACCAATGTGTCCCAGGCCAGTGAGCCCAGGGCCACCACACATCCTCCCTCTACCTCCACCACCCAAAGTCCTTTCTCCCTAGCAGCTAGAGGAAGGATGACAGGATAGGGTGAACGAGTGTCACAGGGCTGTGACAAAGTTTGTTGTCAAAGGCCTGCACCCGTTCTCTACAGTGGAGTCCAAGGACTTTAGGTAACAACTAATCATTCAGTGTGTATCGTTTTTTTTTGCATACATAGTTGTCTAACTTGTCTGTTGTTGTTATAAGTTATTATTGAAGAAGCTAATCCCACCACTCCACACATTTACAATAATTCAATCATTTCTAATCTTTACTGTAGGGAGACAGATGACCAATGCTCTCAACTGCAAATATAAAAATCATAAAAAAATAATCAAAAAGAACCGATAAGAGTATCGATAAAGTACCGAAACGTTAAGCAGTATCGATAAGAGTAGTAGTATCGATAAAATCCTAACGATACCCATCCCTACGCCTGCCTACTACTATTCATTGTTTTACACTAATATTCCTGCCTACCGGGCACCCAAGTGGCGACCCATGTAACGCGCTGCGTCGCGAAGCGGCCGACCCGGGTTAGATTCCCGGACCTGGCGTCCTTGGCCGAATGTCTTCCCCCCCCCCCCCCTGCTCTGTCTCCCGTACTTCCTCTCTCTCTCTCTCTCTCTCTCTCTACCGGACTGCCCGGTAGTACAAACAAATACAAATCTACCAAAAACATAATAAAAAATAAAAAAATACTCCTGCCTACTACTATTCTGTTTTACACTAATACTCCTGCCTACTACTATTCTTTGTTGTACACTTATAAGGGCCTAACTTTATTAAACAAAACAATAAATCTATAAAGCCCTGAGGAGGCTGAAACCGGCTAGAACATACGTTGACGCATCTGTGGCTCGTGAAGGCTACTCGTCTGATCCAAAAATAAAATGTCCACAAGGTCCGTTGCAATAATGCCCCCAACTGGGTTTATTTACACTAAACAATAATCGATGCACAATTTGCATGTGATATGAAGTAACGCCAACGGTACTACCTTGCACAACATAACATTCCTATACTACAAACAAAACGATTCACCAAACAATGATAACGTGCCGTGTCGACGTGACTCTGCCGGTAACCAAACACACCTGCTGTCATCAGTCATCAGTCCCGTTACCCATTAAGTAGCTAAGTATGTCGCCTACTGGTGAGCAACGGGAACTGATGCCACAAACTCAATTTGGCAGGCTGGCAGGCTCAATTTATACAGGCAGAACTCAACATGAATCCAAACAAATACATAAAATATAACATATGGCAATACAACCTCTAATAATGTCAGTTTTGGCTTCTACAACACTAATACTCCTGCCTACTACTATTCTTTGTTTCACACTAATACACTCCTGCCTACTACTATTCTTTGTTTTACACTAATACACTCCTGCCTACTACTATTCTGTTTTACACTAATACACTCATGCCTACTACTATTCTTTGTTTTACATTAATACACTCCTGCCTACTACTACTCTGTTTTACACTAATACACTCCTGCCTACTACTATTCTTTGTTTTACACTAATACATTGCACTGTTGTTTCTTGTAGGAAATAATTGAAGTGTTTGAGATCAGAGAGCCGCTGATCCAGCCGTCCTCTCGACAGCCCGTATCCGCCACAGACTGACTGATCGGTTGTTTTTCGGGACCAGCCAGGGAAAGAATTGGAGTCGCCTGTGGAGCTGTGTGTGTTAATTAATTATTTTTATTTTTTTTGTATTCAAGCGTCATACTTTATTGTGAAATGAGACCATGTGCTGAGAGGCAGTTAAATCATTTTGTGTCCTGTACTGTGCAGGACAGTGATGACTATAATATATATATCAAACCGTTTTTTTCTTTTTTTTTATCTGTTCGGTTCGCTAGTGTTGCTGTCTATCTTGTTGAGGCACGCCAGCTGTGTTCATTATTTTTGTAATTTTTTTTTAAACGTTAATAAAGAAATATTTGTAAATATATATATATTTTTTTTTTACCGTGAATATATATTCACTCACCCCCCCCCCCCCCCCCCCCCAACGGTAAACAGCCATACACGGTCCACAGATAGCTGTGATCAGGGTAGAAATAAATGTCAGATCAACGATCAAATTTATATATGTTCTTACCTTGTTATCTGATGTAATGCAAAAGAGATAATCCAAATATCTGATTGCAATTCCAAATAATGCTCGTGGAGGTCTGTACCACACTACCAACCGTTTCACAATGACGGGCGGGCGGAGTCACTGTTCGATGCCATCGTTGTATAGAACTGGCTCGCCTGAGTATTTAAACCCCGCCCGCCCGGCTCAGATCTGCCCATTTTCAATGAGATGCAATAGCTCCGCCTGGCAGTAGAGGGCAGTGTTGAACGTCTGCCAGCTCAGACAGGCTTCGAGGGGTATACCAGAGGCTGCAGCTATGAATTATGAATAGAAATAGCGAATAAACGAAATAACGAGCGCAGAAACGGTTGAAAATGGGGGACCCTGATGTAAACAAGACGAACGTCTTTCTCTGGTCTGCATCCCCTTAACAATTGTGTGTATTGAGCCGTACTGTATTGTACCCATTCTGCAATCTGTTAAATAAAGTTTTCATTCATTCAAGGGGATGCAGACCAGAGAAATACTTTCATCTTGTTTACATCAGGGTCCCCCATTTTCAATTCATAATGAATTATAAGTAAGAGTGCAATTAGCACCATGCAATCCATTATTTGTGGATCTAGCCCCAGTGAGCTTTCTTTTACTCCAGAGAAATTACCCAAATGTACAACATACATCAAAAGGTACACCAATGTTTTGTAAATGTGTTTCAGAATAAAGAAGATACTACAGAGTAAGACATGTACACAAACAGTTGCATCTAGTGAGAAAAGTGGATATTTAAGCATTACATCACACGCAGGAGTGGTTTGTGACCAATAAACCATGCCTAGGGGTGGTTGTTAGGCCCGAGGCGCAGCCGAGGGTCGTTAGACCCCCCTAGGCATGGTTTATTGGTCACAAATCACGACTGCACGTGGTGTAAAGCTTTTATACAACTGCCAGATTCATCCAACCTTATTTCTATACAATAAACACACATTAATCGAAGATTTATTGAAAAAACCATCCGCCAGAAAAAGTAGTTCCCACAACTCCATGTGGAAGCAGCTTGAAGTGCATCCAACCAAACTAACACATCCAACTGTGTATTATTGGAATGATTGAGAGAAGTTGCCTCATGTGGAAGCAGCTTGAAGTGCATCCAACCAACTAACACATCCAACTGTGTATTATTGGAATGATTGATTGAAAATTTTATTACCAGATGCAGAATGGGTACAATACAGTACGGCTCAATACACACAATTGTTAAGGGAATGCATAGGAAAAAAACGTTTTCTTCGCCCTATTTTTTTATTTATTTCTTTTAGCCTAAACTTAACCAGTTGGAAACCAGGGGTACAGTAATAAAATTAGCAATCAACCAATCAATCAATTCAATAGACCATGCTCACTTAAAACAGCGCTGCTTCTCTCTCAGTCTGACTCCCCCGCTGTTGCAGACAGGAGTGTGTGTGCGTGTGTGTGTGTGTGTGTGTGTGTCACAGTGTGTGTGTGCGTGTGTGTGTGTGTGTGTGTGTGTGTGTGTGTGTGTTTGTGGGTACGCCAGCGTCGGACAGTGAGAGAGAACGCTGCAGTCAGTAGCAAGAAGGAAGTAGAAATTTAAATCAATCAATTAATCTATCAATCAAACCGCGATTTTTCTTTTGTTCTAGATTGCCTCAAGACCCATCAATTACATCATCCAACATTGTTTAAAGGGCTAACACATTCCCCTTGACAGAATCGCTTCATATTTAGTCGTTTAGTCGCCATTAACATATCCATTTGTAAATATTATTGGCCACCTTCTTGTGATCCGGCGGAGTGATGTGATGTGGGTCGGTTGTGGGTGGGTCCTGGGCCAGCAGCGTGGATTGTTGCCAATAAAGACGTGTAAAATGACTGTTTCAGCCAATCAGAATCGAGAAATTTGCATGCCGTTGTATAAATATACATACAAACAGAGAATGTACACAAAGAAAGAATTGTAAGCATGGGGAAATATATACATAGAGAAGATTTGTGACCGAACAATATGTACACATCTGGAAAATGACACTGAACATAAGAGCATTGTGCAATACCTGCACAGAATCAACAGAAATCCACAGGAAATGATGGCTTCCACAAAGCCTGAATGCATCACTATATGAAGTGTGAACTACATCTACTCATGCCCACCCCGGTAACATCATACGCAACCCTGATGGAGTCCTCACACATCTTTACTGTATTGGATCGCAGGGACTGGTTACGCCATGTTGGCTCCAGCACTTCACCAATAGAAGGTCTTGGTTACGCCATGTTGGCTCCAGCGTTCACCAATAGAAGGTCTTGCTGAGGAAACCAGCGGCAGCGTTGAGCCAGCTGCCGCTGGGGTCGCCCTTGGCCGTGGCGCGGGAGATGGCGCGGCCGTCGTCCTTCTCTGGGCTGTCCTCGTCGTCTTCCGAGAGGTAGTCTGGCACCGCCGTGTTCTGCTGGACCTCCACCACCGCAGACCAGGTCAGAGGTAGGAGAACCTGAGGAGATCATTAGGCTTGCGGTTATTAAGGGTGTGGTTGGCATAGGGTTGGCATATGGCCTAAAAATAAAATCCCAGATTTTTCTTTTTTTTTAAATCCGATATACGATTTTAATTGATTTTTTTTTCTCTTGAGCAAAAACAAAAAAATTATCAAACTAAGATTAATGCCCCTATTGGGATTGAAGTGCAAACCTAACTTTCACCAATCTTCACTTAATTTTTTTTTTATAATAATATATACCGGTATATAATATAAAAGGTTACTCTTGATCAACTAACTTTCACCAAACATCACTTTTTGTCAAATAAAAGGTGACTCGTAAAAATCTATTTAAATTTTTCAAAATCGTCCTAAATCATTAATTCGAATTAATCTAAATATCGATTAATCGCCCAGCCCTCGTTGGCATGGAGACCCCTTTATTCAGAGGATCTTCATTAGGAACATCATGCCAACATTATGGGACATGCAATTTACAGTCTTCTCCAGAGTCACAAGAAATATATATACTTGTTTTCTCTGTTATGTTCAGTAGAAAGCTATCTGGCTGCAATCTAGCCTAGCTTAGCACAAATTAATGGAAGCGGATACGGACCACTAGCCTAGCTGTTGGCCAAAAACACTTCTCCCGAAGTTTTAAACTAGGCTAGTGGTCCGTATCGGCTTCCATTAATTTGTGCTGTGCTAGGCTAGCTTGCAGCCAGATAGCTTTCTACTAATTAATTAATGGCCCAGCCCCATGTTGTACAGGTCTGCCTTTGAGAGGGGGAGACAGTGGGCCAATATTTCCACATGTGTAAATGGTTGAAAGTTCATAAATTACTGAGCCACAATTTACTCAAATGCACAACATGCTTTTCCAATGGCTCATTAAGTGTATAATTAAAAAGAGTGTGCAAATCTTAAGTGTATTTTGCTTGATGAATGGGGCCCAGTGTGTTTCCATTCTAGCCCCGGAACTCACCTCCTCTCCTGCCTCATTCTTCACCACCTGCTGGGCTGATAACACCTTGGTGGAGGCGATGGCCGATGCCAGACTCTAGAGGGAAGGAGAGATTAGTTCAAGTTCAAGTTTCAAGTTTCTTTATTAGTTGTCATACAGAAGTACAGAATACTTTTATACAAAATGCTTCTTTCTGTTTCGCTCCAGAGACTGTGCTAGGCAAAAATAGATAAGTATAAAATAAGTATAGCAAGTATAAAATAGAAGTCAAGTACGTAGACAAAAATGTTCAGTATTTACATAATATACAATGCTCAATGTAGAGTAGAAGTAGCTGAGTTACCATACAATATACTATACAGTGCAAAGCAGAGGTGGGATGAGGTACAATTTACAGTAAGGTGTAATGAGGTATGGGTTGTAGTGCAAATTCTTTACCAATAAATATAAAGTGTGCTTAGGTGTTCTAAAGTGGTTAAAGTGGGTGCTGCAGTGAGTTGTATGTTTAAAGTGAGTGTGCGTGCGTGTGGATGTGAGTGCATTTGATGGTTGTTACATAGTGTTATTGTTCGTTGAGCATCCTGATGGCCTGGGGATAGAAGCTTCTTCTGAGTCTCTCTGTGCTTGCCATGAGACTCCGGTATCGCTTGCCTGACCGCAGCAGTTCAAAGAGGCAGTTGTTTGGGTGGCTCGAGTCTTTGATCATTCTCTTAGCCTTACCCCTGCACCGCTTGTTGTAAATGTCCTGGAGAGTGGGAAGCCCCCCTCCAATTGTGCGTTCGGCTGAACGGGCCACTCTCTGTAGTCTGCTACGGTCTTGTGCGGTGCTATTCCCAAACCAGGATGTGATATTGCCAGTCAGGATGCTCTCTATTGTGCATGAGTAGAAGTTCTTAAGGATCTTCTGACTGACTTGGAACTTCCTTAGGCGCCTGAGGAAGTAGAGGCGTTGCCGTGCCTTCTTCACAACACTGTCAATGTGTGTGGTCCATGTCAAGTCCTCGGATATGTGGACTCCGAGGTACTTAAAACTGTTCACTCTCTCAACCGGTGCCCCGTCGATGCTGAGGGGGCTGTAGTCCCTGACCCCCGACCTCCTAAAGTCCACAATCATCTCCTTTGTTTTGCTGATGTTCAGGGAGAGGCTGTTCTCTTGACACCATCCCGCTAGAACCTTGACCTCCTCCAGGTAGGCCCTCTCGTCGTTTGCAGAGATCAGGCCCACTTGGGTTAATGCTAATTGGACTGGATTTATATTATTGCGTTTTCTAATCTTCTGACCACTCAAAGCGGTGAAGGCAACCATGGAGGGCGCCATTGGGCTCATCGGGGGCAGTTGGTTAAGTGTCGCGCTCAAGGACACAAGATTCCAGAGTCAAGTCTACCGGTAATGACAAAAGTGTCAAAGCCCATTCATCTGCATCACAGACTTGGAACTTGCTAAATAAATCCTGTTCGAAGGCACCCAAAACTCAATTCTCACATTCACTCCATTTTGAGGCTAAACCTAAATGTTGTACCTTTATTTATATAGGTAAGTTATTGAGAATGGGTTAACTTGTACAATAACAACTACTCTAGGGGAGGGGTGCAAAATAAACTGTTGCATTATAATTTACCCAATTGTGTGACTAATGGTGTTCCCCCTTTCTTATACAAACAATAAATACATAAATAATTTATCACAAAAGTGCCTTCCATGCTGGCAAGCAGAGGACCTGCAGTTTGAGACGAGATAGAAGCCTCACTCCAGGAGGAAGCTCTAGTCCCTGAGACGAGATAGAAACCTCACTCCAAGAGGAAGCTCTAGTCCCTGAGACGAGATAGAAACCTCACTCCAAGAGGAAGCTCTAGTCCCTGAGACGAGATAGAAACCTCACTCCAAGAGGAAGCTCTAGTCCCTGAGACGAGATAGAAACCTCACTCCAAGAGGAAGCTCTAGTCCCTGAGACGAGATAGAAACCTCACTCCAAGAGGAAGCTCTAGTCCCTGAGACGAGATAGAAACCTCACTCCAAGAGGAAGCTCTAGTCCCTGAGACGAGATAGAAACCTCACTCCAAGAGGAAGCTCTAGTCCCTGAGACGAGATAGAAACCTCACTCCAAGAGGAAGCTCTAGTCCCTGAGACGAGATAGAAACCTCACTCCAGGAGGAAGCTCTAGTCCCTGAGAGCAGATAGAAGCCTCACTTCAACAGTAGTCCTTGCCAGCGTGAATGTCACCTAGTGGTGACATACTAGAATGTCCCTCTAGTATAGGGCTGTCTGTGTGTCTGGGGGCTAGTTACCTCTGTGGGCAGGTCAGAGCGGACGCGGACAGTGCATCTCTTGGAAGCCATCTGGAAGGTGAAGCTGATCACTCCTTTGACCCTCAGAAGAGCCTCCTCACACATACCACGCTGGTCCTGTGCCACACACACACACACACACACACGGTATCATCAGCATTGGTTAATTTAGGTACCTATCAGGGTTGGACTTGGGATCAATTCACTTTCAATTCAGGGAGTGGATTTTCTTTAAGATTTCTTTCTTCACAATGCTATTGTGAAAATGGCCATTTCCTGTGTTTTGCATTGTTTTTACAGAATGAGGGGTTGTCCCAACACTGGGAAAATGTGAAATATGTGCATTGTGCCTTTTATGCAGTTCAGAACCCTCCCTCTTGAAACTAGCCATTCAGAAGTTGAAGTATTGCACTGTGCAATACTCCAATTCAGCCATTGGCAATTCAGCCGTTGGGTGGGGGGCGCTGTTGAGCGGGCCTGTGACCGGACCTGAAAGAGCCCCTGGCTCTGCGGCTCTGCAGCTGCATGCTATTCGCAAATCCAGCATGAGCCAGCTCCCGCTGCAGCCGTCTTTATCAGAACACTACACACATATCATAATGTTTACAGCAAACTGTAGTTGATCACCAGGTATGTTTTATTAACGTAGAATAATTCATATATATATATGCGCGCACTGACAGTCGGCTAATTGACATTTCCTGTGAAAAAAATTAAATCCTCTCCGTCCCCGTTTGCGTCCCAAAAAAGATTTCTGTTCGTCCCAAATCAATATTTGATCGTCCCCGGGACGACGGGACATTGTTATTCTCGAGCCCTGTTTCATCCCTCTCCACCCTCGCTGGATGGGGGAGGGGAGTGACACCTCATCACTAGCTTCGGCTAGCAGATATGGTTGTTGGCTACGACAAGGCCGCAACGACCACCAAGCGGGGTAACAGGAGATCATTAGAATAATGAATTTAGTGTTCCATCAAAGACTTTTCAAGGACAACACGAAATGGGTAACATCTGAGGTTTTTGTTTATGTAATAAACAACGATTCCAAGAAAGGTACTACGCCGTCCAGTGTCGAATTCTTATGTTTACGGATTGCATAAAGGGGAATGACCACGATGAGAAGACGTCGGAGAAATAAAACACAACGCAGAAACTACCCGAGCTAACCGATAAAGAGGTGATACTGGCTGATTGATCCAAATCTAACAACGTGAAGAGATCTCGGGAACATGTGTGTGTACAAAATGGTGGTTTCCTTGTAAATCTTCTCTTTTCTACCTAAAGTTGAACCTAAAATATGTTTCTGACAACATTTGCTATGGTAAGTTTGATATGCTATTGCTGGATCTTGAGTTATATTTTATCTGAAATGTCTAGTCTGGCAGTTTGATCCATGGTAGAGGCTCATGCACCACTGCTAGATGTACGATAATCTACTGAATACCCAGAGTAGGAGATGAGCCATGAAGTTGATTTATGTCTGTAAATGCTGTGTAGTGTGGATGCCTGCCTAATGTACATGAGTAGGGTGAGCAACATACATGCCATTACTGCTTTTTATTTATTGACTCATAGCTACTTTATTATCTTGAAATAATATAACACCCACCACCAGTTACTATGACATTGTTTATCATTACATACAATTTATCAAATTCTGAAAAACAGAACAAAATGTACTTTTTGGCTTTAGATTTAAAAGACTACCAGCCAGTGAGATCTTTTACCGGCCAAAAATGATAAATAGCTTGTTAGTATATCCCCATGTGTTATTATATGACTGTATTATGTATTATTCTTCCACTCTGAGATAAGATTATAAAAAAAAATGATATATATACATATGTAAATCAATATCTGTCTTTTGAAGAATTAGCCTAATCCATGTCAAAAAGAGTAGCCTATAGAGAGAAGAGAGAGTGCGCTATGGGGCTTAGTCACTCACTGTTGCAGCTGGAGTTGAGGTCAAAAACTAAACTCATCAAATGTGGGTGAAATGCACATAGTCCTGGCTTTAGGCAGAATCACGGACAGTGGTGTTATTTATATTTCAAACGTGATTCATGCGCACTAGTTAGATGACATGTTGCGCATGTTATGACTTTGAACGTCTGCCACTTCCACGGCAAAGACGGCACATAAGTAACGATAAGATACGTCGGTCATGAATATTCTGATACTGCGTCAAGCTGTGTGTGTGTGGCGGGAGAGAGAGACGGTGTGTGTCCTCAAGATACTGCGTCAAGCTTGTGTGTGTGGCGGGAGAGAGAGAGACGGTGTGTGTCCTCAAGATACTGCATCAAGCTTGCGTGTGTGTGGCGGGAGAGTGAGAGACAGTGTGTGTGTGTCCTCGCCACCTTACTCACAATGCTGTTCAGCCCGTGGATGTGGAGCGTGACACACTTGGCCTTCTTGTTAGAGGAGTTGAGGAAGAATTGGGGCTTCTTCCTCCTCTCCGGGGTGCGGGGAGCAGAGTTGGGGGGTTGGCTCAAAACACTGTACACCTCCTTGGCCAGTGCCACGACGTCAATAGACAACTCTGACCTAGGTGGGGGGAGGGGGGGCATTAGAAGATGATTATATACATTTTCACCTTTGTCACACAACAACAAATTCCTATTAATTCACTGTATTTACTATTTGGCAAATAAAGAGTTTCTGATTTTTTATCACAGGACAAAACTAAAAGTTAAGCCAAAACACACAAGATTCATTATTAATAATATTATTATTACCTCTCCATCAGGTTCTCCAGGCTCACCATCATGCCCAGTTCATTCGTCATGATGGAAAGGTTGGGCGACAACTCAGCTAAGTAGCGTAGGGTCTGAGGTCAGAAGAGAGAATGAAAGAGAGAGGGGGGGTGAATATGCAAAATCATCGTCCACTCTGTACTAATGTTCTTGTCACCCAATTTACCATCATCATGCCATTAACTAATTCCGTGCCAACCACGAGTATAGTCGGGTTAACTCGCCATGCGTTCCGTGCCAATCACGAGTATAGTCGGGTTTTAATCGTTATTTCTTTTATTAGCGATATCCATTCATTTTTCATCTATCCAGCCTGACGTTATCATTGGGAATGGGTCTGAGCTCGCAAAGGGCAAATACCGCCGCCTATCGTCTCCCGTATGGTATTGCACATCATTGGATTGGATTGGCTGGGACTGTGCATCTAAAAAATAAGTCCGTCCAGGTTTTACTTCTCAGGCATGCAGCTGGATACCATTGCATTGAGTCCCCCCACTGGGAGCATCGTGGATCATTGTGTTTTGGACTATAACGTTGAATCAATGGATGCGATCGATATTTGGAATGGCGATCAGGAATTGGATTAATCTTTTTGCATGACATCAGATGTGAGGTAAGGCCTTTATTAGAGCCATATGAAATCCGTTTTATTATTTTCCAAATTCCATTTTATCTTTTCCCAAATTCCATTTTTTCCGTTTTAATATTTCAGAATTCTGTATTTTGCCTTTTATGCTCATTTTACCATCAGAAATAGTGTCTAATAAGTGGGAATGAATAAATGTCCACAATTTAATAAGATATAACAGTCCATTTAATGTTTTTAAGTGCTGCAACTCAGAAATACAGTTCAATTTTACACAATATTTTTCAATTAATATTGTGACAAAATAAAAATACATATTTCAAGTGTAAACAATAGATACAGCTAGCTACTACAGTACTGACATTATCACAATGACAATGTCAGTAACCTAGCTATATCTATTATATTGTGATGAAATATAGTAATGCATAATTTAGGCACCTTTAGTTTAGTTTATTTCGTTTATAAAGGACAGTGTATAATGGCAATCGTTTGCATTAAACAAATGGATGGGTGCACTAGATTTAGCAAGAAGCTATCATTTCCATCTATAGTCCTATGTACTGTAACGTTTCATAGCTATTTAAGTTTATTTAGATTATAAAGGGCAGTGTATAATGACAATCGTTTGCATTAAACAAATGGATGGGTGCACCAGATTTAGCTAGAACTTCTAGAAGCTATCATTTCCATAGATAGTCCTATAACGTTACATAGCTATTTAAGTGTATTTAGTTTATAAAGGGCAGTGTATAATGACAATCGTTTGCATTAAACAAATGGATGGGTGCACTGCTAGAAGCTAAACGTCCTAACGTTATAGCTATTTAATCACAATAGTGTCGCAAGTGTTTTTGCGGGTCCAGTCCACGGAACATTGACAGAATTAGCAAAACACCTTATCACCGGAGGCATAAAAGTCATTAGGATACTGTTCTGCTCTGAATTGAAGGCTTATTGTGGAATTGTTTAGCTTCTTGACGATGTTAACACTGAAGCAGCCAGACGCTTGAGCACCGCGGCTGTGTTGTGTGTAACACGCTGTAGAGTCCCCGCCTCCCCGGTCGCGTGTGCACCAAACGTTCCACCCAAAAACGAAATTTCAGTCCAGATTAGGCCAAATTCTGCAATATTCCACGTTTTGCAGTCGATTCCATTTTTATTGGTTAATTCCGCGATTCCGTCCGCGATTCCGTGAACGCGGATTTCATATGGCTCTAGCCTTTATGTTACGAATCTTGGGGTAATCAGATGTTCCTATCACCGCCATCGGAGCGTGTGTGTGTGTGCCGTTAGTGCCGACCAAAGTACTTAGAAGCTATTTTTCAGACCCCGCTTCTCTTCATACATGACGACACATATACTATCGATAATCTAGCGTTTATTTGAAAACTATTCATAAATCAGCCGAAAAATTACGTGTTTTGTGTATTCCACTAAAGAGCTATTATCGCGGATTTCTCTGGAATTATTAGAAATGTCAAACTATACTCTTATTCAAAACGGTATAAAACGGAAATGTACAGATGAAAAAACAATCCGTTTCGTACATGTTGACTGCAAGCAAGTCATTGATAAGCGACTGGTGTATTAGACCCATAGCCATAATTTAAGATATAGTTTAAGCGTTCGCAAATATCCCCGTGCTCCCATTGACTAAAGCGCTGGCACGGAAAGGGCCATCAGCAGAGGGCGCTGTTGGCCCGGAATGAGTTAATCTGACAACTGTCAATGTCATTAAAGCTAATCCAGAGGTTTTTTTATTTTATTTTACAGCATCTTTAATTGTTGGTATTGGTATACCTCACCATTCTACACTGTACTGTATAGTAGCTGACTGTATAGACTGTACAGAAGTATAGACTGTACATATACTGTATATATGTATATTGAAATCTTTTGTTTTGTTTACACTTGTTTACGTACTTGACTTTCTATTTTATACTTATATTATACTATTTTACACTATCTTGTTATTTTTATCTAGCACACTCTCAGGAGCAAAACAGAAAGAAGCATTTCATGCAAAAGTATTCTGTATTTATGTATGACAACTAATAAAGAAACACCCAACACCCTGATGAAGGCCCTGTGTAGGCCGAAACATGTCGGTTTATTTTAAATTCTCTAAATAATGTGAGCCATAAAATAAAGGCATTTTAAAACTTGTAGAGCTGCCTTGGATCTCAACTTTTTTATAACTAATAAAGAAACTTGAACTTGTTGGTATCTGTACAAGGGCTGCCCCTAGGGATGGGAATTGATAAGATTTTATCGATACGATTCCATTATCGATTCTGCTTATCGATCCGATTCTTTATCGATCCCTGATCGATTTATAATTTACATAAATAAATTGGAAATGCAACAGAACTAAGCTGGTTAGAATAACAACATACAACTTGACATTTCTGATTGTCATTTATTGTTGAGCCCCATGTCAGAAATATACAAAAACTGTAAAAAAAAATCACTATAGCATACACTTAAATAAAAATAATGTATTTGAGATTCTCTTCAAAAAAAATTAGAATTTTTTTTATTCTTAAACTAATTGAATCTATTGAATAACGACCTGTTGAATGTAACTACAGTTCAATATCTTAATTAAACTAATTGAATCTATTGAACCGTAGTTGCATTCAACAGGTCGTTATTCCTCTGACTTCTCCGTCCTTGGTCTTACACACACACACACACACACACATCCCTCCCTGGTCCCCGCTCGCCCCTGTCCTGTAAGGTATTGGCTCGTGTTGCTACACGGACATGTTTGTATGTTGTACGGTACTTCCTGACTTACCTACTAGTAAACAACAGTCAACGTGATCACACGCTCTCCGTCTCTTATTATATGTAAACTAAAGAGTACAAGGTTTACACAACAGCCCCCATCCACTTTTTTTTTTTTTTTTTTGTACCTGTACTACCTGCTGTCAGCTGTTATCTCTCTCTGTGTGTCTGCATTGAGCTTGGTTAGCTAGCGTTAGCTTCGCGGCTGTTAGGTTGCCCTGAATTAAATGAATGACTCGGTTCTAAAGCATTCGAGTAGTTTTCAATCACTGCACTTAGAAACAGTCAAACAGCGGGAGCGTTTCGGCTGCATGCTAACGCTAACGTATTGTTTTGAAATGCGCAACTGTCGGAAAAACCTGGCAGCGATAAGAGGAATCGATAGTCAGCGGGAACCGGTTTTCGATTCCCATCCCTAGCTGCCCCTCTTAGCAATTAATCAGTTGGTTACCTAGGTCTTAGTCAACTAAGATTTTGTTACTTGGTTAGTCGTATTTTATGCTTCCCCCCCGCCCGCTGAATGAGATAATACCTGAAAAATGATAAGCACGTCATGAGCACTAAATGAATATAGCTCATTCTAACAATGGGTAACACAATTCTACCTGACTATTAGTCAAGCAATAATTTCTTTAATCAAGGACCGTATCGGAAGAGTTTGACTAGTCGGTGGAATCCCCCCCCCAGACAGGTTTGTTTATTTGTTTACAATAATTTCACATGTAAATAAAGATTTCACAGCTATGAAGTGCTGTATAATTTCAGATTTGGCTGCCAATCAAATACCATCAGTCCTTGCGACAAGAGCTCAGTCAATTAATGTCAGAATAAACAATTCCTCCAATATTATACATATTTCAGAGGGAGTGGAGCCATCTCCTTTTTGTTTACGTTTCCAGGCTCCAAACCTAAACCATCATCACCCACCTGCAGAGTGGTCATCAGTACTTGTGGGTTCTGGTGGTCCAGGAAGAGAACCAGTCCGGGCAGACAGCCCTGGTCCTGGACTATGGCCCCCCGGTTCTGTGGCTCAGATGCCAGGTCCCGCAGCTGGGTCACCACTGACAGCGCATCCATCATTTTACCAACTGCCTGAACAGTAAACTAAGGAAAAAAACATTACCATTACAATAGTAGGTAGGTAGGTATAGTACGCATGCGTGTGTGTATGCATGTCCATCCCACCCACCACCACCACCACCCCTCCTCCTAATGTACAGTCTCCTCCCCATCATATGTATATAATCTGTTAGGATCTCTGGGTAACAGTACTGTATATTTGCATATCGTATATGTCACAAATGTAACAGTACTATATGTCATTCAGTCATTCAGTAGGTTTTGTGATCTGCACGGCCTCAGCCAGCTAATCACCCAACCCACACGTGTATGTGAATCAACTCAGACTACCATTGACCTCATTCTGACCTCCGACAAGTCCAAGATCTCCAAGAAAGGGGTTATAGCATGCGGGTTAAGTGATCATTATATGATATTCTGTACCCGCAAAAAACTAAAACAAAAGGCTGGCTGCCACAAAACAGTCACATCTAGAGACCTCAAAACCTACTCTAGCGAGGCCTTTAACCTTGAACTGGAGAGCCTGGACTGGTCAGATGAACTCAATGGTACACTGGTTGAAGAAACATGGCTTGGTTTCAAAACCAAATTCTCAACAATACTAAACGACATGGCCCCCCTAAGAACCACCAGGGTAAAAAATCGCGCTGAGCCGTGGATGCACTCCGAAATACTGGCCGCTATGAAAACCAGAGACAAAAAATGCTCTGAGTTTCGTAAAAGTCAGTCAAAGCTTACTAAAAGCACGAGCAGTGAACTCCAAGCCCACGTGACGGAACTCAAACTAGAAAGAAACAGACTAAGAAACGACGTAAACTCCATGATCAAAACTGCAAAAAAGAATTTCATCAATGACAAAACTGAGGAAAACAAAAACAAACCACGTGAACTTTGGAAATTACTCAATAATCAACTAGGATGCAGTAAAAAACTTAAAACCAGATTCTCAAACATAAACATAAAAACGGACAACACGCTCATCACAGACAAGCTGGATGTAGCCAATTACTTAAACATTTTCTTCACAAACATAGCCACAACACTGGTAAACAAACTACCCTCCCACTCAGGGCTTTATGGGGTAGAACACATAGTAGCTTACTACAAAAACCTAGGGGTCCGCAAGGACGACTTCAAGCTGGAAATGGTAACAACCGATGAGGTACTCAAAAAATTGAGCGCCCTCCAACCTAACAAGGCCACTGGCCATGACAACATCCCCTCCAAATTCCTCAGAGACGCAGCAGCCGCCATCACCCCAGTCATCACACACATAATAAACCTCTCTATAAGACAGGGGCACGTCCCCAAGGACTTCAAAATTGCGAGAGTGACCCCTCTACACAAAAAGGGCAGCAAATTAGACCCAGGCAACTACCGCCCTGTTTCTATTCTCACCTCCATCTCGAAAGTCATGGAAAAAATAGTCTACGAACAGGTCGAAAAGTACCTAGCGGAAAAAAATCTAATCTACGAATTCCAATCTGGCTTCAGAACATCCCACTCCACTGACACATGCCTTCTCTATTTGAATGACCACATCAAACAAGAGGTGGACGCAGGCAAATACTGCGGCATGGTCATGCTGGACCTACAAAAGGCCTTTGACACGGTCAATCACTCCATTCTGATTGACAAGCTAAAAGCAATTGGTTTTGATAGTCTATCAGTGAGCTGGATGCAATCCTACCTTGAGGGGAGGGAACAGATGGTGGAGGTAAACGGTACCCTATCCCCCCCTCTCACAGTGAGCTGTGGTGTTCCACAAGGAAGCATACTAGGACCGCTACTGTTCCTAATTTATGCAAATGACATGTCGTCAGCTTGTGACTGCAACTTGTTCCTGTTTGCGGACGACTCAGCCCTGCTGGTCTCTGACAAGAACAAGTTACAGGTTGAAAAAACCCTCAGCTCGGAACTAGGCAGAATCTGCATATGGCTCGCTGATAACAAACTATCATTACACATGGGCAAAACAGAGTCCATTCTCTTCGGTTCAAATAACAAACTCAGCAAGACCGACGGCTTCTCAGTTACAGTGGGTGACAATATTGTCACAAGGAAAGATGAAATTACCTACCTGGGTTCCATCCTAGAGGCTAATCTCTCCTGTGACAAAATGGCATCCAATGTAATAAAAAAAGTCAACCAACGAACTCGATTCTTGTACCGGATCTCCTCTCTGGTAAACAAGAATACCCTGAAGACTCTGGCAGGAGCACTCATTCAGGGGTACTACGACTATGCTTGCACCTCATGGTACCAAAGCACCTCAAAGGCGCTAAAAACAAAATTACAAACATCTCAAAACAAACTGGTCAGACTACTGCTTGACCTTACTCCTAGAACCCACCTCACCCCTGCCCACTTTGACAACCTAGGATGGCTTAGAGTAGATGACAGAGTACAGCAACTTGCAATGGGCCTGGTCTACAAGATACACTACACGACCAAGGTACCCATGTACATGGCAAAATACTTCCCAAAGGTCAGTGAATACCACGATCACAACACCAGAGGGAGCTCCACAAATCATGTTAAACCCAGATTCGGCTCAAATAAGGGACTAAACACGTTTCGCAATTATGCCACATCAATGTGGAACGCCCTACCCAAAGCTGTAAAGGAATGTGGATCACTACCCACTTTCAAAACCTCTCTCAAGAGACACCTACGGGAGACTGCAATTCAACACTGGCCCCTGTAAATATCCTAACCCAACCCCCTCCAATGTACAGTCATTTACCTAGTATGGTTTTGTCAATAGTCCAATGTACAATTTTGTTTGTTTGTACAGAGTCTCCCCGCCCCCCTCAATGTACAGTTTTGCTTGTTTATACAGTGTGCCCCCCCCCCCAACCACCTCCAATGTAAATTACCCAGTATGGTTGTCAATATCCCAGTGTACCCAACCCCCCCCACCCAACCTCCTCCAATGTACAGTTTCTACGTCAAATGTATATACTCCCTTTTCTTGACTCCTTCTGTATCACAAACAGTACTGTATTTGCAAATCTGGTATGTCATAAATGTATAGATGTAGCAGTACTGACTATCTGTATGTCATGTATGTCATATATGTCCTGATGAATTGAAAATGGGGGACCCTGGTGTAAACAAGACGAAAGTCTTTCTCTGGTCTGCATCCCCTTAACAATTGTGTGTATTGAGCTGTACTGTATTGTACCCATTCTGCAATCTGTTAATAAAGTTTTCAATCAATCAATCCCTATGCCATAAATGTCATGTTGAATTGAAAATGGGGGACCCTGATGTAAACAAGTCGAAAGTCTTTCTCTGGTCTGCATCCCCTTAACAATTGTGTGTATTGAGCTGTACTGTATTGTATTGTACCCATTCTGCAATCTGTTAAATAAAGTTTTCATTCATTCATTCATCAGTAAGCCCGTTAGCTAACACGTTAGCACACACAAAAAATCGAATGTCTCCCACCTCAAAACAGAGTTCAAATATATCCAATGAACATACACTTATTGTTTTATATACGATAACCTATTACTTCAAAGCAAAGTAACGGTCGATACGGTTAGACTAACTTACGCTCTGTTATAAAACTGTTTTGTAAAAACCTAACGTGACCAATCACCAATGTGGTGCCTCGCGCCGCGGAGCAGGAATACAAACTGGGTGCACTATTCTCCTATTGGTCAACAGGAGAGTATGGTCCAGCTGCAGCGCCGGAGAATCCTCTCAATGGGCAAGCCTGTTTTAAGTGAGCGTTGGTTATTGGATTGATTGATTGATTGATTGAACATTTTATTAATGTCCGCCTTGTTTCGAACTGGTTAATTAGGCCCTCTTTCGAAGTCGGTTATGCTTAGAGTTTATTTTTAGAGCAGGGCGATAGACCACCAGCCCTGATTCCAAACTCTAAGCCAGGCATAAATGCAGGGATGCAGTCGTAATCATAGATATATATATATTTTTTTTTATCCACTTTTTCTCCCATTTTCTATATTTTCTCCCATCCCAATTTCGTATCATCCAATTCAACCCTCCCCTGTCACGAACGCTGTTTCTTGCCTCCCACAAGCCAGCTGCAATGTGGACGAAGTCATACATAGCACAAGTCCCCTCCGGTACTTGAGGTAACAGCAGTCGCATCTTTTCACCTGCGCAGCTCGATCTCTCAGTGGCGAGGAGTAACGCGTGGGAGGCTCACGCTGCCCCCGACACTTCCTGATTCTACTGCGCAGGCGCACCAACCGACCTGTAGGAGTCGCTGTCCACAACGCCCGATCCCCACCCATCAGTTTCCCACCCCCTAATACGGCCAATGTGTATTAGTATGAACGACCAGCTAAACTGAAAGCAATGTGGAGCGCTGGGCTCGAACAGGGCTCCGCATTCGTGGCGAGTGCCTTGCCCACTACGCCACGTAGCCGCCCACAATAGATATATATATCTATGGTCGTAATGATCAGAACTGCCTGGACGCGGCGTGTGCGCATGCGCACACATGTTCCCTTGCGGTCGCACAGAACAAGAGTCAAGTCAAGTCAAGTCAAGAGTTTTAATTGTCACGGCATACAAGTATACAATGAAATGCGGGTGGTCTTGCCCGCAACGATGTGCAATACAGTGGTACAACATATAATAGAATCCAATAAAAAAAAAACATTGTGCAATAAACAGGTAACAGACTGGTGTGACATCTCGGTATCTGTACATAGTTATTTACAGAGCATATAGGACATGCTAGGTAGCTTTGGTAGTGCAATACACTGTTCCTGTTATTCTAATTTAAAGTGGCCTTTCCTTTTGGCCATAAGTGTGCGGCATGAGTGTGTGCCCGCTCATGTTAAAGTGTTAAGTGGCTGTTAGTGTGTGAGCGTGCACAGCGTGCGTGTCGTGTGTGTTCATGTGTGCTTGTGTGTGGATAGTTCAGTGTTCTGTGGCACTCAATGTTCAGATGATTATTATGCATAAATAGTAGGAAACATGTTTGTATAGGAAATTACTAGTTTTAGTTTAGTTTTTGTAAATATTGCCTTGAAATAGAGAAGCTGAAAAAGGTAGCAGGATGTAGCCTTCAATATATAAAGAAATTATATTGTCAACAGATATGGTTGAAAAACAAACAATGTTTTAAATGGAATTGTAGATACAATATTGTAGTTACAATTTCTTTAATTGAATTAACTTAAACTAGAAAAGTAAATACAAACTAAATTAACAATGTAACTTACAGTTTATAGAAGGACAGTTTCCTTCTGAAGCACAACTTAATGCCTTCCAGTCGGGACCATTTGTCACATAGTGGGAGCTCCACAGATCAAGCAAACCACCACAGGGCTTGTATTTTGGTTTGGCTCTTCTCGTTCTTTGTTATGTATTGGTATTTGGTATCCTATTATTATGCAAAGTCTAGGTGATAGATTAGTGTAGTTGAAGACACCTGACGACCTGCGCTATTGTTATAAGACGGGGTACTTCTGCTCAGAAAACTGCTAGGACGGCGTGGTACCCCGTGGGACCACCACTGCATAAATGTCATGTATGTTGTGTATGTCATAAATGTCACTATGAATTGAAAATGGGGGACCCTGATGTAAACAAGACAAACGTCTTTCTCTGGTCTGCATTAACAATTGTGTGTATTGAGCCGTACTGTATTGTACCCATTCTGCAAAAAAATAAAAGGTTTTCATTCATTCATTCATTCAAGCATAATAACCGACTTCGAAAGAGGGCGACTTCGTGGCTGCCACCGGCTTGCCCAGTGAGAGGATTCTCCGAGGCTGCAGCTGGACCTTATTGCGCTGATCA
This sequence comes from Notolepis coatsorum, assembly GCF_963971535.1. Lineage (NCBI taxonomy): Eukaryota > Metazoa > Chordata > Actinopteri > Aulopiformes > Paralepididae > Notolepis > Notolepis coatsorum. The sequence goes on along the minus strand of NC_140169.1, from coordinate 42,111,848 downwards.
CAGAAAGTTAAACAGACAGGAAGTTGACTTCTAGAATCACATCGCAACGGCGCTCGCTGCTATTGGCTTAAAACGCTGTTGCTGTTGTTGCGTCCAATCAGGACACGCGTTGCTCGTTCAGCTTTATTTGACTGCACCTGGCTCTGACTCCTCTGAGAGAGGAACGGGAAGCAGGGCAGCTTGTAGTTTACGCGGACAGTGCTCCTTTTATCGTTAATAATCACTCACTGTTTTTATCGCGTATATTTTCACGAAGAAATATGTTTTCGCAAACAGAGTGACACACCACAGTAAGTTTCATTGCATGTTTGTTCCTTCTCTGCAAGTTTCCAGGCGAGCTCTTCGTTCTACTGTTTTGATAATAATAACCCAAGTCAAGTCAAGAGTTTTAATTGTCACGGCATACAAGTATACAATGAAATGCGGGTGGTCTTGCCCGCAACGATGTGCAATACAGTAGTACAACATATAATAGAATCCAATAAAACAACATTGTGCAATAAACAGGTAACATAGTGGAACATCTCGGTATCTGTACTTTCTCGAAGTCAACTTCCTGTCTGTTATTGCTACGCAACTGCAGCGTGGGGGGAAACTGCCCCGCCTGGTACATTGTGTACACTATTTAGTGGAGAAACGGATAGTTAACGCGGCAAATTAAAGACAATCAAGCAGACTTTTCTTCAGTCCTTCACAATGCCAAAGAGCTGCTGTGTTACGCGTTATACTAATGACAAAAACAGAAATCCAAATCGGAAGTTTTATACCATCACAGAGGAAAAAGTGGCTGGTGGCTAACGTTCGGCTAACTCGCTCTGATGTTGTGGTCGTGGTAATCAGGGGGAGTTTCTTTGACTCATATCTCGCCTTAGAATCACCAGAAAGGCTTTCGAAATAGTGAAATGCCATGTTGGCCTCAATATTTTCAAAACAAATCGTATGAAAATGTTATGAAATGAACAAGAATGTCATAAAACATGTAATAAAAACGGAGCTCAATGCATGGATTTGATGGTAGAAATCCGTATGGTCCCCCTATACCAAGATGGCGGCGGTCTCGTGACATCAGAGTGTCTTCGAGATTTATTTACAGAGCATGTAGGACATGCTAGGTCCTTTGGTAGTGCAATACACTGTTACTGTTGCTATACTATTTTTAAAGTGACCTTTCCTTTGTGGCCATAAGTGTGGGCGTGTGCAGCATGAGTGTGTGCCTGCTCATGTTAAAGTGGCTGCTAGTGTGTGAGCGTGCACAGCGTGCGTGTCGTGTGTGTGCTCATGTGTGCTTGTGTGTGGAGAGTTCAGTGTTCTGTGGCACTCAGTGTTCAAGGCTCTGATGGCCTGGGGGAAGAAGCTGAGCCGAAGCCTCTCTGTCCTAGTAGCTGGGGTTCGCAGGCTGCCTGACCTCAGCAGCTGGAACAGGCTGTTATTGGGGTGGTGAGGGTCTTTCATTATTCTGCAGGCTCTGGATTTGCACCTCTTGTTGTATAGAACCTGCAGGGGAGGTAGTGCAATACCCGTGGTATGCTCGGCTGAGCGCACCACTCTCTGTAGGGCCTTCTTGTCCTGTGCCGTGCTGTTTCCATACCAGGCAGTGATGTTTCCAGTCAAGATGCTCTCTACAGCTCCGGAGTAGAAGGACTCTGAACTTCCTTAACTGTCTCAGGTGGTAGAGGCGCTGCTTCGCCTTTTTTACGACTGTGTCTGTGTTGACCATGTCAGATCCTCTGAGATGTGGACCCCCAGGTACTTAAAGCTGCTCACCCTGTCCACGGTAGCCCCGTTTATCATCAGTGGTGTGTGTGTCTCCTGCTGTCCTCTCCTATAATCCACGATCAGCTCCTTGGTTTTACCAATGTTCAGGAGCAGGCTGTTGTCCTGGCACCAGCGTTCCAGTACCTCAACCTCCTCCCGGTAGGCCTTCTCGTCGTTGTCCGAGATCAGCCCCACCACCTCTGTGTCGTCTGCAAACTTCACTATGGAGTTGGAGCTGAACTTGGCCACACAATCGTGTGTGTAGAGTGAGTACAGCAGGGGGCTCAGAACACAGCCCTGGGGGGACCCGATGCTCAGGGTGATGGTGTTGGAGGTCTGACCCCCCACCCTGACCGCCTGGGGTCTTTCACTCAAAGTCCAGTACCCAGGCGCTCGGGGCGGAGCTCAGACCCAGCTCGATCAGCTTGTCCACCAGTCTGGTGGGGACTATGGTGTTGAACGCTGAGCTGTAGTCAATGAACAACAGTCTCACATAGCCCCCCTTCTGGCGGTCAAGGTGAGAGAGCGTCGTCAGTGGACCTGTTTGTCCTGTATGCAAATTGCATAGGGTCCATATCATTGAGACATGTTGGGGAGGGTTTCTTCGGTACAGGGATGATGGTAGACATCTTGAAGCAGGCAGGGACGCGTGTAGCTTTATGCCAAGCAAGCAGTGCAAAAACTTACCGTAGTGGCATGCAGTAATGCGCCTTTCATTTTCCGCCGCCCAGCGCCCAGGTCGCGCGGAAATAGGCTGTCTATTGCCATTCTCTTTGACAAACTCTAACCTTAACCAGCTCCTTAACAACGCCTAAACTTAACCGTTCTAACCTTAACCAACTCCGAAACAATGCCTAACCTTAACCATAGAAATTATATTGCCATTCTCTTTGACAAACTCTAACCTTAACCAGCTCCTTAACAGCGCCTAAACTTAACCGTTCTAACCTTAACCAACTCCGAAACAATGCCTAACCTTAACCGGCGAAAGAATACACGTTAAAAAAAAATCACGTTAAAAAATATTTTCGATGGGATTCGAACTCGCCAGCAAACAAGCCATAGGATCCACAGCCATGTGTCCTTGCCAATTGAGCTAGTGCCAGATAGTGAATAAGAGGCGGTGACTTATATATATTGAGCTCCAACCAAGGCGGGATCTCATGCGCATGCGCGGGCACCTCGCGCGAGCACGCCGGCGCACGCACGCACCTGAGCGAGCACGCCGCCGCCGGTGCACGCACGGTAGCATTTGTCTGAAAAGAAGGGCGCTTTACCGCACTAGCGTGCGGTGACGAATGCGGAAGCATTTTTGCACTGCTTGCTTGGCATTAACGTACAGGCGGCAGGGACCACTGACTCCGCCAGGGATTGATTAAATATGGCGGTGAACACAGGGGCTAGCTGGTTGGCACTAGGGATGGGTACTTTTCACATTTGAACCGATACCGGTACCTGTGAATCGATACCGGTACCCAACGGTACCTTTTTTCGGTACTTTAATCTCAAGAAATGTAATTTACAGCAGTTGTAAAAAAAAAATCCAAACTTCAAATAACTACAATTTTTCGACAGTTTTCGGCTTGCCATTGCTCCGACTGCTTTGTTGTTGAATCAAGTCAAATCCTAGGTAAGCATATATTGTGCCTGTGAACGTTGACATGAAAAAAAAAAAAAAAAAAAAAGTACCGAATTCGGTACCCATCCCTAGTTGGCACAGGACTTAAATATGCGTCCTGTTATACCATCAGTAGAAATACTGCACCGCTGCTGCTGCCAACTGCTTTAGGAGTCTTGATTGATTGATTGAATGAAAATTGTATTAACAGATTGCAAAATGGGTACAATACAGTACGGCTCAATACACACAATTGTTAAGGGGATGCAGACCAGAGAAAGACTTTCGTCTTGTTTACATCAGGGTCCCCCATTTTCAACTCATCATAATTCAGTCCTGCCTGGGGGCTGCTTTTCTGACTTAATCTAGAATAGTCTACCGATATTTCATTTTTGATACCCCCACGTTATTCGATACTATAATTTGAAATGAATGAATGAATGACATGTTTACTGGTTTGCAGGTGCAAAAAAAACGAGGTAACTAGGTTAGGTGGTGCATCCTATCTTGGTGCAGAGTCAGTGCAGCTGGGCTCCAGTCCTCCTCCCCACAGTCAGCAGAAAGAGGACCTCATTGCTACCGCCAGCAGTGATTGATTGATTGATTGAACATTTTATGTAACAGATTGCAGAATGGGTACAATACAGTACGGCTCAATACACACAATTGTCAAGGGGTTGCAGACCAGAGAAAGACTTTCGTCTTGTTTACAATCATCAGGGTCCCCCATTTTCAATTCATCACACAGTAAGACACGGAGCGGCCCGACGATGTCTCTCCTGGAGGACGCTCTGGACCTGCTGCGCTCCGTCCTGGACTACTTTGGAGTGCCTCCAGACATGGTACGTTTTACTGCCATGCTTTGTTAGTCATCTTCTCTGATCATAAAATATGTTGTACTACAAATCATGCCGTGCCTGCGTTATCAAGTCAAATCAAGTGTTCCTTTATTAATCCCCTTGGGGGAATTCAAGTGTCTCATAGCAGCATCGCATGGGTGGGGGGTACAGGTAGAATGGGTAATGGGTAAAAAAACATAGACCTTCCCTCTCAATCAATGCCCTGTAACCCACCCACCCCGGAGCTAGCTTTCCTCATCAGCTTGTCAAGTTTGTTAGTGTCTCTTGTGTTGATGTTACCCCCCCCCCCCTTATGGAAGCAAATGAGTGACAGAAGTATTTGAATTTTATCAGACACCGAATTTATAGCATTGAAAATAATTACTTTGAAAACATGTATCTGAATTTTTTCAGACACCGAATTTATAGCATTGAAAATAATTACTTTGAAAATCATGTATCTGAATTTTTTTGATCCGAATTTACCTATGTGACATAAAAATTCAGTGTTTAAAATTCAATGTAAAAAATTCGAATGCATAATTGCGGTGTATAGAATTCGATGTAAAAAACCATCATCCGGGCTACCCAGACAGGATAAGCAATCGAGCCTGGATGTAATCGAACTAACTTCTGGCCTATCACTGCACGGCTTTGTCAGTCATGTGATCACACCAACCCGGAAGAAAGATGGCAGTATATATACATACGGTGGGGGGAGGAGACTGTACATTAGGAGGGGGTGGGAGAGAAATATACATATGGTGGGGAGAGAATATATACATACGGTGGGGAGGAGACTGTACATTAGGAGGGGGTGGGAGAGAAATATACATATGGTGGGGAGAGAATATATACATACGGTGGGGAGGAGACTGTACATTAGGAGGGGGTGGGAGAGAAATATACATATGGTGGGGAGAGAATATATACATACGGTGGGGAGGAGACTGTACATTAGGAGGGGGTGGGTGGGTGGGAGAGAAATATACATATGGTGGGGACTGGGGAAAGAATATATACATACGGTGGGGAGGAGACTGTCTATTATATGTATATTTCTCTCCCACCCCCTCCTAATGTACAGTCTCCTCCCCACCGTATGTATATATTCTCTCCCCACCATATGTATATTTCTCTCCCCACCATATGTATATTCCTCCCAAGATCGTGCTGTGCAGGTGAAAAGATGCAACGGCTGCTACCTCGAGTACCGGAGGGGACTCATGCTATGTAAGGCTTCGTCCACATTACAGCCGGCTTGTGGGAGGCATGGCCAAACAGCGTTCGAGACAGGGGAGGGTAGAATTGGACGATACGAAATTGGGATGGGAGAAAAATAGAAAATGGGAGAAAAAGTAGATAAAAAAAATATATATATTTTGTGCGCGTGTTGTTTCTAGCTGGTTCCAGTTTGGGACAGTCAGCTGTGTGGACAGTATCGGAGCATTGTGAGAATGATCGGAACCAACCTCCCACTGACACCTCTGCCACGTGTCCACTTTCAGGTAAAAACAATTATTCATATTATGGCTGCATTTTTATATAGCGCTTTTATCCAAAGCGCTTTACAATTTGTTCCTCACATTTTACCCATTCACACACCGACGGCGGAGGCGACCATGCAAGGTGCCAACCTGCTCATCGGGAGCAATTAGGGGTTAAGTGTCTTGCTCAAGGACACATCGACACGCTGCCCGGGAGGAGGGCGAATCGAACCGGGAACCTCCGGATTGCCAGACGACTGCTCTACCTCCCGAGCCACTGTCTCCCCTATATTATAGACCCTAGGCTTGTCATTCACAGCTAATTATATCATAATTCAATACTTCACTAATAGAGTACAGTTGAAAAGATAGTTTCAGTTCAAATAAATTCCTTTCTTGAAGAAAACAACATCTTAGAAGAATTTCAGTCGGGTTTCAGAAAATATAGCACTGAAACTGCCCTCACCAAAATAATCAATGACCTCAGACTAAACTCTTGACGAGAATAAGGTCTCCATCCTTATCCTGCTAGATCTCGGTGCAGCATTCGATACAATTGATCATGATATTCTAATCAATTTTCTTGAAAACCTTGTCAGTTTTTCATCAGACTGTGCTAAACTAGTTCAAAACATGCATCAGAGAGAGGACGTTTTATGTTAAACTAGGAGGCCATTCCTGAATTTTCCCAAGGGGATCAACAAAGGAATATCTTATCTTATATATCTGAGATATATGACAACAACTATGGGGTTGCACAAGGGAGTTGCCTAGGTCCCTTACTCTTTTCCCTTTACATGTTACCATCTGATGGGTGATATCATCAGAGAACATAATGTAGGTTTCCACAGCTATGCAGATGATACACAATTGTACATTATCTGCTGAACCAAATGATACAGCCATTAACTCCATTACCGACGGCTTATTGGCAATAAATAAATGGATGAGTAAAATCCTGGCGGAAACCGGATGAATTAGACGAAAATAAAGGAAGCTGTCATATGTGTCTAGTCCTATGAAAGAGGAGACCCAGGGCTTTCGATGGGCTTTCTAATTTCATAAAACTACACTACCCAGCTCACGCCAGCCCGTGTCAAACTTGGTGAAATTATTTTTTAAAGGGGAACTATCTTATAAATGGCCTTTTCCAGCGGTTTGCATTGTTTTATACCAATGTGGGGTTGTACCAACACTGTCTAGGTCTCAAATTCTATTTTTGGTGCATTCCTCCAGTTCAGATGAGACAAAATCCTCCCCCACTGAACCAAGCCATTCTGATTTGACTCGCCATCGCAATCTGGTGAAAAATGGCGGAGCTATGGACATTATACAAAAGTAACTTCATGGTCTTTGCTGCCCTGTAATGGGCGCCTGGTGGTACTAAATCCAGATTTAACTCTTTAACTGACTTGGCCATAATAAGGTAATTTATAGGCCTGATATTCTATATTCATATTTCAAATTGCATGTGTCCGGGTGGCAAAATTCAGTTCTATATAAAACCCCTGTAAATCATCTGCTGTGCTGAAGGAGCTCAGTGGCAATTCTTCACATCTGGTCAATGTTAGCATGGTGTTATTCACCATCAAAGGTGGGGGGGGGGATTTATCTCTCTCTCTCTACTGGTTCAATTAATGTAGAAAAGTAGAAAAACTTTGCACTATAAAAACTAGGGATGCACAGAATATTCGGCCACCGAAAATTATCGCCCGAAAATGGTTAAAAAGGGTTTAAGCACCGAAAATATATCACAGAATGTCAAAGAACAGGGATACGTAACGATCGTAACCGAAAGTGTTGTTGTGATGACGTAATCAAAACGCGCAACGTGTAACGTGAGCAGCTTGGCAGCTCTTCCTGTGTTCTGCAGCCTGTGATAACTAACTCCTCTTGGGAGTCACGCTGTTTCTATGTAAACTCCGCGAGCAACGCATCCAATAAATGCGTCTTTAACATGCTTTAACATGCCTGCCGAGAGTCAGGACATGCATGGGGAAAGATGCATTTTTTTTTACTCTGCTACGGTAATGTGGAATGCCCTGCCAACATTCATAAAACTCCTGAACTCTCCTCTCGGATTTAAATCCGCCCTAAAAACATGGCTCAGCAGCAACTCAAATTGGTCTTAATATGTTTTTTATCTCTTTTATCATAACTTTGTACCATGTATGGACCACAATGGAAACAAGCCTTGGCTTTATTGTGTTTTATCAATTTTTGACCAGCGTGTTGACACTGTTATTGTTTTGTCTTTTAAATGTTTTGTCCTACGATTGTGTCAAAATAAAGTATTCAATCAATCAATATCCTCGCCATTACTATATGCCCGTGGCAGTTAAAACATTTTGAACTAACGTTAGAGTTAAGCTAGCTAACGCTTCCATTCCTCTTTGACCAGTCTCTCGTAAGCCACGTCATCCCCCGCTAAGAGTCATGGGTGATGTAGTAAATACAACAGTCCTGTGTGTGTGTCTTTATGCAGATCGTTATGCAGTTTTAAAGCACCTTGGCTTTGTTCTGAATGCACTTTGTTGTAGTTATCCTACAGAGAAAAGAAAATGCACTTGACTTTAATGCACATTTTGTTGTATGCAAAGAGAAAATGTTTAAATTGTACAATCTTTCAGCAGTCAGTCTGGAATTAATGTATGCATTCAAAAGTGCTGAATAAATGTTTTATGGGCCCATAATAGTGATTATTAATATTATTTAAGTAAAGTTTTGCCATAATCAGGTAGCTGAAAAAAAAAGAAATACATTATATTTATATTAATCATTTTCGGCATTCGGTTTTTGGCCAACTGTTTCCTATTTTCGGTATCTGTTTCGGCCAAGAATTTCCCATTCGGTGCATCCCTAATAAAAACGAACTGGATAGTTGATGATAATAAACATTTAACTTCATTAGCTGAAGTATTCTAAAATCATTTAAGCCATTCTCCTTTTCTGTGTGTGTGTGTGTGTGTGTGTGCACGTGTCTCATATCTGGTCTGACATCAGAGGAGTTTGATAGTATTTACTGAGGATTGCCAGATAATGTTTTTTTTTTTTTTTTTTTTTTTTTTATAATATTTAAAGTTTTTTTTTATTTTTCTCAAACAAGACAATACATACACGACAAAACAAGACAAGAAATGATAATAATAACAATAACAACAAGGGGCGAGGGGGGGGGGGGGGGGGTTGCAGAGCGTTACAAAGGTTCAGTAGACAAACTTATTCCAGATAGTGATCTAATAAAGTTCAGGGGACCTTGAAGGCCATCGGGCCGATCACTCTCTTGAAGAGACAGAGCAGCCTGTTCCATCGATAGCAAGTCCATGAAGTCCTTGCGCCAGTTCTCCATACTGAAGCAGTTCGGTTTGCGTTCTTTCCAGTTCATTAAAATAATCCGTTTGCATGCTAGAAAAGCCAGTGCTACAGTATTATTTACAATCTTTGCTTGAGCAGTGTCCATTTTTACACCCAATATACACATTATAGGGCAAGGATTAATGTCAATTTGGAGAGTAACTGACAGGTCCTCAGCAATGTCCAACCAAAATTTCCTAACAAGTGGGCAGTGCCACAGCAAGTGCATGAGCGTACCCTCTACTCCACACCCATGCCAGCACAATTTGGGTAGGGTGTGATTCATTTTATTCAATGTACAGGGTGTTATATAGGCCCTGTGTAGTATCTTTAATTGTATAATTTTATATCTAACACATTTTGATATTTTTGTACTATTCCTAAGTGCTGCTTCCCATTGTGTTTCAGATATGGATATACCCATGTCTCGCTCCCATTGGACTTTAGTTTGGGTATTGGTATCAGGGGTGGTTGAACATGATAGTTTATACATTGCAGAAACAATGCCTTTCCTGCCTGTAATTCCCCTTAATGTCTCTTCCATGACTCCGTTTGTTCCTATAGCTATGCCTTTAGACAACAATGATTTAATAACCGATTGTATTTGTAAATAAGATAAAAATTCGGTGTCTTTCAGCCCAAACTGTGTTTTAAGTTCATTAAAAGTCATGTTGGTCTTGCAATTAGAATTGTGTCCCTAGGTGTGTGATGACGTCACGTGACTGAGAGGAATGGCGTGCTGAGTGCTCTGCACAGCTCTGTCCTTAGAATATAGTATTTTGCTTCTAAATGATCATCTATTTAAACTGAAGAACTGGATTATTTTGTTCAAACATAGTTGCCTGTCTGCATGTCTATTTCTGGCTCTTGCCGAGAAACCCGAACCCAGAAAAAGAAAGGTGAACGGCGTGCAGCAATCAAACAAATCATGTCAAGCGAGGACACACCTGCCTGGGCGCAGCTACTCCTAACGGAGGTGAGCGACCTTAAATTATCGGTTGAAAGAAGACTGGATGAACTTGGCAATTCAATGAAAGACCTAAAAAAAGAGACACGGGCTATTCTGAACAGAGTCTCTAATGCAGAAGGAAGAATCGGAGATCTAGAAGACCAGTGTGCGGCCAATAGAAAAACCCTGCAGGTCCAAGCCAAAGAACTGAACACGCTACAAACAAAGTTTAGTAACTTGGAAGCACAAAATCGGAGAAATAATCTGATCTTTGTTGGCCTGGCAGAAGGACTGGAGACAGGCAACCCAGACAAGATGATGGCCGACATATTAAAATATATTCTGGATGGTAAAGACGACGAGCCAACACCAGAAATTGAAAGTCAGCACCGTAGCCCACGTCCCCGCCCGGCTCCAGGTGAGCCACCGCGGCCGTATCTGGTGCGCATACGGAGATGGAGCGACAGACAGAGGATCCTCCAGGCCGTGGCGATGAAAAGGCAACTATCCTGGCAAGGACAACCACTGAGAGTCTTCCAGGATCTACCAACGGAGATTAAAAAAAAGCGCGCAGAATATGATGACATCAGAGCGAAACTCCGCAAAGAAACGTCCCTGCGCTATGGAATACTTTACCCAGCGAGGCTCATCATCACCATTGATGAGGTGAAATATATCTACAACAACGCATCGGAGGCTGTTGAAGATTTGAAGAAACGATTACCCAAGATCTTTGGTTGACATGAGAGTGAGATGACCAGAGGCATAACTGCACCAGCGTCACTGTAAGCCCCCCTGCTTTATTATTATTTTTTTTCTTCTATACCTTCATTCATTATGCTTTACGGCTGGGAGTGGGACTGATGGAATTATTGAGATATTATTTATGTTACACAATGAACAAGTGGAAAATGAACTAATCACACTCTCTCCCTCATAAACATAACGCTGGTGCCCGCATCGCGTATTTTTATTTTTTATTTGCGCAAGTTGATTGAACTTTGAGAGAACGGAGCTGTGTAGGATGCAGCACGGCCGCGCCTGCTCTGCTCGCGGACAAGGGATGGACATTAAGTCTATCTCTGTTTTGTTTACTGTTTTTCCTTTGCCTAATGGCTTACTTTATGTATGTGTATGTCTTGTACTTTTTATTTTTTTGTCTATCCATACATGTTGTTGCATAGTTTACAAGGAGGAAGCTGTAAAGTTGCTTGATAAAAATAATGGGACCTAATCATGTAAATCTGATTAGCTGGAATGTGAAAGGTATTTCAAACAAAACGAAAAGATATAAAATTATTACATATTTGAAATCCCTATCATGTGATTTGGCAATGCTCCAGGAGACTCATCTTAATGAAATAGAATCAGTTAAATTGAAACAAAGATGGGTAGGTCAAGTGTTCTCAGCCCCAGGCAGTGGAGCCTCTAGAGGGGTAAGCATCCTGATTTCAAAGAAAATATCATTTAAACTTTCAAAACAAATAGTTGATAAAGATGGTAGATATATAATTTTGTCAGGTATTTTACTAAATGAAAAATGTACCTTGGTAAATGTATATGCTCCTAATACGGGACAGAATACTTTTTTGTCAAAGCTGAATCTGGTGCTGGCAGAATTTGCAGATTATCCCATTCTGATGGGTGGGGACCTAAATTTGGTTAGCAATGCCTCGATTGATAGGTCTGGGCGTCCCCTCCCACTAGACGGAGCATTGTCAAGTGCACTTAAGGAAATGCAAAACTCACTTGCATTAACCGATATTTGGCGTGTTGTCAACCCTGACACACGTGAATATACCTTTTACTCCCACGCTCATAATTCATATTCCAGGATTGACTATTTTCTCTTCTCACAATCCTTGGTGGGTAATGTAATTGATTGCAAAATTCATAACATACTTTTATCAGACCATGCGCCCCTGTCAGTCCTTTTTACTCCTGCTGTAATTAACAATAAAACCAAACAATGGAGATTTAATAACTCCTTATTGAAAGATCAAGTTTTTGTGTCTATGATTGAGGAGAAAACACAGGAGTACATTAGTATTAATCTTACATCAGTCCAGTCAGTGCAGACTGTATGGGAGGCTTATAAGGCAACCTGTAGGGGCTGGATTATAAGCTACTCAACAGCTAAGAAAAAGAAAAAAATGGCAAGGAAACATGGTCTGATTACTGAACTTAAGTCCTTGGAAACTAGTCATATGTTGGACCCTGACAATTTAGAACTGAAAAAAGCAGTGTTGGTTATAAAAACAGAATTACAAGCAATTCTACATGAGGAAAATGCATTTGCCCTCTTTCAGTTGCGTCGAAAATATTATGAATCTGGCGATAAGGCTGGTAAAATGCTTGCTCTCAGACTGAAGCAGCAAGAAAATCGTCAATCAATCTCTAGCATATATGATGAAGATGGCTCTCTGATTTGTGAACAACTTCAAATCAATAAAGCATTCACTAAATTTTATAGCACACTGTATAAATCAGAATGTTGTACGAGTGAAGAGGAAATGGAAAACATTTTCAGAGATATAAATCTCCCAACCCTCTCTGAAGAAGAAAGGGAATCACTAGATACACCTATCACGGAAAATGAAATTAAATCAGCTATCAAATCCCTCTCAACCGGTAAAACACCGGGTGATGATGGTTATACAAGTGAATTTCTTAAGTGTTTCCAAGTCACTCTTACACCACTTCTAATATTGCTGTTTAATGATATAGTGGCCAATCAATCCATGCCGCTAACCATGCGGCAAGCTACTATTTCATTGATTCCAAAACCTGGCAAGGATCACTTGCAAATGTGTAATTTCAGACCTTTGAGTATTTTAAATAATGATTATAAGTTGTTTGCGAAGGTCCTTGCAGGGCGATTGGAAAATGTTATAGCCTCATTGATTCATATTGATCAGGCTGGCTTTGTACAGGGTCGTCTAGCTTCAAATAACATGAGGAGGCTAATGCATGTCATGTCAAGGGCGGGGGCCTCCCATCATCCAGCGATGGCAATATCGCTGGATGCTGAGAAAGCCTTTGATCGAGTGGAGTGGAAATATCTGTTTTATGTACTACCTAAATACGGATTTGGTCCGGTTCTCATGAACTGGATAAAGGCACTTTACCATGAACCGGTTACATCAGTCAGAACAAATGGTATAAGGTCTGATCCATTCCATCTCTATCGATCTACCCGCCAAGGATGTCCGGTTTCACCGCACATTTTTATTCTTTCCCTCGAACCACTTGCCTGTGCTATACGTGCTCATAAAGAAATCAGTGGTATTCGTATTGGTAGTTGTGAATATAAGGCCAGCCTGTTTGCTGATGACATATTATTAACACTAACAAATCCTAGCCATTCCATCTCTCAAGTGCTAAAGCTTATAGATACATTTGGTAAATGTTCGGGCTATAAAGTGAATTATAGTAAAAGTGAAGCTATTCCACTTAACAACCTAACTTTTCAATCACATCTGGGTTCTGCTCCTTTCAATTGGAAGCCAAAAGGAATTAAATACCTGGGAATTAAAATCCGATCTCCCATTGAAAAAATGGTTGAGTTAAATACATCTGACCTTTTAAAGAATATAAAGGAGGACATCAAAAGATGGACAGTCTTGCCTTTATCCCTTTGGGGCAGATCTGATATTATAAAAATGAATTTGTTACCAAGGCTAGCTTTTTTGATGTCCTCTATACCTTTTAAAGTTCCCTCCTAGTTGGTTCAAAGAAATAAACAAATTATTCTCTGGCTTCCTATGGAACAACAGAAAACCTAGAATCAGCCATAAAAAACTTATAAAACCAAGAAATAGTGGAGGAATAGGACTACCAGATATCCACCAATATTATATAGCATATAACTCAAGATACCCCTTGCAGTGGGCTTACAATAGTGTGAGACAGATTGGCAGCTGGGAATGGCTTGAAGAACAAATTATAGAAGAACATAACAAAGATCTATCTCTTTCAATGTTGTGGTATAACCCAAAAATCACTCCCAGACTGGACAATCCGCTTTTAGAATTTTCATGTGAGATAGTGAAAATCTTACATAAACGCCTGACCTTTAGTGGATATTCCTTACCATCATGTCCATTATGGAAAAACCCTTTGCTCTCTGCAGGAGGTAAACTCCTTAAAAATAATGTATGGCAACAACATAATATAACACAGGTGGGCCAAGTGATCAAAAGGATTGCCAGATAATGTTGATAATTAAACACAAAAAATATTATACAAAATAAATATACATGATCATGCAACATAAAGAAAATTGTTGTAGGAACAGTTTGGGAGAGGGAGGTAAGGGGTTTTAGATTGTGTGTTGTGAAGTTTAGACTTCAGAGAGGGAGAGTAAAGTACAGAAAAAAAGGTACCGTTGGGTACCGGTATCGATTAAGAAACATTTTCAGGCTCGGTGTCCCGAACAGACCCACCGCGTAGGCCAGATGCAAGCCGCATTTTACAATAAACCGTCCTCTGTGGGGCTGCTTAAAAAATTTATTATAATCGCAAATGTAATCGCAATCGCAATATCTGTCAGAAAAATCGCAATTCGATTATTTCCCAAAATCGTGCAGACCTACTCCACACACATCGATCCTATATACATAAAACATATAATATATTAATATTATAAGAAATATAATAAGATCACTTTGCTGTTCCTAATGTTGTTTCCCCTGGGGGCCATGATTTGTCTGCAGGTCCCTCTACACACATACAGGCCTCATGGCTATTTAGATGTTACCATGGATACACCAGCCATCCCCTCATTGGCCGATGTGTTGTGGGTGGAGGAAGATGAGGGGGACAGCTTTGCTAAGATCAGGTAAGAATACACACGAGTAACAATGTAAACTAACTACATATTATACAAGTTTCATACTTCCTCTATTCCAGTGGTTCTCAACCCGGGAGACGGGACCTCTCAATGGCGAAATACATTTCACATTAGGAATGGTTGCCTCCGTTCCCGAGAACGATAGTCCCCCCCTCCCCCTCCGGCTAGCTTTCACACAACCAATCTCGTTTAGTTCCCGAGCACACTTGAGGGAGCAACACCCCGATACAGCAGGGGGCGGTATGCACCTAGTTGGTTTGCGATCCGCCAATGAACACAAGAGTACACTTGCGTCATCTAGTATGCGACAAGTCATTCGAGAACTAGTCAAAGCCTGTACAATGGAGTCGTCCTTCACATCAAGAAATGCCTTTGTCGACTTCTGGTATGAGAGCAGACGGGTAACACGCATGCGGTGGAGCTCCTGGTCAAAAGAGTGAAAAACGGATAAAAAAGGACCCGAAAAGTGAATAAAAATGAAGATGCAAACGAGAAGGAAGGAGGAAAAAACAATTGTGAAGGAGAGAGAAATGGAAGACTCACGGGAAGAGGAGAGTTTGATGGAGCAGAGCCCCCGAAGCGAGACCGAGAAGGGTCAGGTGGAGGAAGGAGGAGGGTCGGCTGGGACAAACACGGGAATGCCAGGATGGGCCGTGGTCATGCAGGCCGGGATATTGGCGACCATAACAGCGACCATAAAACTGAACACGGACACGATAAGGAACGATATTGGGAAGTTACGGGAGGAATTGAGGAAGGAATAATAATAATAATAATACATCTATTTTATATAGCGCTTTTCCAGGTGCTCAAAGACGCTTCACATGGGCAGGAGAGACAAACTATGGCAAAACAAAAAAACAGAACAAAACCGAACAAAAATAATACATGACAAAATAAAATAAAACCGACAGAATTAGAGGTCAAAAGCAAGATTGAAAGGGTGGGTTTTGAGGGCTGATTTAAAAGATGTCAGGGTGTTTGCATCACGGATATGGCTGGGGAGGGCATTCCAGAGGGAGGGGGCAGCAGCAGCAAAGGCCCTGTCGCCCCAGGTCCGGAGCTTGGTCGTGGGAGGTGTTAGGAGGTTGGCATCTGCAGACCTAAGGCGGAACAGGAGGACTTCAGAGGTGAAATAAATACAGAACTCAAAAAGGTGGAGGGGAAGATGGCGGAGCAGGACAGAAACGTAACCGAGTTACAAACAAGAATGGCGCAAGCAGAAGAATGGAACACGGAGATACACGAGGTATTAACAAGTGCGATTCAACAACAAGAAAAGATGGAGACAAAGATGTCGGACATGGAGGGGAGGTCACGGAGAAATAACATCAGAATATGGGGATTGAAAGAGAGTCGAAGGGGAATCGGTGACCCAATATGTGGAAAAGCTTATCAAAGAACAACTGAAGGAGACGGGACTGGAAAAAATGGAGATACAGAGGGCCCACAGGGCGCTGGCTCCGAGACCACAACCGGACAGACCACCGAGGGCGGTGATTATTAACTTTCTGAGATTCGAGGTTAAGGAATTGGTACTCAGAACCGCGTGGACCAAGAAGATAGAAATCGAGGGGAAAAGACTGTCGTTTGATCACGATTACTCAACAGCGGTGGCAATAACACGCAGGTCTTACGCGGGACTGAAGAGAATTCTGAAAGAAAATGGAATGAAATTCCAATCACCCATGACCTCGCTAAGGATTCACTGGAAGGAAGGGACGGTGACATACGCGACGGCGCGGGAGGCGGCGGGGGAGATGAGGCGACGGGGATGCAGATGGCGGAGGACGGAGAAGGAAGGAGACATGAGGACCAGATGCTGAGCCTGCAGCAGAGATTGGAGAAAGCATGCAGGTGGTCCAGAGTAGGAGACCGAAACCCGGGAGAGGAGGGAGGAGAGAGGAGAAGGCCGAGGTGAGACGTGACAGACCGAAGGCGGAGACAGACGAGGAGGCCAGAGACTGAGAAGGAGGGGAGAGGAGGCGGTAGGAGATGAACGGATGAGTACACGCACAAGAGATTGAAAAAACTATCCAAATAGAGACAAAATATAGAAACTGAAATAACATATACATGAACACACACTCCCAGGTAGAGGCAGGATATAGGAACAAACATAACATAAACATGGACACATAATACACATACTGATGAAGGAAATAAATGGAAATATAATTAGGTATAATAGACGGAACGCAGAACATATTGAAACAAATACATAGACACACGCTGCGAGTGACACAGTTGGAAGGAATTAAGGGGATAAATAAACATCACATAGAAAATAGAGGGGAGGAAAAGAAAGTAAGAGGGGTACACAGAGGACACCACACACGTGTTTAGGAGGAAGGAGAGACATTGGAACATATGAGCCACATTGAGAGGGACCTAGGAAATGGGGATCTTTGAACAGAATGAAAGACGGAGCGCTTTTGACCAGGAGCTCGACAGCACTAAAAACAGTAAGAAGGCTGGACAAATATGACGAGCGGATGGGGGCAAGGGTTTCAGACCCCCAAGCTGTCAGGAGGAGGCCTCTCACTAGGAGAGCAGTTACTCCTCACCCACCAGCAGGGGACAGGGGGGGACAAAGGGACCCCCCGAACGCCTTGGGAGCACTTTATGTAAAGTTTATGTTTTTTATTTATGTTAATCATTATATGTATTCGGTGAAGAGAGCGGAGGCTACAACCAGAGGGGGGAATAACTGTGACATGGGGGGGACTAACAGACGAAAGAAGAAGAAAGATGACAAAGGTTAAAGGGATAAAAATGATGTTGTTAAACGTTAATGGAATGAATAATACGATAAAGAGGGGCAAAGTGATGTTGAAGTGTAAAAAAAGTTGGATGGAAGTGATTTTTTTGCAGGAGACACATTTGATAGCACAGGATCATGAGAAACTGAAAAGATTTGGATATGAAAATGCATACTATAGTTCCTTTAAACGGACCCTGAGGAGAGGAGTAATTACGTTAATCAAAAACACAGTCAAATTTGAATTGATCAAGGAAGTAAGAGACAAGGAGGGAAGATTTGTTCTGGTGAAGGGGAAAATGGAGGGTCAAATGGTAACGTTAGTGAATGTGTATGCACCACCGGAGAGTGAGAGGGAGCTATATGAGAACATTTTTGATATGATAGTGATGGAACTAGAAGGGATATTGATATGCGCGGGAGATTTTAATGTGGTACTGAATCACGACATAGACACCACGAGTACTAAGAAGAGACGGACACAAATCAGCAGATATATGAATATTCAAATGACGGAAATGGGAATTACGGACGTTTGGAGGGGGATGCACGCCATGGACAGGGAATACACACATTACTCACACCCACACGTGACATATGCGAGAATAGACTATTTTTTGATGACGACGGGGGACAGTTATAGGGTACGGGAGAGTAGAATAGGAGTAGCGGACATATCGGATCACAGTGCCGTATATCTGACAGTAGATCTAGAAGGGAGACGGAGGAACACGATCTGGAGGCTAAATGTAGGAATACTAAATAACAAGGGGGTGGTGAGTCAGATCAAGGAGGAGATAGCCAGGTATAAGGAGGAAAATGACAACGGGGAGGTAGACCCGAACATTCTATGGGACACACTGAAGGTGGTGATAAGGGGGAAATTGATGGAGAAGACAGCAATGCTGAAGAAGGCCAGAACGGAGACATATCACAATCTGATAGGGAAGCTGAAGGATCTAGAGAGGAGACACCAGATATCAAAAGAACAAGAAACGCTCGGAGAAATCAATGAAGTAAAGGCCAGGATAAATAGGGAATTATTGACGGAAATAGAAAAGAAAGCGAGGTTCATGAAACAAACGTACTATGAAGGGGGACCAAAAGCGACCAGACTGTTGGCTAGGAGAATTAGGACGCAACAGAAGCTAAACACGATACACACAATAAGGGATACAAAGACTAATGAAGTATTGAGGGACCCAGCTGAAATAGAGAGGACATTTAGAGAATACTATGAGAAGCTATACTCACAGCCAAAGGCAGCGGGAGAAGAGGAAATAGAAGCTAGAGTTACCATCGATAGGGAAAGAACAGAATGAAGAATTAAATAAAATAATTACGGAACGAGAAATGGAAGAGGCAATTAGTAGAGCTAAAAACAACAAATCTCCCGGGGAGCGACGGATTCCCATCGGAATTCTACAAGACATTTAGAACAGAATTAGCACCCATGTTAGGGGCGGCATTCAGACACACGATGGAAGAGGGCAAAATGCCCCCCCTCGTGGAAGGAAGCCATAATCACCACGATACCGAAGGAAGGGAAGGATAGAGAATTATGTAGTAGTTTCAGACCTGTGTCCATACTCAACGTGGATTACAAGATGTATACATCAATAATATCAAAAAGATTCGAGACGTTTATGCCAGACATTATAGATGAAGATCAAACTGGATTTATTAAAGGGAGACAGACACAGGACAACGTGAGAAAGACATTACACATAGTGGAGGAGATACAAAAACAAGGAGGTAGTGCGGTATTGATTAGCCTAGATGCAGAAAAAGCATTCGACAGTGTGAGTTGGACATTTTTATATAAAACATTGATGAGATTCGGACTGAACGGGAGGGCAATGAAGATGATCAAGGCGCTATATCAAGAACCGACAGCGAGGGTTAAGGTGAATGGCAGCCTGACGGATAGAATCAGATTAGAGAGGGCTACCAGACAGGGATGTTGTCTATCACCAACGCTCTTCGCAGTTTTCATAGAACCACTGGCACAACTGATCAGACAGAACAAGGACATCAAGGGAGTAAGGATAAAGGGAACGGAATATAAACTAGGCCTATTTGCGGACGACGTGATAGTATACATGAGACAACCAGACAAGAGCTTCCCGGCACTGATGGATCTACTGAAGGAATATGGCCACTACTCAGGATACAAACTAAACGTGACAAAGACACAGACCTTAGCATGGAACTATACCCCAACGACGGAAATTAGGGAACAGTACGGGATAAGATGGGACATGGACAAGATTAAATACTTAGGGGTGAACATCACGAGAGGGGTGGGGAAACTGTTTGAGGCGAACTATACACAGATAAATCAGAACATCAAGAGAGACTTAGAGAGATGGACAGTAATGCCCTTGGACTTCAATTCAAGAATAGAGGTCATTAAAATGAACATACTATCAAGATTACTGTACCTGTTCCAGTCGCTACCGATACAAATACCACAGAATCAATTCAGGGAGTGGGACAGACTGATATCGAGGTTCATATGGGCGGGGAGAAGATCACTGGTCGGATATAAAACACTACAACTACCAAAGGAAGAGGGAGGGATGGCAGTAACCAGCCTACAAGATTATTATTATGCAGCACAACTGAGAGCAGTGACGTGCTGGTGTAACGACAGATATGAGGCAAGATGGAAAGACATTGAAAAAGAAGGGGAGGGATACAAGATACAAGCTCTGGTGGGAGATAGGGAACTATTCAAAGAAAAGGAGGGACTGTTAGATCCAATCACCAAATGCACCTTGACCATATGGAACAGAGTAGTAAAAACACACAAATTGGAGAAACAGACAGGGGTTCTGAGATGGGTAGCACATGACAAGAGATTCAAGCCAGGGAGGTTGGACCACGGATTCAGGAGGTGGGAGAGGGGGGGGGGGGGGGGGGGGGGCAACAGCGATATGCAAAATGATAGAGAAGGGGGAAATGCAAACATTACAAAAATTAAAGGAGAAATTTGGACTAGAAAACAGGGACCACTTCAGATATCTACAGATTAGAGATTACTATAATAAAGAAATAAGAGTGGACAAGGACGAAGAACAGAATGGAATAATTAGGATGATAGTAAGGGCATACGAAGGAGGGAAAGGAAGGGTAATATCAGCACTGTACCGGGCTATAATGACCAGCAAGGGACACACGACAGACTACATAAGGGAGAAATGGGAGAGAGAACTAGACATAGAAATAACAGGGAAGGAATGGGGTAACATATGCGAGGTGCAACATTCAACAACAGGATCGAGGATATGGAAAGAGTTTGGATGGAAAAACATAATCAGATTCTTTATAACCCCAGAGTTGAAGGGAAAATATGCACCAACACAAAGAGCATGCTGGAGGATGTGTGGGAAGGAGGGGGCAAATCACACGCACATATTCTGGGGATGTCAGAAGCTGAAGGGGTATTGGGAGGAGATAGGGGAAGCAATGATCAGAATATTAGGATACGGGTTACCACAAACGGGACTGGTACTTTACTTAGGGGACCTGACACAAGAGGGAATACAAGGGGGGGACAAGTATTTAATAAAGATAATGTTGATATCGGCCAGAAAAGCAATAACGAGACTGTGGTACAAGGAAGACCCACCGACAATAGCACAATGGGTAGGAATAGTAGAGGAGATACAGGATATGGAGAGGATAACGCACATGCTGAGGCTACAGGAAGAGAAATTTGGGGAAAGATGGGGAAAGTGGGAGGATTATAAAGGGAACGAAAACGACATCACAGAGGAAGAACCAAATGCAACACAAGAGGGCGAAGGGTAAAGGAGGAAAGAAGTTCAAGGAGGGTCTCTGAACCCATGTCACACACTTTTGCTTTAGTTAGTATTTTCTAATTTAATTTTTTTTGGGTTTTACAATTGTTTTATGTTTTTTGTACTTTATTATTTATGTCTGTTTAACAGTGTTGTATTAATATTCAGGGATGATGTGGTTTGTATATGGGTGAATCAAAAGGCAAAGAGAAATTTAATAGAAAAAAAAAGGCGAAGGATAAGGGAAGAAAGAAGTTCAAGGAGGGTCTCTGGACCCATATCACACATGTATGCCTTAGTCAGTATTTAATTTTTTTGAGTAGGTAATATATTTGTATACCTGTTTAAGGGCGGTACACAATCAGTCTTTGTATTAAGTACCTGGAAAAACAACTGAAGTGGAACCAGATAACTAACCATGCTAACCATGTAACCATTACTGTGCACTGCATTCTTTCTTATTGTGTTGTTAGTTTCATTTTTGTGTAAGTGTTTGTCTATAAATGTTAATAAAAATGTAAGTTTAAAAAAAAGAAAAAATGTCTTTGTTATGCTAAGATGCTACTCGCGTTAAGGTGAGAAACAGACCTATTCTCTTTTGAATTCCACAATGGACAGTCGAATAGTTATGACGTTGTGTCGTCGTCGCATTGTTACAGCAAGCCTCTTCCGTGTTTTGGTGCAGTTGTGCTCACACATGAACCGTTCCGTGCCCGGGGACACCTGAATCGTTCCCCAGACCACCTTTTCAAGTGGTCCCGGCCACGGAACGGTTATCCGTTCCCACGGACGGAACGCAGCGTTCACACACTACACGACTTTTCGGGTAAAATCGTGTTCGGAAACGGCCCCGGGTCCCTAGTGTGAAAGCACCCTAAGTCTCTTATTTGTCAACATCAAATTCCTCATTATTAGCAGCTCAGTTAATAAGGTAAAAGGGACCATCTGATTTCTTATTACTGGTATATGAATGAAAACGGTTGTGAATGTCTGCCACAGGAACACAAATCCCAAATGTATTGAGCCCCGTCTGCTGTTTTTGATTTGTTTTAGGAACCGGTTGCCTCCAGTGAAGCGAGTCACAGAGAGTCGGGATGCGGCGAGACGCCCAGGGCCGCCACTCGGTCGATTCCACCACAGAGGAGGCGCGTCGCTGGGCCAGAGGACGGAGCCGGAGGCCATGAGGAAGATCGCAGTCCTGGAGGACGAGCTGCTCAAACTGCGAGCCCAGATAGCCATGATAGTTACAGCTGCTGCAGGTCAGTGGGAGACGCCCGCACAAACATACTGACAAACTAGGGGTGTTCCATATTGGCTTTTTTACCGATATCCGATATACCGATATTGTCCAACTCTTTCCGATACCGATATCAACCGATACCGATATATGCAGGGTTTCCCCCTAAAAAAATGGAATCATTTCAGGTAATTAACATTACATATCTCTTGTCATGGAATTAACACAACATTATGCATACTTTTGACAATAAATTAAATAAGAATTTGTTCTTACTTGCTTGCATTGGGCAAATAAAGGTTAAATAAATGTAAACTTTTTTTATTTGAATACCGATAATCTCTATTACATTTTAACGCCAATATCGGTCGATAATATCGGTAGGCCAATAATATCGGACATCCCTAATAACAAACGCAGACCATCTGATAGTTACAGCTGCACCAGCTGCGGGTTTTTGTCGGAGACGCCCACACAAACATACTAACAAACACAAACCATCTGTACTAGAGCTGCCCTCGCTTCCATCAATGGTAACAAGGGGGGGGGGGGGGGACACTGGACGGTGAAGCACCGGGAAGCTCAGCAGGTTTCTTTT
The DNA here is from genome assembly GCF_963971535.1 of Notolepis coatsorum. Lineage (NCBI taxonomy): Eukaryota > Metazoa > Chordata > Actinopteri > Aulopiformes > Paralepididae > Notolepis > Notolepis coatsorum. Next base: position 42,088,592 of record NC_140169.1, on the reverse strand, counting down.
CGGCGACCATGTTAACCAGTTGGACCGTTCATATCGGGCCGCGGCTCACGATCTTCGGCTCGCGGGCGGCTCTACGTGCGATTGGAGTGGAGGAACAGAATCTCTCGTTGACCGACGCAGAGAAATGGCTCCTGGTGTGAACAGCCAGGCTCCTGCTCACAGTGCTTCAGCGTCCAGCGTGGCCCCGGCGTGGGGGCCTGGCTACATGGAGGGTACTACTGTCCGTTGGTTTGTTTTAACCCTACCACACTACCAAATGGTTAACCCGTTCACTACCACACTACCAAATGGTTAACCCGTTCACTACCACACTACCAAAAGGTTAACCCGTTCACTACCACACTACCAAATGGTTAACCCGTTCACTACCACACTACCAAATGGTTAACCCGTTCACTACCACACTACCAAAAGGTTAACCCCTGTTCACTACCACACTACCAAATGGTTAACCCGTTCACTACCACACTACCAAAAGGTTAACCCGTTCACTACCACACTACCAAAAGGTTAACCCGTTCACTACCACACTACCAAAAGGTTAACCCGTTCACTACCACACTACCAAATGGTTAACCCGTTCACTACCACACTACCAAAAGGTTAACCCGTTCACTACCACACTACCAAAAGGTTAACCCGTTCACTACCACACTACCAAATGGTTAACCCGTTCACTTCCACACTACCAAAAGGTTATCCCGTTCACTACCACACTACCAAAAGGTTAAACCGTTCACTACCACACTACCAAAAGGTTAACCCGTTCACTACCACACTACCAAAAGGTTAACCCGTTCACTGCGACAATACAGAAGGTTAACCCTTCCACTACCACACTACCAAATGGTTAACCCTTTTACTGCGACAATACAGAAGGTTAACCCTTCCACTACCACACTACCAAATGGTTAACCCTTTCACTGTGACAATACAGAAGGTTAACCCTTCCACTACCACACTACCAAATGGTTAACCCGTTCACTACCACACTACCAAAAGGTTAACCCGTTCACTACCACACTACCAAAAGGTTAACCCGTTCACTACCACACTACAAAAAGGTTAACCCGTTCACTGTGACAATACAGAAGGTTAACCCTTCCACTACCACACTACCAAATGGTTAACCCTTTCACTGTGACAATACAGAAGGTTAACCCTTCCACTACCACACTACCAAATGGTTAACCCTTTCACTGCGACAATACAGAAGGTTAACCCTTCCACTACCACACTACCAAATGGTTAACCCTTTCACTGCGACAATACAGAAGGTTAACCCTTCCACTACCACACTACCAAATGGTTAACCCTTTCACTGTGACAATACAGAAGGTTAACCCTTCCACTACCACACTACCAAATGGTTAACCCTTTCACTGCGACAATACAGAAGGTTAACCCTTCCACTACCACACTACCAAATGGTTAACCCTTTCACTGCGACAATACAGAAGGTTAACCCTTCCACTACCACACTACCAAATGGTTAACCCTTTCACTGTGACAATACAGAAGGTTAACCCTTCCACTACCAAATGGTTAACCCTTTCACTGTGACAATACAGAAGGTTAACCCTTCCACTGCCACACGACAAAAGGTTAACCCTTTCACTACCACACTACCAAATGGTTAACCCTTTCACTGCGACAATACAGAAGGTTAACCCTTCCACTGGCACACGACAAAAGGTTAACCCTTTCACTACCACACTACAGTACGGTTAACTGTCTGTAGTGTGGTAGTGAAAGGGTTAACCTTCTGTTGTGTGGTAGTGAAAGGGTTCAAATTAGAACCTAATGTAATTGTGCATTTGCAAAAACGACAGCTCTGCTAACGGATGGTAATATCTGTGAATTTGAAAAGTCCTTTTCAACAAACAGACACTGCTCATTGAAAAAGGTTATTTCAACAGACGTACAGTAGATGGACAGAGACGTACAGTAGATGGACAGAGACATACAGTAGATGGACAGAGACGTACAGTAGATGGACAGAGACATACAGTAGATGGACAGAGACGTACAGTAGATGGACAGAGACGTACAGTAGATGGACAGAGACGTACAGTAGATGGACAGAGACGTACAGTAGATGGACAGAGACGTACAGTAGATGGACAGATACGTACAGTAGATGGACAGAGACATACAGTAGATGGACAGAGACATACAGTAGATGGACAGAGACGTACAGTAGATGGACAGAGACGTACAGTAGATGGACAGACACCAGGGACGGAGCACATTAATCAACATCTTCAGTTTCCACATCAATGTAAATGTGCCAGAGTTAGCTAATTAGCTAGTTTCCATCTGTAGTCCCTGCCTGCATGTCTTTATGGTGTGGGAGGAAACCGGAGTACCCAGAGGAAACCCACGCAAACACAGGGAGAACATGCAAACTCCACACAGAAAGGCCCCCTGCTGGGGTTCGAACCCAGGACCTCTTGCTGTGAGGCAGCAGTGCTGACCACTGTGCCACCGTGCCGCCCACAATGGATCCATGTAGCTGGGCCCTAGTTGTCATTAGGGTCTCTTACAACCTTTATTTATTTATCTTTTATCCTTTCCTTTTTATCCTTTTTTATATTAGTATTTTCTCTACAAAAATGATATGCATATCTCTGGCACAAACAGAAGATCAGCGATTTCACTCTGCATAAAAGCCATGCCCTAATAATCTTGACCATACTTTAATGTATTATTTCAGCCTTTTATTTAATTAGTTTTCCCCTTTTAGATGGGAAATGGTAATCAATCCATTGGGGAACTACATGACACTTCTGTCTCATCATTATTCAATATCTAGAACTTCTACCCTGAGGGATGATTTACAATGAAGTTCTAAAAAAAAAAAATGAAACGTAGGCGACTTTTCATATTTTTTTATCCACTTTTTCTGTGTTTTTCTCCCATCCCAATTTAGTCGTTATGTCAATCCCCCCCCCCCCCCCCCCCCTTCCTGGTCGTTGCTCGCATGTGCCCCCCACTGGTCTGTCTAGGGAGCCCTGAAGTCTATCAGATGCCTCCTCTGAGACATAGGAGACAGCCAGCAGCATCTTTTCACCTGCCAGCGCAGACTCTCATTGGTGAGGTGTAACGTGTGGGAGGCTCACACTACCCTCACCATCTCCCTCTCTCGCTGTGCAGGCGCCCTGACCGACCTGTAGGAGTCGCTGTTTACAACGACCAGAATACCACCCCACCGGCTTCCCTCCCGCTGACTCTGTCAATTGAGCCAGTATGACGGCCGGCCAAGTCGGAGGCAACGCTGACAGCCGGATTCGATACCAGTGTCTCTCGTGTTGGTGACGAGCGCTTAGTCCGCTGTGCCACCCAGCCGCCCACGACTTTTCATTCTTGAAGAGAACTCTCAGAATAGTGTTGGCATAAAAAAAGAAGGTATGCCAGTTGTAGCTTGCGATCAACTTTGTCTTGAGGTTCCACAAGTTGATCGTTGTAGTATTTCCAAACGGGGCCAAATATTTTTTCGGATGTGCCTTTTGATTATACGGCAACAGCGTTTTTGCGGGGAGAATCCGCAAAAAAGTGAGACCACCTTCCTGGGTGGAAATCCTAGAAACGATACACCTTCGCGCTATCATCTGAACAGTCAAACCGCATAAAACTATGACGAAAGGGTTGTCAAGGCTCTCGTCGCGTACTGTTTACATCACAGGCATGCGCCAGTAGCCTAGAAGCGTAAACAAAGCGAACAAGCATGTCTGATTCTATCCACGGAGATCACCTGAAGGCTACATTGGCAGTACTTTTAAATACACAAGAATCAGTCCAGTGGCTATCGCAACTATTAGTGACTGGAGCCACTGTCTGTGTGAATCTGCTTTGGATGCCTTTGGTCCAATCACATTCCCCCACCCACAGTCTGCGAATCAGAGGCAGAGTAGGGCGGGTCTTCACAGCATGCCTGGTTGTCTCAACGACCTGAGGCAGTGTAGCGTATGGGTTGCGTGAATATTATCCCTAACGGAGTTGCACTTCCGCGTTCGGTTTGCGCGATCTGATTGGCCACTGACGTTTCTGGTCATGTGACATCTGCACCAATCGTGTGACAGTGGGGCTCTGTCGTCTCGAGTCGACACAGCCTCGTCTGCACGCAGAATTCCATCCCAAAACGCTAATCTAAACGCAACATTAAAAGTTAAAAGCAAGACGACTTTTGCGGTTTCTGTTCAGACTCTCTCCGTCTAAACATGGCCTTAGATTGAGCTCGGAGTGCAAATCACTCTCTTTGTGACAGAGTTGGGTTCTGAACTCTCTGCTATCACGACCCGCAGCGGTTGATATCGGACCGATACGTAAAAAAACGGCCATATCGGCCGATATTATATCGGCGGCTGATATATCGTGCATCACTATATAAAACGATTAAACAAACCACTCTAGTAGCAATGAACTATTCTCCGGAACTAAAAGGTACACATCTATATATTTAAATAAATATGCCTGAAGATGCTGAACAAACTTCATAGGTTTCATTTAGCGGTAAACGAAACGTTGACGTCATCGGACTTCAAAAAAGATATATAATAAAGTTATTTATTTTTATTTTATATTTTCTTTGCATTACCGAAATGTGAATCGGTACTCGGTAGTTCGGTCGATACCCTTAAAAGTACCGGATTCGGTACCCATCCCTACTCCTGTCCTTCATGCTGCATATTAAAGAGATAGAATATTCGTTGACAGTCTTACTTCCCAGTTCAATCATTCCTTTGTTTCTGTTTCTTGCAGGTTCGGCCGATCATCCCCACAATGCTCCAGGTGCTCCTCTCATGTCACCTCCCCCACGTCCAGTTCTCAGCTCCACCCCTCGCTGTGCTCCTCCTCCTCCACCGCCACCACCTCCTCTGCCTCCCCCGTGCCCCGACTCCTCTGCCAAGACTTCGTCTGCGTTGGACCTGATTCGCAAGAAGGCCAGGAAACCCCACGCCCAGGGGAAGAGCCAGACGCTAGGGCAGGGCGGTCGACTAGAGCCCCAGGACTCTGGGCAGATACAGGGTTCAGAGGTCAAAGGGTTCCCTTCCATGCTCGATGTTCTGAGGGACCTAAATAAAGTCAAGCTGCGCTCAGTGGAGAGGTAGGCACTATTGTTAACTAAGGGTGAGTCACCGTTGTCATAGAAACATTCCAAAATGGCTTCCCCCGTTACCACTGGGAGACAAAGTGTGTTGTAAGAAGTAGTGTTGTCTTCTATGAGAACGTCCCAATCTCCTCCGATCATTCTAGTGTGCTACTAGCCTGGCCCTAGTCTTGCAATGCCAGACCCAAATAGCTCATTTGGGGTCTGGATATTTTATGCTTTGTTTTATCCAATGTTCCCATGGACAGTGTTTACTGATTTCTTTGCACATGCCAAATTGGTTTGAATGTAAAATTTTATTGACGAAGAAGTCCATTGTTGTGACTCAAGCGTCAGAATGAATGGAAGTCGACGGCCATTTTGGATAATCACACTGTATTTTTACCGGTACACACAAAAAACGTTCTCAAGCACTCATTTTTGAATGGATATTTATAATTTTATTTATTCAATATTTATTGGACCTGTACTACATAAGACTTCAGCAGTGTTAATTTGGTCAACTAAAATGATGATGAAAGATGTTCGTCAACAAAGGTTTTTTTTCATGACGACAACGAGACGCGACGTCACGTTATTGAAGACCATGTGACGCTAACGAGACTAAATAGTTTATTAAATATCGTTGACCACAACTGAGGACACAAAAATGTAATTTACAAAAACCAGGACGAAATTTCTCTTCATGTATGTTGATATTGTTGACTAAAACAAGACGAGACAAAATAATTATAACTTTTCTTAATGCCATCGTCCCGACGGAGCAGTGTGACGGGGGAGATCTGTTATTAGCATTAGCTGAAGAGCTAACCCAATGCCGTTTGGATTCCGTGCCCTTCACTCAACAGAGTCAGCCAACTGTCTGTTTGTTGAAAAGGTCAAGAGTGCACTAGATAGCAACAAGTATGTTGGTGCTGTCTTCTTAGGTCGCTTTCACACAGGGGCTGTTTGGTCCGGACTTTCGGACCAGAATTCGATAGTCCGGATTTTCGGGTCTGTGTGAATGCGCGTCGAACTCGGTCCGCGGACCAAGCAGGCGAACTCTAGTCCGCCTGAAAACGTAGGTCTCGGTTCGGCTTCATCGAACCAAACGCGAACCAAATATAGGAAGTGATTATTATTACCACTGCTCGCAGCACTCACTGCAAAACAAGCACACTGCATCTAATCTATCTATCCATCTATCCATCTATCCATCTATCCATCTATCCATCTATCTATCTATCTATCTATCTGTGCATCTTGGGAAGAAGGAAGAAAAAACGCGGTTTATTATTATTACCGAGGCGCGCGGCTTATTATATTATTAATAAAACAGCTACTTGTGGGCACTCATAAAAACACAGTGGTCTACAAGTTGTTTAGCGAGAGGATGGTGGTAATGTGCTTCAATAGAACAATGGATCAATGCCATGTCAAAACTCGGCTCCGCTGATCTGGAGGGCTCCGCAGTCCACACACAGACACGCACGCGCGCGCGCGCACACACGGGATCAACGCAGGCGAACCAAATGAAGAATGCAACAATGTTGCAACTTCACCCCCAGAACCGCACCGAGTCCACCAAAACTGTGAAAGCGACCTTAGACCTTAGCAAGGCTTTCGACTGTGTCAACCATAATATCCTCCTAATAGGCTTTGGCGGTATTACGGTATACCAGGGTATTTAGAAATCCCGACGGTATTGAAAATCAATACCGTCCGTCACCGTCAAAATCACAGATGCGCTTCAGTTTCTATTACAGTGAAACTGAGTTTTGAGTGTAGTGCACACACGCGACAGTGGAGCGAGTGGGTCACAACGGTGTTCACGTTTTACGGTAATGTTTAGAGATGTTCCGATACCATTTTTTCCTTTCCGATCCGATTCCGATACCTAAGCTTTGGGTATCGGCCGATACCGATACTTATCCGATACCAGTGCATACATTAAAAAAATAAAAAAATATTATATAAATTATAAAACGTTTTTTTTTTTTTTATACAGCTACTGTTTTATATATACTGTTTTTTAGTAATAACTATAAAGTAATGGTATTTATTCAACAACAGGTGATTGTATAGATTAGTATTAGTAATTGAAAACTATCTCAATGAGTTCACCCACGGAAAGGTTGTTGGCACATTAGTTCCACACAGACATTATTAGTTGCTGCACTTGCTACCAGAAGGCTCCGGTTCAGTTAGTAGTAGAGGCTCTGTTGTTGTGATTTTTGCACAATAAATATTCAACATTCTCTTTTGAGACTCCGCCTCAGACTCTTATCATTTGGCACTAAAAGCTAAACATTGTCGCCGATATGGCTGTCCGCAACATGTCATTAATTGTGTACGCGACGTGCAATTGTGCAATGACAACGTTACCGTGAGCTATGTTAGCTAGCATGAGCTACCGCTATATGGAAAGACTGTAACGTTACTGCCGGTGACATTGTGATTTAACTTGGAATACTCCTTTGCCAACTTGCTGTACTTTGCTTGCAGATCTGCAGCCATTATTGCTGGATTATGTGAATAGCCCCAACTTTAGCCAAGGTAACGTCAAAGCTAGCTTTCGGTTAACGTTAGCTGTTCAATGCTAATAACACCAGCCACCAAGCGAACTCATCAGAGCTCCCCGTCAACAGCGCTGTCGGGACAATGGCATTTTAAGAAAGTATCTGCTCTGCTGTTAATGGCAATTGACACTTTAATTCACGGTCGATTAAGCACACGTTTGTTTTATAATGCTCACCCAGCGAAGTATGAGTATATAAAGTATCTACAGAGCCCAACGTCCGCAGTGTTGTTGATAAATTACGTCATGGTATCGGAGCGTAACATTAGAGGGTACTCGCCGATACCGATACCAGCATTTTAGGCAGTATCGGCGGCATTTCGTATCGGAACAACTCTAGTAATGTTGCGACAGTGCTGTGAAAATACCGTAAAGCGTTGTGACGAGAGTTGGTGTGTGTTGTTGTGGTGCACGAGCAAGCAAATAATCTGTCTCTTATTATATGTGAACTAAAGAGTACAAGGTTTACACAACAGCCCCCACCTGCTTTTTTATTGTATTTGTACCGTCCTGTACTATCCGCTGTCAGCTGTTTATCTCTCTCTGTGAGTTTGATTAACTAGCGTTAGCTCACGTTAACTAGCGTTAGCTCTGCGGCTAATCTTAGATTACCCTGAACTAAATCAATGACTAGGTTATAAAGCATTCGAGTAGTTTTCACTGCACATAAAAGTAGCCAAACAGCGCGAGCATTTCGGGAGCATATGACCAAAACCCAGCCCTTAAGGAATCAAATAGTCTGCCATGGCTAGGCTACATGCTAACGCTAACGGTGCAGGCTTCTGACTACCATTCTGAGACTGAGAGCTAACGATGATTTGTTTACTTGGTAACACGGGTTGCCCCCCCCCCCCCCCCCGCGCTGATGAAAATGAAAGTCATACCGTCATATACCCAGGCCCGGACTGGCCATCGGGAGCACCGGGAGTTTTCCCGGTGGCCTGGCCTGCACAGATTTAAAAAATTATATAAAAAAAAAGAAAAAAAATTATTATTATTATTTTTTTATTTTTTTTGCCAGGCGATTGTTTCTAGTTGTGGCGGCGGCGCGGCGCGATAGTTAGATAACCTAGATGGGTGGGGAACAACCAGGATTTCACTGTCTGCCACAGAGTTGGAGAACTATCTGACTCTCTCTCACGGGCCGGCGGATCACACACACACAATGGAGCCGTGCTGCCGCTTGTGATTGGTGGAGGCGGGACCAGGCGATGCAACTGATTGACAGCGGAGGCGGCGAATGGAATGGCAGACGGCACTCGGATGCAGAATAACAGCCAGGCAATGAGCCAGGTAGTGAGGGACTCGGGAGAGATACAGTAGAGCGAAAGTCAATTAACGTTGATGTCAAGATGGACAGTGGAAGAAAGAGAAAGGGTGGAGGAGAGAGGGATAAAACAAAGAAAAAGAAAGGCCCTTACAGGAGAGAGTGGTTAACTGTATTATAATAGTAAATAGAAAAATATGTTGTGCTCTTGCTTTTTTCTTTTTGAAGGTGGAGAGAGTAGCATTGCTAGTGCCACAACAGTTTTATTTGAGGTCCATAACAGTACATTGTACTAAGCAATTGTTGGCTCATTAGTTTGTGATTCACATGCACTAAAATTCACCAGAATGCAGGAAATTAAGTCTTTGTAACAAAAAATTTCCTGGTGGGGGACCCCCAGACCCCCCGCTTAAAAAGTGGCCTGACTGGGGCTATATTTCGCGCTATATCTCCCGGTATGAATTATTTCCCCAGTCCGGCCCTGCATATACCGTATACCGGGGTATTATGTCATCAAAATATGACGTGTGAAAAAAATGATACCGCCCAAGCCTACCTCCTAACCAAACTAACTCACTTCAATTTCTCAACTGCTACAATAGAGTGGTTTAGATCCTACTTATCAAACCGAAAACAATGTGTCATGGTCAATGGCGCCAAGTCTCCATATCTAGACAACCCTGTAGGTGTCCCTCAGGGATCAATCCTTGGGCCCCTACTATTCTCCCTGTATATCAATGACCTGCCAAATGTGTGTCCCGAACTCAATGTACAGATGTATGCCGATGACGCAGTCATCTACACACAGGGCAAGGACATAGAGTTGATTACATCTAGGCTCACATGCGCACTAGACAAGGTACAATGCTGGCTAAACAGCACCTCCTACTCCTACTTAATGCGAAAAAGACTGCATGTTCTTTAGCAAGCGTCCAGAAACCATCAAGCGGTCCAATGTGTTCCTGAGGAAGGAAGGAAGAACTAGAACTTGTTTCCCACTTCAAATTCCTTGGGGTCATCTTGGACTCAAACCTGACCTTTAAGAAACACATAAAGAAAGTGAGGAACACCATCAACTTCAACATTTCCAACTTCAAACAAATACGGCCCTCCCTAACACTTGAAGCCGCAAAGACATACCTACACTGTATGGTCTTCTCCCACATTGAATATTGCCTCCTAAACTGGTCATTTACTGGGGCCACAGCCATGAAACCCATAGAACAACTTTACAACAGAGCATTGAAGGTGTAATATGACAGGAAACGGTACTCATACCACCACTGTAAAATCCTGGATGAGCATAAAAAATTTTATTTTGAAAACCTCAGACGTTATAAAAGTTCCTGTTTTGTATATAAATGCCTGCTCAGATTAGCCCCTTCCCCTCTCAAGGAGTTTATCCACAAGAAAAGGAACACTGGATTAGCCACTAGGTCAAACACCAGAGGAGATTGTGAGGTCCATTTTAGAAAGACTGCCTTCAGCAAAAAATTTCTATCGATAAAGGGAAGTGGAACATGGAACAGCTTTCCGGTCCCCTTAAGGGAATGTACCACCCTGTCCACCTTTTTGTTTGTTTTATGTTAGGACTACGGGTGGAAATTAGCCCTGTGCTATTCCCGGCATATTTACGTCCTTATCATGCTGTGATGTTATGCATACACTCATGTAAATTATGTTCATTAATTTGCATTGTCCTTAACCCATTCTCTGCCACCACTTTGATCATCCTAAACCATCCTCTGCCAGCGCTATTTGTCTATGGAGATGTTCACCTTCTTTGCAGGGCTATAACTTTTTAAATTGTATTGCTAAATTGACATTACTATGGCCCATTCAACATCAATTATCTATCGTTCAGGATGTAGGAACGTTTTACTTTTTCATTCACACATTCATACTAAAATACCGTCTAGAGCAGTGGTTCTCAAACTTTTTACACCAAGTACCACCTGAGAACGTAGCTGGCTCTCCCAAGTACCACCATATGACCGGCGTTAAAATAGTCTATTAGCTATGCATGCAATGTATTCCTAATACCATTATTTATTGTTAACTTTTGTCAGACACAGCCACAATGTACAAAGGGATAGCACTAGAACTAGCAAACGCTTCCACACAACTCATACAATGAAAGGGGCATTGAGAACATAATAACTAACATTCTCACATAGCAAGTGAGAAAATTAAGAACAACTGTATTTCAGCAAATGTACTTAATTCTCTCTATCTTTCTCTCTCTCACTCTCTCTCTCTCTTTCTCTCACACAGCAAGCAATTGTCCGTCATTCTCTCTCACACTCACACACACACACACACAATTATTTTGTTACAAAAACTTAATTTCCTGCATTCTGGTGCAGGAATTTTTGAATGTTTACCCTTTAAATGCCAGTTTGTGTGATGGCATCACAAATTATTGTTAAAAGAAACACACAAAGTAAAATATTTACAATATATCAAATGCAAAGTACATTTTTCTGGGGGGGATTATTACAGGCTAGGCATGTGTCAATGATTCAACCAACTCTTTTCAGAAAAATGGGAGTATTTAATTTTTTATCTGACATTACAAGAAATCTAAAAATAAATGGTTATGATCAGGGCTGACGTTGAATTAAAGATTTATGACTGTTTAGATTGCATTACTCTCTGTCACAGTGATCTCCTGGTTGTTCCCCACTTAGATTATCTAACTATTGCGCTGCCGCAACCAGAAACACTGGCCTGGCCTGCTTCTAAATTCAGTGGCCTGACTGCAAAAAAAAAAAAAAAAAAATTGTTTTTTGCTTTTTTCGAAATGTTTTCAAGTATCACCAGCAGTACCACCAAGTACCACTAGTGGTACGCGTACCACAGTTTGAGAACCACTGGTCTAGAGTATAAATATGTTTTTATCGTTTTCTGCAGTATTTCATAGAACGTGAGATATAGGCGTAAATGCATATATTAGATTATCAAATGCAGTTTGATACCGATCCATGCTATATTAAAAATGTCAACTGTACATGGTCCTAAACGTCATGACTGATCATCTGCGGGTGAACGGAGGGGGGGGGGGGGGTCATTTATAATTCAATGACCGACGTTAAATGATTTATGTAGTATGGGTGATATATTGATCAGAGCAGTTTGTATCGAAAATGATAAAGAAAAACGCTGAAACTCACGTCAGTCTCCTCGTAGCGTTGGGCGATGAGAGTGGAGCAAACAGATCCCAATTATGTGATGTTGATCAATGCAATCCATTTCCGGTTTGTATATTACTAATACACGTCCAAATCATGTTGATTATTGAGTTATGGCAAAGATCCATATTCACAGTGTCTGTATTGAGCCCCGGGACGACGAGTGGCCGGACGAAATTAGGGCTCCAACGGGCACTTCCGGTTTGGCAACTCGCTGATCGGCCACCAGGTGGCGGTATTGAAGCGTTGCAGAGTTGTGATGGCTCAGACAGCATCAGCCAAGACTCCGTGGGTGAAATATGAATACCATGACGAAAATATGAAATATTTATCTCAAACACGCCTTACGGCGTGATTGGCAGACAACGCATGGCGGAGAAACCCGCCTTAACACGTGATTGGCGAAGAATGGGTTAATAAACAAATCTTAAATCTTAAGCTATTTGAAAAGCTAGTTTTAGCTTAACGTTACCTTGGCTAAAGTTGGGACTATTCATAATCCAGCTGCAGACCTGCAAGCAAAGTACAGCAAGTTGGCAAAGGAGTATTCCAAGGTAAATCACTTTTTCACCAGTAACGTTACATTGTTGTGGCTAACCTAGCTCACGCTAATGTGGCTAGCTGATCGACCTCTCGCACACAATTAATGACAGCCATACCGGTGACAATGTTTAGCTTTTAGTGCCAAATGATAAGAGTCTGAGGCGGAGTCTCAAAAGAGAATGTTGAATATTTATTGTGCAAAAATCACAACAGAGCCTCTGCTACTAGCTGACCTAAATGGAGCCTTCTGGAAGCAAGTGCAACAACGTATAATGTCCGTGTGGAACCAATGTGCCAACAACCTTTCCGTGGGTGAAGCATAGTTGAGCATAGTTGTCATTTAATGATCCTAATACTAATCTATACAATCACCTGTTGTTGAATAAATACCATTACTTTCTAGTTATTACTAAAAAACAGTATATATATATATAAAACGGTAGCTGTAAAAAAGAAAATAATTTTTAAATAATTTATATAATATATATATATTTTTTTGTACATTAACACTTTAAGTGCCGAAAACGTGTTTAGGCGTCTTTCCTAGCCATGCTCAAGTTGCCGAGGACGCCGTAACTCGTCTTTGATATCAATATTTCAAAAATCTGATCGGAATCATATTTTCCATCCGCAGCCTTCACACACAGTTCTGAGCTCATCTCAATCCTCTAGCGGTTCAAGAGCGCCATCTGGTGGCCGATCGGCAGAAGCGCCAAACAGGAAGTGATGTGGATGAAGTGCTGATCACCCATATTACTTCCGGCCACTCTCTATAGCTCCCGCGACTCCATCTTGACACAATACATAGCGATCCGTTGCCAATAACTCGATAAACAACATGATTTGGACGTATATACCATTATACAACCTGGAAATGAACCGGTATTTTTACATCCCATAATGGAAAACTGTCTACCCCACGCTGATCGCCCAACGGCCCGCGGAGACTGGGGTGAGTTTTAGCGTGTAATATTTCCGTGTTCGATACTAACTGATCTGATGAACATATGACCCACATTAGATGAATGGTATAACGCTGCCCACGGAATTATAAACGCCCCCTCGCCCATCCGGTCAACATCAGATGACGTGTAGTAACTTCCAGAAGTACTTCCAGTTGGAATTTTTTATATCGCGCTGATTGCTATCAAACTGTATTTCATCATCAATATAATGCATTTGGGGCTATAAATCACGTTCTGGAGAAAGCTGCAGAAAGAGATGAAAACATACTTATACTTTAGACCATATTTTAGTATGAATATGTGAATGAAAAAGTTTAACGTTGCTACACCATGAACAATACATATAGGATCTTGAATGGGCCCTAATAATGGCAATCTAGCAATAGATTTTAAAAAGTTATAGCCCTGCAAAGAAGGGGAACTTCTCCATAGACAAATAGAGCTGGCAAGGGATGGTATATCATGAATTTAACCTTAGGCAATCAAAGTGTTAACAAAAAATTTCGTCCGTTTTTCGTCGACAAAATCTAGACTAAAACAAAAAGACAATTGAGACAAAAACTGACTAAGACTAAAATGCTCAGACATTTAGTTGACTAAAACTGACTAAACGAAAAATAAATATGATAAACGAAAAAGGAGCACTTGACACATGACTAAGACTAAAACTAAAATGAAAATAGCTGCCAAAATTAACACTGGACTTCAGGCTATGAAACCGCAGTGTTTTCCAGCTACTACCCCTGCTGGAACTTTAAAAACGGGAATCTGGCAACCACTAAACAGAAATGCGAGTACACACAACTTTTACTTCAGCGTGTTCAAGAACTTCAAGCCTATGTTACTCTATTAGTACTCAAAGTGATTTTTCCTTTTTGCGTTAGCAACTGCAGAATGTTACCTTTCAAAAGAGACCAGGCTCATGCATGTGCTACAAGTATAAAGCTACGCTTTGGTAAAAAAAAGTATGCAGTCCTCAAAAACAAAAACAAAAATGGCCCCTTTTTGGGGGTAATGCTTAACTCATTCAGCGCCGGGGATTAGTCGGGCCCTGTGGTCGCATAGTCACACGTTAAAATTAGAGTTGTTCCGATACCGATACCAGTATCGGAAAAGCCGCCGATACTGGCTAAAATGCTGGTATCGGTATCGGCGAGTACCCTCTAATGCTGCGCTCCGATACCATATGACGTAATTTATCAACAACACTGTGGTCTGTTGAGTAAGCATTATAAAACAAACGTGTGCTTAATCGATTAAAGTGTCAATGCCATTTGTCATTTTAACAGCAGATACTTTCTTAAATGTCATCGTCCCGACAGAGCGGTGTTGACGGGGAGCTCATGGGTTCGCTTGGTGGCTGGTGTTATTAGCATTGAACAGCTAACCGAAAGCTAGCTTTAACATTACCTTGGCTAAAGTTGGGGCTATTCATATAATCCAGCAATAATGGCTGCAGACCTGCAAGCAAAGTACAGCAAGTTGGCAAAGGAGTATTCCAAGTTAAATCACAATGTCACCAGTAACGTTAGTCTTCTATGGTCTTCCCATACCGGTAGCTCATGCTAGCTAACGGTAACGTCGTCATTGCACAATTGCACGTCGCGTACACAATTAATGACATGTTGCGGACAGCCATATCGGCGACAATGTTTAGCTTTTAGTGCCAAATGATAAGAGTCTGAGGCGGAGTCTCAAAAGAGAATGTTGAATATTTATTGTGCAAAAATCACAACAGATCCGACTGCTACTGAACGGAGCCTTGTAGACAGACTGAGTAGGGTATATCTGCAGAGCCAGTGGGTAGCGAGTGCAGCAACGTATAATGTCCGTGTGGATCATTGGAGTAGGGTATATCTGCAGTGCTGAAGCCCCATACTCATTGATTAATGATACTAATACAAATCTATACAATCACCTGTTGTTGAATAAATACCATTACTTTCTAGTTATGACTAAAAAACAGTATATATAAAACAGTATTTGTTAAAAAAAATATATATATATTATATTTATAAAAAAATTATATAATCGTTTTTTTTTTTTTATGTATGCACTGGTATCGGATAAGTATCGGTATCGGCCGATACCCAAAGCTTAGGTATCGGAATCGGATCGGAAAGGAAAAAATGGTATCGGAACATCTCTAGTTAAAATATAGGACTGAGTCACCTTGTTTAGACATAGAATGTACCTTATCTTAGCCAGAAGGTATTCCAAAAGAATAATTCCAAGTGATCGCATCGCCATCGCGATTACCAGTGTATATATGTCTATACACGTTTCGATGGTCAAATACGCTCATGCAACGGAATCCCGAGGCGAGGACTGTGAATTTCTGTCCTGGGAGAAGGAGTGGCCACTCGCGAGGATCAGCCCAGAGCCCCATGCAGTTCAGACACGGGATGATACTGCCACCTGGTGATGGTCGATCAGAATGCAGTTCCAAATTGTCGGGACGTGCCTAAATGATGCAGATCGCTCTGGGCAACTGTGTAGAGCGGGGATCAAAGTAAAAAGATAAAACTATCCAAAAACGTATTTATACTAGGGATGCCCCGATCGATCGGCCAGCGATCAGTATCGGCCGATATTCAGTATAAATATGAGATTGGTGAATTCCGATAATGCTTTATTTTCGCCGATCGCGAAAACCGATCGATGACACACGTGAAAAACATGATCCAATTCTCAGCGGAGTTCTCACTCGCTGTCTTCTCTTGCACCCAGCTGCTGCAGTGCACGCCTTGCCCCTCCCCCTCCCCTCACAGCCCCGTCATGTCAACAAACACTCCGGCAAACAGTCGACTGCATGAGCTCCTCTTTCAACATAACTAAAGCATTACAAAATGGCCCAGTAAACTATTCACTTTAGTTTAATACATTAGGCGTTGTCTAATGTTATCTAGCTGGCTAGCTACTGATTAGGGATGCCCCGATCGATCGGCCACCGATCGTTGTCGGCCGATAATCAGTATAAGTATGCAGGGAACAAAATTCACTTTTTGACTTACCAGCCATTTGGCTGGTAGATTTTAAAAACTACCAGCCAGGCAGATTTTTTACCAGCCAAAAATTTAAAATAGCTTTTTAGTATATCGCCATGTGTTATTATTACTATATAATACTCTCATATGCTATTTTCAATTAATATCATAAACAACATAAGGAATATTAGCATAATTTTGAGTGGACTGAAGGAATGAGTCAGCGTTAATAGTTTTAAATGCAAATAATTTATTGAAACATAGAAGTGGGGTCGGGGACACACACACTGTTTCAACTCACCACCCCCGCATCATATTGTAGTCTAGTCTGTCTTCAAACTTCCACTCCTCTCGAAACCTTTTTATATTTGAATTAGTGCTGTCAGGCGATTAAAAAAATGTATCTAATTAATTACAGGATTTGTAATGAATTAATCTAATTAATCGCATTTTAATCACATAACAATTTTATGCCTGATATTCTATATTATATAATCATATTTCAAATTGCATGTGTCCGGATGGCAGAATTCAGTACTGTATCTACAAAACCTTCTGTTTAATCATCTTCCATCTATTAATTTGCTTAGATTTTTCAGGTCTGGTCAATTTGAGCATGGTGTTATTCAGTCAAAGATACAAAAAAATTTATTGATATTCTCATTTGGTTCATTACAATTTACTCAAAATAAATGTTTCATTCAATCAATCACCGCTCAGATTGATTGATTGAATGAAAATGTTATTAACAGATTGCAGAATGGGTACAATACAGTACGGCACACAATTGTTAAGGGGATGCAGACCAGGGTGCAACTTGCACTGTGCAATCCATTCTTTGTGGATCTAGCCCACAGTATTTCTGACACTGGGAATACATTCCCTGAGATTCATAGATGTCCCTAGAATCAGATACCAAGAACATGCAAATGGACCATATTAAAAAATAAAAAAGTCTGTAAATGTGTATTCTACATTCTTATGGAATGAATGAGATACAAAAAAAATATTATAAAAAAAAAGAAAAGAAAAAAAAACTTTTTTTTTGTAATTAATTTTGAGTTAATTTTCATAACGCGATAATTTGCTGTGTAATTAATTAATCTAATTAACGCGATAAACTGACAGCCCTAATTTGAATATCAACATTATCTGTGCATCCTCAGTAATCCTCAGTTTACTACAATATACTCCTCTCCTGAGTCCTGACTAGTGACTTCATCGTCTTTCCAAACGCACACACACAGAGAAAGGGAGAGTGCCCCCCCCCCCCCCCCCCATTTCCCTTTCCCCAGTCCACACTGTCTGCTGTTCTCTATGGCTCTGCCGCTGATCAGGATTAGCTTGTTAGCTTACGCTAACATAACGTTCATTTCGGGCGATGTGGGCATAAAGGAATGGCGACGATGCAATGCATGTTAGATGCATTTGACCCGTTGTGAGAAGAAGAAAAAACCACAGACTTATTTCGGCTCGCAAAATAGGCTCACTGCTGTGTAGCTCTGCTCTCAGGGAACAAACTTAACTTTTTGACTTACCAGCCATTTGGCTGGTCGATTTAAAAAAACTACCAGCCAGGCAGATTTTTTACCAGCCATTGGCGGTTGGCTGGTACTTATTTTGTTCCCTGTAAGTATGCGATCGGTGATCGGTGATTATGCTTTATTTTCGCAGATCGTCAAAACCGATCAAAAAACATGATCCAATTCTTAGCGGAGATCTCACTCGCTGAGTTCTGTCTCGACACACGGAGCTGCAAACTGCCGCTCCGTCTCCGTCTCCTCCTGCCGTGCCCGTGTAAACAAAGCTCGGGCAATAGTCTGCTCTAACCTAGTGCATGCGACCTCCGTGAGCTAACGTTAGCTACCGTTACTGTTTAAACAGAATGACCCAGTCAACTATTCACTTTTAGTTTAATACATGAGGCATTGTTAACGGTATCTAGCCGGCTAGCTACTGATAGCTCCTGATATCAACAAATGCTCCAGCAAGTCTAGTAGTGCATGATAGCTCACGTTAGCTCACGTTAGCTCACTGTTCAAAACGAAACGTCCCATTAAACTAAATACCGTAGTTCACTGAGGTCTTAACGTTATCTAGCTGGCTAGCAGTAGCTACAGATAGCTCCTGATATCAATGTCTTATAACACTGATTCGATGCGTATTCGAGCTGAGGGCATGTTGAATGTGATCAATAGGGTCCAGCTGCAGCTCCGGAGAATCCTGGCCGTAGCTGGAGGCTACTCGAGTACACACAGACAGTGGAGCTGTTTGCAGATAGCGAGCATTTTGACTTGTTGCGTGGTGTCGATGTCTCGCAGATAATACAACTACAAGTATGATTATATAATATATCTATTTTGTATAAAAAAATAATATAATATATATATATATATTTTTTTTGTAATAAAAAAACGATCGATATCGGTATCGGCCGATATGGCTCAAGACGATCGGTGATCTGGATCGGTGGCAAAAAACGTGATCGGGGCATCCCTACTACTGATAGCTCCTGATATCAACGTCTGATATCATAATTTTGGCATTCGGTTTTGCAGTTGTTGGCTAGCGTTGGCTAACTAGCTATCGTTGTTCCGTGGGCTAACGTTAGCTACCTAGCTAACGTTACTGTTTAAACAAAATGGCCCAGTAAACTATTCACTTTAGTTTAACTCATTCAACGCCAGTCACGAGTATAGTCGGGTTAACTAGCCAACCGTTCACCGCCAATCACGAGTATAGTCGGGTTCTAATCGTTATTTCTTTTATTAGCTATATTCATTCATTTTCATCCATCCAGCCTGATGTTATCATTGGGAATGGGTCTGAGCTCGCAAAAGGGCAATACCGCTGTCTACGCCTTCCAGCAGGTATTGCACTCTATTAGAAATGGTGTAGTTTCTTTTCAGGGCCGATCTGAGCCGTGCGGGCGGGGTTTAAATACTCAGACGAGGCAGGGCTTTACAACGATGGCATGGAACAGTAACCCCACCCGCCCGTTCCTGTGTAACGCTGGGACAGACCTCCACAAGCAGTATTTGGAATGGTGATCAGATAATTGGATTATTTCTTATTTATCAGATACCAGGTAAGAACACTATATATAAAATCTTGCGTTGATCTAATATTTCTTTCTACCCCGATCGAAGCTGTCTCTGTGTGTGTGTGTGGCTGTGTGCCGTTGAGTGGGAGGAGGTGGCGGGGGAGCCCCGCGGTCCAGGGCTCTTTTCATTCTTGCATGAGGAAGGATAATAATGATGATCTAGCGTTGATTTCAGGAAGATTCGATAATCAGGCGAAAAATGACCGTGTTTAGTGTATTCCACTAAAGGGCTATTATCGCGTCTTTTCCTGGAATTACTCTGAAGCACCCAAACTATATTCATATTCAAAACGGTATAAAACGGAAATGTACGGATGAAAAAACAACTGTTTCGTGGATGTTGACTGGAAGCAACTCACTGACAATCGACGGGTGTATTAGACCCATAGCTTTAATATAAGATATATTTTAAGCACTCGCATGTGAACAAAGCGCCCCATTGACTTACAGCGCTGGCGTAATAGCGCCCTCTAACGCTTTAAGCGATGGCGCAGAATGAGTTAATACATGAGGCGTTGTCTAACGTTATCTAGCTGGCTAGCTACTGATAGCTCCTGATATCAATGTCTGATATCATCATTGCCATTCGTTTTCGCAGCTGTTGGCTAGCATTGGCTAACTAGCTATCGTTCCATTGGCTAATGTTACTGTTTAAACAAAATGACCCAGTAAACTATTCACTTTAGTTTAATACATGAGGCGTTGTCTAACGTTATCTAGCTGGCTAGCAGTAGCTACAGATAGCTCCTGATATCAATGTCTTATAACATCATTGACATTCGTTTTTGCAGCTGTGCTTCATAACTGTAACTGAACGCCAATGATGCTAGCCTTATGTGATCTTATAAGTTTCAGTTCATAGGAAAATACTTTGACTATAATGGTCAGAAGTAGGGCTGCAACGATTAGTCGACATAATCGACGACGTCGATCATAAAAACTTGTCGACGCAGAATGTTTGCGTCGATTAGTCGTTTTTTTTAATTTATATATAATTCCTTTTTTTGCACTACCTATCTTTGTGAAAGTGGCTTCTCAGCTCTGGTCCAGCTGAAGACAAAGCAGAGGAACTGATTGGACATTGAGCATGACCTCAGAGATGCTTTGTCTACCATCACCCCAGACTTTGAGACTCTTGTCAGGAGCAAACAACATCCCCAGTTATCCCATTAGTTCCCTGGGATGTTAAAGGATAACTCCACTTTTTTTTTAAATTAGCTTATTTAACATCTTCCCTGGAGTTAGACAAGAAGATGCATACCTTTTTTGTCTCTGTGCGTGCATTTTAGCTTTGGGAATAGACGCTCCGTTAGCATAGCTTAGCTTCATCACTGGAAGTGGGGGAGGACAGTAGCCTTACAGTGCCTTACAGTGTATTGCAAGGTCTGACATTGACCAAACTTGATATGCATGACCTTGGTGGGCTCTAGGTCAACTCCTGAAAAGGGGGTCAATGTCAGACCTTGCAATCAAAAGTTAGGGGCGCACTGAAATTATGGCAAGGGTTATTAGCCCCCTAACTTTTGATCGCAAAGTCTGACATTGACCCCCTTTTCAGGAGTTGACCTAGAGCCCACCAAGGTCATGCATATCAAGTTTGGTCAATGTCAGACCTTGCAATACACTGTAAGGCACTGTAAGGCTACTGTCCTCCCCCACTTCCAGTGATGAAGCTAAGCTATGCTAACGGAGCGTCTATTCCCAAAGCTAAAATGCACGCACAGAGACAAAAAAGGTATGCATCTTCTTGTCTAACTCCAGGGAAGATGTTAAATAAGCTAATTTAAAAAAAAAGTGGAGTTATCCTTTAAGCTAAGAAGTCTGCTATATATTTTTTTTAGTTATTTAAACACTTCCGGTTTAATTTGTATTATTTAATTTATTTATCTTGTTATGAGTGATTGTTGTATTGTTCAAATACATTTTGATTGAAAGTTGCTTAAGATCCAAATTCAAATGTTTCATGAGTCATTATTTTAATTTGCTATGGGATCATCATGTTATGTTAAGTAACTGTTAAGGCAGAGGGACTGGACAACAGGGTGACATTCACAGGTGTGCAGACTTGAGCATGTGAGGTAAAACATGCATTGGAGAAGGAGCCATGCCCACAGGAAGCAGAGATTGAGGGTGTGACAAAAATAATCGTTAGATTAGTCGACTAATCGAAAAAAATAATCTACAGATTAGTCGATTACCAAAATAATCGTTAGTTGCAGCCCTAGTCAGAAGTAAATTAACTTGGATACTGTTATGCTTAACACCCAGTACTATTCACTTTACTTAATTTCTAAGATTTAGATTAGATAATTTAGACCGGACTTTGAGAATGCCTATGTTAGACCTACAGTATAATACTGCCAGCTGCTATAAGAAAACCAAAAACGATCGGTATTGGCAGTGTATCGGCCGATATGACTCATAGATGATCGGTTATCGGTGGCAAAAAACTTGATCGGGGCATCCCTAATTTATACGTTTATGGCACTCAACGATTGCCGCCCAGTAACGTAAAAACACGTTTATGGCACACAATGTGTTAACGATGATGGTTTCCAAAAACAACAACTAACGGAACACTTCCTCTCCTCACTTCAGATCCCCAGGAGGGACGCCGGTCAGGAAGAGACGCAGCAGAGGCCCACCGTCGCTCAACGACCCGGCAGCTCTGATCGCAGAGGCGCTGAGGAGGAAGTTTGCCCACCGGCACCACGACGTCTCCAGTGACAAAGAGAATTCTGCTGAACTCTCACCGTTCGGCAGCCCAGAATCACCTCAGGTCAGTTTTTATATATAGTATATATATATATTATATACGGTATATATAATAATAATACACTTTATTTGTATAGCACTTTTCATACAGAAATTGCAGTTCAAAGTGCTTCACAGCAGTAAAAGATACAGGCATAAGCGAGCATAAAAAAGATAGAGGTAGCAACTAGCAAGGTAAGGTAAATCAGTGTTTCAGTAATAAAAATAGAATAGATGGAGTAAAAAAGTGAGGTTTGATTCAGTTAAAAAAAAATATATATATATATATATATACAATCACCTGTTGTTGAATAAATACCATTACTTTCTAGTTATTACTAAAAAACAGTATATATATAAAACGGTAGCTGTAAAAAAGAAAATAATTTTTAAATAATTTATATAATATATATATATTTTTTTGTACATTACATCTAAACCACATTTCATTCTTGCATGAGGAAGGATAACTATAATCTAGCGTTGATTTAAGGATGATTAGAAATCAGGCGAAAAATTACAACGTGATAAGTGGATTTCACTAAAACGCTATTATCGCGTCATTTCCTGGGATTACTCAGAAGCACCGAAACTATACTCTTATTCAAAACGGTATAAAACGGAAATGTACGGATGAAAAAACTATGTGCATGTTGACTGGAAGCAACTCACTGACAATCGACTGGTGTATTAGATCCATAGCTATAATATTTCATATATTTTAAGCACTCGCAAGTGAACAAGGCGCGCGCCCATTGAACAAAGCGCTGGCGTTCTACCCAGAAGGTAAACGGCGACCCCTGGCCGTGAATGGTTAACATAAGCCTGGGTTGTTTTTATTTCTACTGCCGCGGATATAAGAAAGAGGTCTTTAACACTTTCTATACCACTCACGAGATTTCTCAGAATTATTAATATCTCGTTGAAAGCCACTCATGAGATTTCTCAGATTTTATTTTTTTTAGCGATCTGAAATCATATTGCATCACGCGAGCCTACCCTAGTATACCCGAGCGCCGCCGGCGATCAGATGTGGAAAAAAGCGCCCCCTATCGTCTCCCAGATGACATAAGGGATTTTGGAATGGACTCAATGAAAATGGATGGGGGAAAAAATCCTGTACTCCACATTTTCCAGTCCACTGATGCAGCCGGGGTTATCACAGTTCATTCTGGAGCCTCTGAGACCCGCGGAATCATGTACTGCACTGTACACACGTTGGATCCATACACGTATCGATTTTTTCGAATGGTGATCAGGAATTGGAATATACCAGTTGGATACCATCTGATGTCAGGTAAGGAATCTATGTTATCAGTGTTAGGATAATCAGACTCATTTTGATGAAGATATAAGCTGTTTTGTGTAATGGGCTCTTTCGGTTTCACTGTAAAAGTCCAAGAGGAAATGAACACGCGATTATCCGTGCGTGGCTCGAATGTGCGTGCGTGCACGTATAATATTGATCATCTAGCGTTTATTTGAAAACGATTCATAAATAGGCCGACAAATATCAATGTTCTGGAATATTCCAGTAAAAGACGATTATCATAGAATGGTCCAGAATGGACTGTTTTTTACCTCAAAACGGGTGCTTTTCAAAATGCTCTCAAACGGAAATGAAGCGATAAAAAACCAATCTGCCTTGACAGCACTGACTGGAAAAGGATTCTTTGATAAGTGACGGGCAGATTAGACACATAGCCATAATTTAAAACATAGATTAGGCGATATTAAGCGTAACATTGGTGCCGATGGTGGCATTGAAGCGCTAACTCTGGCGCCACCTCGTGGCACTGAAAGTGTTAAAGCTGAGTCAATGTTGATGGTTTTGTTGAACATTTGTATTTCACAGGAGAGAAACTGTATTCAAAGATCAAAGAAAGCTATTAAAATAGTCTTTGAATCTAAATATACTTTCTTTGTGTTGATTCTACATTCATTCCATAATTTCTCAAGTAAATATCTGTTACAAGCTTTGGTCTAAACTAGAAAAATGCGATTTTTAATCTAGATTAATTACAGAAAATTGTGAGATTAATTAGTTAATTTTTTATTATTATCTATTGACGGCACTACTATTATTATAATATTTTAGGTAATTTAAGATATACCTTCATGATTTCATGCAAAGGTATGCATCTTTACAAATACTTAAGCTATATATAATTAACAATTATCAAAGTGTATGACTGAATCACATTTCTAAAGCTAATATTCAAGTTTAGTTTACAGATCCAAATCCAAAGTTTTTCTAATGTGATAATCCTGCTTTTGTGAATTGACCCATCTCAAACCGTGCCCTCAAGAAAAGAGATGGGTCGATTACCCCCTGGTGCTCATATGGGAGTGTCTACTCCTTACCATCATTATTTATTTATATTCCACAAATAAGGGAAGGACTCAAATAGAGCTGCATAGTTCAGGGTTTTATTTCAAAGTCGGTCTACAGATGCCAGTGTTTTTTCTCATCTTCTGTGTTTTATTTCTTTTATTTTCTTTTTGTTGCTTTATAATTCAGTGCTTTCAGCGCCGGCGCACGATTTAGTGCTTGAATGCCCACCATCCACTTCAATGTTAGCGCTAATCACGCCTAATCTATGTTTTAAATTATGGCTATGTGTCTAATCTGGCCGTCGCTTATCAATGACTCGTTTTCCAGTCAACATTGTCGAAGCGGATTGTTTTTTTATCGGTTCATTTTCGTTTTATAGCATTTTGAAAAGCCCTCGTTTTCAAGGAAAATAAAAAGATTCCATAATAAAAGCCCTTTTCTGGAATATTCTAGAATACACAAACGTTGTAATTTTTCGGCCTATTTATGAATCGTTTTCAAATAAACGCTAGATTATCGATAGTATATGTGTACGTATGCACGCTATATAGGCGATCTGAAAAATCGATTATCTGATTTCCTCAAAGCCATCGCCCACACACACAGGGTGAACGCTGAGAGCTCAGCGAATACAACTCTGATTATCCCAAGACTTGTAAAATAGATTCCTTACCTCAGATCAGATGTTCTCCAAAAAGATCATTCCAATTCCTCATCGCCATTCCAAAAATCGATCGCTTTTATTGATCCAACGCTACATACTGTAAACTCATATTCCACACTGTTCTGATGGTCCACAATCAATGAATCCGATCGGCTCGGGTTACATGCCTGAGAAGTAAAATGTGGATTCCGGATATTTCTTTTCTCATCCATTTTCATTGAGTCCATTCCAAAAGGGTGCATTACCATCTGGGAGACGATAGGGGGCGGTTTTTTCACATCTGAGCTCCTGATGGGGCTGGTTTACCAACGGGAGACTCCGTTGATGAAATATGAATTCAGATCGCTAATAAAAAAATAACACGCTAATTGTCGTGGTGGGCATTCAGGTGGCGGGCTGATAACACGTGTTATGTCGTTTTGGGCATTCAAAGTGTTAATGCAACAAACTGTGCTATAAGTATAAAGTATAATAAATCCCAAATTACTTTGGGTATGCAATTGTCAGGCGTTTTATGCTAAATGTAGGGTATGCTTGGGGATAACTATATATAAAATGTTATACACTGTTATCTTAATTTTAAGGGTAAATTGGTTTTGCGGCTCCAGAGGTATTTTGTGGGAGGGGGAGAAAATGGCTCTTTTGATAGTAAAGGTTGCTGACCCCTGCCTTAACCTGACCCTCCCGTCTTAGGTCCCTAAGCACACCAGACGCAGCCAGGGACTGCTTCACCTGTGACCTCTGACCTCAATGAGCAACCACGCCAGCAGCCAATCACAGCGCAAATGTTTACCGTTTTCTTATTGGCTGTCTTTTTGTGCTTGTCAGAGTGTAACCTCGTATGTGTTTTGTTCTTGTTGTTTTTTGTCTGCTTTCATGAGGCACTTTTCTTGAAAAGGTGGAATGTAATGTTTTCTTGCAGTAATTTCAGTGTTTATTTTGCTGTAAATAAGATATATCTTTTTTTGGGTACTGTTTAATGTAATTATTTTTTTGTACAATTGTACCATACTGTGAAAGATTACAGCGTTGACAGCTTCCTCGTTGATTGTTATCACCGTCCGTGAAACCCCTGTGTTTTGTCTTTAGTTGTTGATGATGGTTTGAAAATTGAAAGTCTTTAAAAGGTTAAGAAACTAGATTAATAAATTCTATCTCTAGCCATCGCCTCATGGCTGCTTCCCCTCCAGGCCCGAAGGAGGCTGCAGCTCTCTCCTGTCTCGCCTCATGGCTGCTTCCCCTCCAGGCCTGAAGGAGGCTGCAGCTCTCTCCTGTCTCATGGCTGCTTCCCCTCCAGGCCTGAAGGAGGCTGCAGCTCTCTCCTGTCTCGCCTCATGGCTGCTTCCCCTCCAGGCCCGAAGGAGGCTGCAGCTCTCTCCTGTCTCGCCTCATGGCTGCTTCCCCTCCAGGCCCGAAGGAGGCTGCAGCTCTCTCCTGTCTGGCCTCATGGCTGCTTCCCCTCCAGGCCTGAAGGAGGCTGCAGCTCTCTCCTGTCTCGCCTCATGGCTGCTTCCCCTCCAGGCCCGAAGGAGGCTGCAGCTCTCTCCTGTCTCGCCTCATGGCTGCTTCCCCTCCAGGCCTGAAGGAGGCTGCAGCTCTCTCCTGTCTCATGGCTGCTTCCCCTCCAGGCCCGAAGGAGGCTGCAGCTCTCTCCTGTCTCGCCTCATGGCTGCTTCCCCTCCAGGCCTGAAGGAGGCTGCAGCTCTCTCCTGTCTCGCCTCATGGCTGCTTCCCCTCCAGGCCCGAAGGAGGCTGGAGCTCTCTCCTGTCTCGCCTCATGGCTGCTTCCCCTCCAGGCCTGAAGGAGGCTGCAGCTCTCTCCTGTCTCGCCTCATGGCTGCTTCCCCTCCAGGCCCGAAGGAGGCTGCAGCTCTCTCCTGTCTCGCCTCATGGCTGCTTCCCCTCCAGGCCCGAAGGAGGCTGCAGCTCTCTCCTGTCTCGCCTCATGGCTGCTTCCCCTCCAGGCCCGAAGGAGGCTGCAGCTCTCTCCTGTCTCATGGCTGCTTCCCCTCCAGGCCTGAAGGAGGCTGCAGCTCTCTCCTGTCTCGCCTCATGGCTGCTTCCCCTCCAGGCCTGAAGGAGGCTGGAGCTCTCTCCTGTCTCGCCTCATGGCTGCTTCCCCTCCAGGCCCCGAAGGAGGCTGGAGCTCTCTCCTGTCTCGCCTCATGGCTGCTTCCCCTCCAGGCCCGAAGGAGGCTGCAGCTCTCTCCTGTCTCGCCTCATGGCTGCTTCCCCTCCAGGCCCGAAGGAGGCTGGAGCTCTCTCCTGTCTCGCCTCATGGCTGCTTCCCCTCCAGGCCTGAAGGAGGCTGCAGCTCTCTCCTGTCTCGCCTCATGGCTGCTTCCCCTCCAGGCCCGAAGGAGGCTGGAGCTCTCTCCTGTCTCGCCTCATGGCTGCTTCCCCTCCAGGCCCGAAGGAGGCTGCAGCTCTCTCCTGTCTCCTGTCTCATGGCTGCTTCCCCTCCAGGCCTGAAGGAGGCTGGAGCTCTCTCCTGTCTCGCCTCATGGCTGCTTCCCCTCCAGGCCCGAAGGAGGCTGGAGCTCTCTCCTGTCTCGCCTCATGGCTGCTTCCCCTCCAGGCCCGCAGGAGGCTGGAGCTCTCTCCTGTCTCGCTTGCTCTCCAACACACTTCTGTTTCTGTTACTGGAAGAATACCAGCTTAAAGTCTTATCTATCGCGATGTCATACTAACACAATTGGCAGCGTGAGCCTCCCACGCGTTACTCCTCGCCACAGAGTTCAAGCTGCTGCGGTGAAAAGATGCGACAGGCTGCCTCCTTGTGTACCTTGTGACTACAGCCGACCAGTGGGAGGCATAGTCTAGCAACGTGCAAGACAGGGGAGGGGAGAATTGGAAACACGAAATTGGGATGGGAGAAAAATAGAAAATGGGGATAAAAAGTGGATACAAAAAAATCAAAAAGAAAGTCTTTCCCTAGCAATTATTTCCCTTTATTATTATTTTATTTTATTTTTTCCTCCCTCCTTTTTCCTCCGTTTTTTTCTCCCATCCCAATGTTAGTCGTTATGCCAATTCCCAATCCCCTTCCTGGTCGCTGCGCACTTACCCCCCACAGTCGGTCTGGGAGAGTGGAGGCTATCACGTGCTTCCTCCGACACACGTCTAGCCAATCAACCGCTTCTTTTCACCTGGCAGCGTGGACTCTCACTGAGAGGGTGTAACGTGTGGAAGGATCACACTACCCCCCTTAGATCCTTTCCTCGCTGAGCAGGCGCCCCGACCGAACTGTAGGAGTCGCTGTTTACAACGACCAGGACCCACCCCACCAGCTTTCCCACCCCTAACGCTGCCAATTGTGTTAGTATGAAGGACCAGCCAAGCTGGTAGCAATGCAGAGAGCTGGGCTCGAACCCAGCATCTCCTGCACTAGTGGCGAGCGCCTTGCCCACTGCACCACTTAGCCGCCCCCACCGCCCTATCTCCTAATAGATGTTTACGTTCCTCATAGCTATGAGTGATCTCGACTCTCCAGCTTCTTATCTCTCCCACAGGCCCCGTCTGTCTCGTACAGTCTCTAAGTTGAACACACACACGGAGGAGATGTCTGTCTCAGCGTTTAGAGTTTAACACGTTTAAACTAATATCTGTGTTATAACCAAATGAAACATTATTTCCAGTATGATGACGTTCCTCATTCTGCAAAGCTCCTTCTGGAAGTAATTATGTATAAATATAATTGAGCATACGTGTCTCTTCTGCATACCTGCCTTAATGCTGCAGTAGGCAACTTCAGAGAGAAGTGAGTTTACCTGCCCAGCAGCACGTGGAACAAAGGTTTTCCAGACTCATTATTTAAAAAAAAAAATCCCAGCCTGTGATCGGTTGCACATTGTGTACTTTTTGATGAGGAACACAATGGTGGTCTTAGTATTCCAATGTGTCCACAGGAACACCACTTAGCAGGCCGAAAACATCTGATTGGTTATTGATTCAGGGAGCTGTTGTTTTGGGCCAGCTGGGCCTCTGGGAGACGGTGGAAAACCCTTGTTATGCGAAACGTGATTCAGAGCTGGCTCTTTCTGCAGAGCAGGTAAACTCACTCCTGCTAATTTCTCCGAAGTTTCCTAGTGCCGTTTTAATATCCTTGACATTTGTCTTTATTCTATTATTTCTATTTGTGTTGCATTGAGGCCACTATTGACTCAGCCATGTGATTGGAATACATGTCAACAGTTGGATAATATTCACATGCAGGAACACTCTTCTATGCACATTTTTTTGTGTTACTTTGCTGCTGTTGTGGTTCATTTGCACTGAAAAGTATATATTTTTTATTATAATCTTTATTTTTCTGTGATTAAACTTTGTGCTCCAATCCAGTCAAACTCCTTAGCCCCTTGACAGACGTGCCGCACTGCTGCCATGGTGTAAACATTACGGTAACATTGTGTTAAATGTGAGAAGCCGATTGAACGTAAAACACATGTCCCGGTAAACTTATACATTCACCAATTCTCAACAGTCGGACGGCTGGACGGTTGGACGGTTGATGAGAATTTGCCAATTTCCTGTGGGTGGAGAATGTTCACCAGTGTCACAGGGATCGCTCACACTGTCCTTGAGTTACCTTTTCACCGCATGTCCATGGCATGGGGAATGCATTTTCTTTTGAATAATTGAATTATTAACAGATTGTCCATATATGGAGGGAGAAAATTCTACCAGCAAGTGTTTGCGCTCATGCTTTAACTACATTTTACTGTGACAAAAAATGCTAATGTCTGTAATACACTATTGGGGCTTTTTTTTTTTTTTGCTTGAGCTTGATTGGAATTTGGGCATTATCTGGTGGGTCTGTATATATTAATAATGTCCACCCTCTACGGCCCAATTGTCTTGCCGCCTCTGGAAATATGTGTCGTGTCTTGTGATGGTGGTTCACTTGGTCCGACATAGAGCTGTAGACATTTTCTCGAGGCTCTCATCAGACAGAATGTGTGTTTTTGTTTATGTCGGGGAATACTACCTTGTTTTCCACCCATGTTATTTGAGTATTCCATCTAGAAGTCTCTGGCATGTAAAGCGGCACATTCCGCTTTCAATGGCCAAATATTACCACTGGGATATCACGGCCATACTGGGCCAGATACTGGGCTGTTCCATCACCTCCTCCTGGTTACTGTTGGGTTTCTTTTCCATGGTAATACTCATCATAATGTGTATGAATGCCTCTTCTGCCTCTTTTTAGCCAACAGCTAGGCTAGCTGGTCCGTATCCGTTTCCATTCTTTTGTGCTAGGCTAGCTGGTCCGTATCCGTTTCCATTCTTTTGTGCTAGGCTAGCTGGTCCGTATCCGTTTCCATTCTTTTGTGCTAGGCTAGCTTGCAGCCAGATGGCTTTCTACTGAACTCACAGAGAGGACATTGGTATCCATCTTCTTGTCTTCTTCTCTTGGCTCCTTTTAATAAGACAGGATTTATTCTGAACATTAAAGTACAATGTAACCCATCCATCACTCCATCTTCTTCACTCTATCAGATCAGGGATCGCCGGAAACAATACAATGGGAATTCCGTCATGAGTTTTTCTCATATTCTGTGATATGGAAAAAGCCATCGTGATTTCTTAACACAGTCACGTCTCTTACAGTGCATGTTCAGTACATGTTACTACTCACAACTAACTGTAATAATAAATAAAAAAAGTCATATAAATAAAGATGTTTTCAATCTATATAACACAATAGTGATTCTATACCTTGTTCATGAATGATTTTACTTTTGCTAAACACAGAAAGTGATCTGTTTTGTCGTCAGCAACAGCAGTTTGTTTGGAATTAATAAAAAAACTCAGCAGTTTCATGCATTTTCAAGATGGAAAGCAAGTCAGTACAGTACAAAAACTCAACATGAATAATCACTTATCACCCATAGATGTCACCAAAACAAACAAATATGGATTTAGCAGATGACTACTTTCAGTGTTGGGGGGAATAGTTAACTACATGTAGTTCAATTATCAATTACTAGTTTAACTACAATTTGCAGTAGTTGGGTGGTAGTTTTACATTCAAATCTTGGCAGAGATTTATTATAACCAATGACGAAGAACAATGGACCTTAAATACTCATAAAATGGCCTCCACAGGGAAAATTACCCCCCAAATGACCGGACCAATCAGAAAACATCACCCTTTGATGTGGTCGTCTACACAACGTGAGATCCTTTCTGTAAGGCCACCAACACCCGACACACACGGGGCTACCTCAAGGATAAGGCCACCAACACCGACACACACGGGTCTACCTCAAGGATAAGGCCACCAACACCCGACACACACGGGTCTACCTCAAGGATAAGGCCACCAACACCCGACACACACGGGTCTACCTCAAGGATAAGGCCACCAACACCCGACACACACGGGTCTACCTCAAGGATAAGGCCACCAACACCGACACACACGGGTCTACCTCAAGGATAAGGCCACCAACACCGACACACACGGGTCTACCTCAAGGATAAGGCCACCAACACCGACACACACGGGTCTACCTCAAGGATAAGGCCACCAACACCGACACACACGGGTCTACCTCAAGGATAAGGCCACCAACACCGACACACACAGGTCTACCTCAAGGATAAGGCCACCAACACCGACACACACGGGTCTACCTCAAGGATAAGGCCACCAACACCGACACACACGGTCTACCTCAAGGATAAGGCCACCAACACCGACACACACGGGTCTACCTCAAGGATAAGGCCACCAACACCGACACACACGGGTCTACCTCAAGGATAAGGCCACCAACACCGACACACACGGGTCTACCTCAAGGATAAGGCCACCAACACCGACACACACGGGTCTACCTCAAGGATAAGGCCACCAACACCGACACACACGGGTCTACCTCAAGGATAAGGCCACCAACACCGACACACACGGGGCTACCTCAAGGATTCTGTAGATCTTTATGATTTTATTATAAGTTTGGCCTCTTTTGTCCTGAAATTTAAAACATTTCTATTTGAACAATCAGCCATATTTACAAGTCTGGGACAGCTACAATACGGCTGAACAATATAGACAGTATTATTATTATTAACATATTAGCTCAGATATTGTGGTTATAATGTAACTTGTGTAATATAACTAGTGTGTTATGTAGATCAACATTAGTTTAAAGTAGAGATGTACAATATATTGGCGACTATAAAACTCATAGACCCCATATCTGTGATTTCTTTTTTATCTGCATCTGTACGGTGAGAAAAACTGGGTGGATATCTATTAGCAAACATATCGGCTGATAGTGATTTTATTGGCATTGATCTGAGTGAACTGGGCAGATGTGAACAACTGATGATTATTTGTCTAGCTGCGCAGACAAAAACAATACACAGACACATGCTGTTTTCTTAACCCTTGTTAGTTCAGTGAGTTTTGCCAAAGTACCAGCTCACACATAGCTATACACTCATTTTCATTTCAGTAACACTTTCCTTAGAGGGAACTTGGAACTAATGTTTGTTTGTTTGGGGCCCCTATTTTGTGAAACTATGGTGGGGGGATTCCAAAACCTTTAACCTCTTAAGCCCGAGCGGTCCGGTACGAGATTGATATCATGCCATAAATCCATCTCTACAGAATGTATGAATGAATGTTGCGTTTTTTTCTAATAGCCAAGAGTAAAGACCCTAACCCTGTCAAAACAGCAGTCAAAGTGTATATTTTCAGCATTACGTTTGTTTACCAAAGATGTTAAGTGAAATATGAGTTTATAGAAATCTCACCACATCGAGTCGTAAAAAGGCGTTTATTGACGTGAGGATTTGGCACAACCTAACTTGAGTGTAGTCTTTTGAGAGAAAAGACCCAAACTACACTTCCCAGATCATATCTCACGAGTGGAACAAACCTGAACGTTATTGCCATAAAATAGAATGCAGTTAGTTTCTCTACCTTTCTGTAGACGTCTAGCAAAAAACTGCATTGCAATCTGATGAAAAATGCCGGAGCAATTTACACTATAAAGAAGTAACTGTACTTAACACTTTGATTGCCTAAGGTTAAATTCATAATATACCATCCGTTGCCAGCTCTATTTAACATGGAGAAGTTCCCCTTCTTTGCAGGGCTATAACTTTTTAAATTCTATTGCTAGATTGCCATTATTAGGGCCCATTCAAGGTCCTATATGTATTGTTCATGGTGTAGCAACGTTAAACTTTTTCATTCACATATTCATACTAAAATATGATCTAAAGTATAAGTATGTTTTCATCTCTTTCTGCAGCTTTCTCCAGAACGTGATTTATAGCCCCAAATACATTATATTGATGATGAAATACAGTTTGGTAGGAATCTGTGCGAGATAAAAAATTTCAATTTGACGTACTTCTAGAAGTTTCTACGTATCATCTGATATTGACCGGATGGGCGGGAGATCGTTTATAATTCCGTGGGCAACGTTTTACCATTCATCTAATGTGGGTCAAATGTTCATCATAGCAGTTAGTGTCGAACACGGTAATATTACACGCTAAAACTCACCCCAGTCTCCGCGGGCCGTTGGGCGATCAGCGTGGGGTAGACAGTTTTCCATTATGGGATGTTGAAATACCCGGTCCATTTCCAGGTTGTATAATAATATATACGTCCAAATCATGTTGTTTTTTCGAGTTATTTGCAGCGATCGATGTTCACTGTGTGAAGACTGAGTCTCTCTAACACTAGCG
Organism: Notolepis coatsorum; assembly: GCF_963971535.1. Classification (NCBI taxonomy): domain Eukaryota; kingdom Metazoa; phylum Chordata; class Actinopteri; order Aulopiformes; family Paralepididae; genus Notolepis; species Notolepis coatsorum. The sequence goes on along the minus strand of NC_140169.1, from coordinate 42,054,404 downwards.
AGTGCCCGGACCACATATGGAGTGAGTCCTGCCGGGTTAAAGGTAACATCCGTTTTTTCGATCTGCCGATCGGCCACCAGATGGCGGTCTTGAACCGCTAGAGGATTGAGAGGAGATCACACTTGTGTCTCAGGGCCCCGGAAAGGAAATATGATTCCGATCACAGATTTTTGAAATATTGATATCAAAGACGAGTTACGGCATCTTCGGCAACTTGAGCATGGCGGGGAAGGACGCCTAAACTTGTCCTTTGGCAACTAAAGTGTTAAAGTAGATTTCATTCATGGTTTCTGCTGCCCTGTCGGGGGCACCTCGTGGCACTAAATCCAGATTGAACTCTGCCATTGGAAAGGGGAGATTTGGCCCGATGTGTGTTAAATGTGTTCTTTTATACGTTCTTCACAGAAAAGGAGCCAAGGCCAATCAGTCTCGGGTTAAAGAAAAATATTCATTGTATCATTTCTCTTTTAGTAAAATACCTGATGTTCAATGTTAGAAGTAGGGCTGTCCCCGACTAAGGATTTGGATGGTCGACTATGATTGGCCAAAGTTTGCAGTTAGTCGACTATTGGTCGACTAAAAAATAAAAAAGTATAATATTTATAAATATATATATATATATTTTTTTTATCATTCCATTTTTGGCTCCTTAATGTCTGAAGGAGTCGACTGAAGGCTTCTTGTGCTCTGAAAAAGCATGCAATTGGTCCACTGATTGATACATCTTGATATTTGTCTAGTCTAGTGTGTTCATTAGATGGGTGAAATCCTCTTTCAGTGCCTCTGTGCCTGTTTTCGTAGGCAGTTAGCTTCTGGTATGCACGCCATTAGCGTTAGCCACGCTTCTAGGCCTCTTTTATTTTGGAAAGAATGATAAAAAAATATATATATATATATTAAAAAAATATATATATTCGACTAAGATGTTGGCTGGTCGAATATGGCTCCTTTCGACCGATTAGTCGACTAATAGGGGTCAGCCCTAGTTAGAAGCGTCCATAACAATCACCTTTGCTGCACTGGTAGAATTATTTAGCTTCTGTCAATACATTATACTTTTTTCATGATAATAATATTATGTCTTATGTCAAGAAATAATCACGGACAAGAAGATAATCTTGTAACAAGGAACGTGTCTCTTAAAACGAGATGAAATCCTTTGTTATAAGCTTGTGTTTTTCTGCAGTGTAAATTCTACTTTGGGTAGAAATGCCAACATAAAGTCTGCTTTCAATGGATTTTTGTGGCTTAAATTTACTAATTTATAAGCATATTTTTGTCTCCTGGTAGGCTATGTAGTATATTCCTATATAATCCTACAATAATCTAAGGTTATTGTACAGCACAATGAGATTGCTATCTGGAAGGAGGAGAGGGGGATCATACGTGATAGAATTGTTGGTCTCCTCATCTGACTTAAGCAGATGAGGAATAAACGTGTAAGCCAGACAACCAGAACTGTAGTTCCACTCAACTGATTTATTTGACCCAGGGCCAAGAGTGAATAAAAGGTTGCCTTTCACATACAAGGATTTATCAGAAAACATTAACATGTCTGCTGTGTACAGGAATCAACAAGGTTTGCATCTCAAACCCCAACATAGGTACACACAACAGTCATTCGGTAACATAATTTGAACATACATTGACAATACTGTAAGCCCTTTTTGCATATAAGTAAGCCTGGTTTCTAAGCTAAGTTACATTCTATTCTAACCAAACATAGTGGTTCCATCCGGCTTACTTACATCAAAAACAGCTCAGTCTCTCTGGTCGGGAGGGGTGGAGCCGCAGACCTGGGTTGGGTGGTCTGGGCTCCTGAACTACCAATATGTTCGCTCTTATATACTATCATTTCTGGCCAATAATAGCACATTTTACTAATACAGTTGGTCCAATCAGGCGGCCTTCTGTGGGCGGTCCTCTGTGGCGACGTGATGGGACAGAGAGAGAGGGGGCTTATCTGTGGCCCCCGTTGATGTGGTCTTTCGCTGAGTACAGAGGGGTTCTGCTGATGGCCCCCGTCATCCTCGGGTGGGGGTTGAGGTAGTCTTCATTCAGTGAACAGAAGGGGGTCTTGATGACCCCCCTCCTTGGTGTGGCCAAATCTCCTCTAAATGAATCTATATGGCTATAGATGTCTAATATCATCCAAGTACAGTCAGTGCTTTCTCAGACTGATACAAGACATCCTATGAAACCACACAACCTTTATTCACCAGACTGACACTCTGTCTATCTGTGATAGATATACCAGGCTTCCATAACAAGAGTGTAATACCACTTGTTCCTCTGCTATTTAAAGTGAGCCTGTTTACTGTGGGGTGTGACTTCCCCTGTGGCCTTTTATGACCGGCAACTGTCGTTCTCTCCACTCCAGTCTTCCCCCTGATCGGGGGTTTGTTTGGACTGCACTTTTGGCTAAGCCCTGTATTCATTTCTTTTATTCACACATATTAGTTATGGAATTCAAGGTCAATATTTACCACAGCTACTGGCCATGGAAACTATAAGGATGGGTCATCACGTCAGAATACCAGCATTCTATGCTCTGCTTGGTGCCAGACATTGATGCCATTGAAGCCCATATGGGAGATGCATGAAGAACCAAAATATACCAGCTATCTGAGGAAATATACATCAACCAATATATCAAACGTAAGCTAGTGAACAATCATAGGCGGCGGGTGAGCTGGACATTAGGGTAGGCTATAGATGGGATGGGACCCGCGCAGAGAGAGCAAAATGTTCCCTTTTGTCCAGGTTCTGATGTCATACAATACACACCCACGTCTACTAGGCTACTACAGCGAGCCCCACTCATTTCATATAGTGCAAATTAATTGTTCAAATGAAGGCATCCAATATGATTAACCATTGTCTTACCTTAATGCAACAAAAAAAATGCAACGTTTCGCGCATCAATGATCTTCTCTGCTTTAAGTTTGTCTGTGAGATCACTTTCAATGTGAAGAGGACTCAGAGTTGACCGTCTCTCCTGGCGCATATTGTTGTTCGCCAGTTTCGGATGCGCCTCATTGGGAAAGACCGTTCACAAGTTGCGGTGCCGACGGCAATGAAGGAAACGTTTTCCGTAATTTGGATCTCATCATGCTTTGAAAACAATGTACATAGTTGATTGATAGTGTAATGGGAAATATTAAAGAAAAATAGAATTACGGGACAGAATACTTTTTTGTCAAAGCTGAATCTGGTGCTGGCAGAATTAGCAGATTATCCCATTCTGATGGGTGGGGACCTAAATTTGGTTAGCAATGCCTCGCTTGATAGGTCTGGGCGCCCCCTCCCACTAGACGGAGCATTGTCAAGTGCACTTAAAGAAATGCAAAACTCACTTGCATTAACCGATATTTGGCGTGTTGTCAACCCTGACACACGTGAATATACTTTTTACTCCCACGCTCATAATTCATATTCCAGGATCGACTATTTTCTCTTCTCACAATCCTTGGTGGGTAATGTAATTGATTGCAAAATTCATAACATACTTTTATCAGACCATGCGCCCCTGTCAGTCCTTTTTACTCCTGCTGTAATTAACATTAAAACCAAACAATGGAGATTTAATAACTCCTTATTGAAAGATCAAGAGGAAAATGCATTTGCCCTCTTTCAGTTGCGTCGAAAATATTATGAATCTGGCGATAAGGCTGGTAAAATGCTTGCTCTCAGACTGAAGCAGCAAGAAAATCGTCAATCAATCTCAAGCATATATGATGAAGATGGCTCTTTGATTTGTGAACAACTTCAAATCAATCAAGCATTCACTACATTTTATAGCACTCTGTATAAATCAGAATGTTGTGCGAGTGAAGAGGAAATGAAAAACATTTTCAGAGATATAAATCTCCCAACCCTCTCTGAAGAAGAAAGGGAATCACTGGATACACCTATCACGGAAAATGAAATTAAATCGGCTATCAAATCCCTCTCAACCGGTAAAACACCGGGTGATGATGGTTATACAAGTGAATTTCTTAAGTGTTTCCAAGTCACTCTTACACCACTTCTAATATTGCTGTTTAATGATATAGTGGCCAATCAATCCATGCCGCTAACCATGCGGCAAGCTACTATTTCATTGATTCCAAAACCTGGCAAGGATCACTTGCAAATGTGTAATTTCAGACCTTTGAGTATTTTAAATAATGATTATAAGTTGTTTGCGAAGGTCCTTGCAGGGCGATTGGAAAATGTTATAGCCTCATTGATTCATATTGATCAGGCTGGCTTTGTACAGGGTCGTTTAGCTTCAAATAACATGAGGAGGCTAATGCATGTCATGTCAAGGGCAGGGGCCTCCCATCATCCAGCGATGGCAATATCGCTGGATGCTGAGAAAGCCTTTGATCGAGTGGAGTGGAAATATCTGTTTTATGTACTACCTAAATACGGATTTGGACCGGTTCTCATGAACTGGATAAAGGCACTTTACCATGAACCGGTTACGTCAGTCAGAACAAATGGTATAAGGTCTGATCCATTCCATCTCTATCGATCTACCCGCCAAGGATGTCCGGTTTCACCGCACATTTTTATTCTTTCCCTCGAACCACTTGCCTGTGCTATACGTGCTCATAAAGAAATCAGTGGTATTCGTATTGGTAGTTGTGAGTATAAGGCCAGCCTGTTTGCTGATGACATATTATTAACACTAACAAATCCTAGCCATTCCATCTCTCAAGTGCTAAAGCTTATAGATACATTTGGTAAATGTTCGGGCTATAAAGTGAATTATAGTAAAAGTGAAGCTATTCCACTTAACAACCTAACTTTTCAATCACATCTGGGTTCTGCTCCTTTCAATTGGAAGCCAAAAGGAATTAAATACCTGGGAATTAAAATCCGATCTCCCATTGAAAAAATGGTTGAGTTAAATACATCTGACCTTTTAAAGAATATAAAGGAGGACATCAAAAGATGGACAGTCTTGCCTTTATCCCTTTGGGGCAGATCTGATATTATAAAAATGAATTTGTTACCAAGGCTAGCTTTTTTGATGTCCTCTATACCGTTAAAGTTCCCTCCTAGTTGGTTCAAAGAAATAAACAAATTATTTTCTGGCTTCCTATGAAACAACAGAAAACCTAGAATCAGCCATAAAAAAACGTATAAAACCAAGAAATAGTGGAGGAATAGGACTACCAGATATCCACCAATATTACATAGCATATAACTCAAGATACCCCTTGCAGTGGGCTTACAATAGTGTGAGACAGATTGGCAGCTGGGAATGGCTTGAAGAACAAATTATAGAAGAACATAACAAATATCTATCTCTTTCAATGTTGTGGTATAACCCAAAAATCACTCTCAGACTGGACAATCCGCTTTTAGAATTTTCATGTGAAATAGTGAAAATCTTACATAAACGCCTGACCTTTAGTGGATATTCCTTACCATCATGTCCATTATGGAAAAACCCTTTGCTCTCTGCAGGAGGTAAAATCCTTAAAAATAATGTATGGCAACAACATAATATAACACAGGTGGGCCAAGTGATCGAAAGGGGAAATATGATACCTTTTAATGAACTTAAAACACAGTTTGGGCTGAAAGACACAGAATTTGTATCTTATTTACAAATACAATCAGTTATTAAATCATTGTTGTCTAAAGGCATAGCTATAGGAACAAACAGAGTCTTGGAAGAGACATTAAGGGGAATTACAGGCAGGAAAGGCATTGTTTCTGCAATGTATAAACTATCATGTTCAACCACCCCTGATACCAATACCCAAACTAAAGTCCAATGGGAGCGAGACATGGGTATACCCATATCTGAAACACAATGGGAAGCAGCACTTAGGAATAGTACAAAAATATCAAAATGTGTTAGATATAAAATTATACAATTAAAGATACTACACAGGGCCTATATAACACCCTGTACATTGAATAAAATGAATCACACCCTACCCAAATTGTGCTGGCATGGGTGTGGAGTAGAGGGTACGCTCATGCACTTGCTGTGGCACTGCCCGCTTGTTAGGAAATTTTGGTTGGACATTGCTGAGAACCTGTCAGTTACTCTCCAAATTGACATTAATCCTTGCCCTATAATGTGTATATTGGGTGTAAAAATGGACACTGCTCAAGCAAAGATTGTAAATAATACTGTAGCACTGGCTTTTCTAGCATGCAAACGGATTATTTTAATGAACTGGAAAGAACGCAAACCGAACTGCTTCAGTATGGAGAACTGGCGCAAGGACTTCATGGACTTGCTATCAATGGAACAGGCTGCTCTGTCTCTTCAAGAGAGTGATGGGCCCGATGGCCTTCAAGGTCCCCTGAACTTTATTAGATCACTATCTGGAATAAGTTTGTCTACTGAACCTTTGTAATGCTCTGCAACCCCCCCTCGCCCCTTGTTGTTATTGTTATTATTATAATTTCTTGTCTTGTTTTGTCATGTATGTATTGTCTTGTTTGAGAAAAATAAAAAAACTTTAAATATCAAAGAAAAATAGAATTAACCCTTAAAAACACTGCCTTTCTTCACCGGCCCGCTCGTCTTCTATTCTCTGTAGTGTAAAACACCACTCCTACACTGTGACCTCTGTGTCTTCAAAACACATTACAGCTGGCTTACCTGTTCAGTTTAAGTTAGCATTGAAGAATACACAGTGATGGTCAGATATAGGTAATTCGATTACTGATACTTTATCAATGTCCATCATTAAACCTAGGATGTCACCATGTTGGTGAGTGGGTTCATTTACATGTTGTATTAGCTCAACGCTGCTCAGTAGGTTGGTAAGCTCAATAGCCTTGGGGTCGTTCTTATTCAGATCTCCACGTATGATTCATCTTTCACATCTCTAAGGATATAGTCAAGTTAGACCGCGCTCACAAGTTCTCACACTGGGTGCTGTAATCCCATAAAGTTCAGTATATCAAAAAGCAGGGTAGCCGGACCAGCACTCACAGGTTCAATGTTTTTTAATGGCAGCCTGAATAAAAAGCAGACATGTTTCGGACAATGTCCTTCTTCAGTGATATGGCTAGCACTGGAAATACATTCAAGGTGATGGTTAAATACACCTGGCAGGTAATTACATGACATGACACGGCAGGAAATGACATCACAACGCAGGTGTGCCTGTGCAATATGACCAAATGAATGACCTATCAAAATAGAGTCCAATCATAAATTATACATATATAGATATATCTATATCTAACACCAATCTATATTATAAACAATACAATACAAAACAAAATTACCAGAAACTTGATAACATATAACATGCCCATTAATTTATAGGGCTAATTGAGCCACTTTACGTATTTAATTAATTTAGTTTCAAATTATACATTGGGCATCTTTGTGAAGCATGCCTCTAGTTTAGCAACAAACAACAACTTTAATAAAAACAGAAATAACACTGTAGGAGTAAGGAGGTTAGAGGAAACAGGTTAAAACGTTCTCTTCATTCATTCCTCTAGGTTCGATGCAATTGAACAGGTGGATATAATAACATTCACGTTGCAACAGCAACTTGTGTCTGTCTCCACCTCGCGCTGGCCTGAGTACTAACTCTAGTCCCATATATTTGAGATCGTTGACTGTGATGTTTGTCTTGTGTTATGAAATAACTTGACTGGACGACCAGATTTAGTCTGAATGAATGAAAACTTTATTTAACAGATTGCAGAATGGGTACAATACAGTACGGCTCAATACATACAATTGTTAAGGGGATGCAGACCTGAGAAAGACGTTTGTCTTGTTTCCATCAGGGTCCCCCATTTTCAATTCATATAGACATTTATGACATACACAACATACATGACATTTATGGCATAGGGACATATAGGTATTTAGTACTGATACATTTGTGACATAAGCGGTATTCAAATATACAGTACTGTTACCCCTAGATCCTGACAGAGTATATACATATGATGGGGAGGGGACTGTACATTAGGAGGGGGTGGGTGGGTGGGAGGGAAATATACATAAGGCGGGGAGGGAATATATACATGCGGTGGGGAGGAGACTGTCTATTAGGAGGTGGTGGGGGTTTTGGGCATTTACAGTGGCCAGTTTCGAATTGCAGCCTCCCGTAGGTGCTCTTTAAGAGCGGTTTTGAATGTGGGCAGGGATTCACATTCCTTTACAGCTTTGGGTAGGGCGTTCCACATTGTTGTGGCATAATTGCGAAACGTGTTTAGTCCCTTGTTTGAGCCGAATCTGGGTTTAACATGATTTGTTGAGTCTAACATCGACTCCCTCATTTAATGTCTCTTCTCCAGCTCCTTGCATATACAGAATGCCGTCTCTCGTCCCACATCCGGGTTACTCCCAGTACGGGTACCCGCATAGCTCAATACACTACATCTCCCTTCTTAAGTTCCACATTCTTCAGTAATTTTTTTTTATTTTAATTTTTTTTTAACAAGTTGTCAACTACTGAATAATCACAGAACATAGTGAGAAATAGTTCTTGGAAAGAAAATAATAAAACTAAGCACTGTGGGCCTATACGGCACATAAACAACCAAAGGTGCCTCCTGCATTTAAAACAACACAAACTGTAGTTTTTGTAACCACAAAGTCATCCAGTGAACATTAAATGAATCAGTTACAGTGCAACATAAATGAGCAGAGTCCACTTTTTGTTTCCCTACTCTCTAAACCTTGTTGGAGTTTTGACCAGTCTCCCTGATCTAGTGCGAAAAAGGTTGTGCGATAGAGTCAGTAGTGTCACTGCTTCCCTGTGGAGTGTGCGCTGGGGTCTGTGCGTGTGAACTGTCTTGATCAACAAACCTTGGGTTGTCACAGTTCATATCCTCATTCACATCTTGCTCCTTAGCAGCAGATGGAAACTCTCTCAGCAGTCTCCCTGAGATGTCTCCTGTTCCTTCTGAACATCCTTCCTTCAGGTGTACGCACCACATAGGAACGTTGTTGTTCGTGCTCCCTCAGAACTACAGCTGGCCTCCAAGTGTCTCCAGACTGCATCCTCACATTCTCTCCAGCACGCAGCACAGGTAGGTGTTTAGCGTGGCGATCATAGTAGCTTTTTTGTTTAGCTTGCTTTTCTTTCAACTTGTTGTGAACATTAAGTACACCTTCAGGGGTGAGCAGTGAGGTGGACGCTGGCAGTTTTGACTTCAACCGACGCCCCATCAGCATCTGGGCAGGTGACAGGCCCACACCTTCCAGTGGTGTATTTCTGTATTCCAGAAGCGCTATGTAAGGGTCACCAGACTTTTTGAGCATCCTTTTAACAGTTTGCACAGCTTTTTCTGCCTGTCCATTTGACTGAGCATAGTGTGGACTTGAGGTGACATGACTGAACTCCCAGCTCTCTGCAAAGCTCTTGAATTCTGCACTGGCGTACTGAGGGGCATTGTCACTGACCAGAATATCTGGAATCCCGTGCCTGGCAAATATGGACTTCATGGCAGTTATAACACCCTTACTGGTGGTGTCGGTCAGCCTCATTATCTCTGTGTACTTTGAGAAGTAGTCGACACATAGCAGATATTCTGAGCCCTTGCTATGAAACATGTCGGTGCCTACCTTCTCCCATGGTCTATTTGGCAGTGGATGTGAGATCAGTGGCTCTTTTTGATTGCTGCTCCTGTGCTCATTGCAGACAGCACACTGTACTACAACTAGTTCAATTTGTGCAGACATGCCTGGCCAATAAAGCACATCTCTGGCCCTTTCTTTACATTTGACCACTCCCAAGTGTGACTCGTGTATCTTGTCCAGCATCTGTGGTCTCAGTTGCTGTGGTACAATGAGTTTCTCTGATTTGAACAGTAGACCTGAGGCAAAACTGATCTCCTCTCTGAATGTCCAAAATGGCTGCACCTTATCTGACACAGCAGACCTGTCCTTAGGCCATCCGTGCATTGTCATGTTCTTTAGTTCCTGCAGTACTGGGTCTTGTGCAGTTGCATTCCTGAACATCTCCTGCTTTTCCTCTGATATGGGCAACTGTGGTGTGATCCAGTTCACATGCAGTTCCTCTTCCAGAAGATCCTCTTTCTGCTCACGTAGATAAGCACGGCTCAATGCATCTGCAATGTGAAGCTCCTTTCCTGGCTTGTATGATACTGCAATGTTGTACTTTTGAAGCCGCAGCAGCATTCTTTGCAGTCTCAGGGGAGCCTGATGCAGTGGCTTCTTGAAAATGCTTTCTAGAGGCTTGTGATCGCTTTCGACCTTGACCTCTCTGCCATATAGATATTGATGGAACTTCTCACATCCGTACACTATGGCTAGCAGCTCCTTCTCGATCTGCGCGTACCTGCATTGACAATCTGTCAGCGCCCTTGAGCCGTATGCCACAGGTCGTTCATCCTGCAGTATCACAGCCCCGATGCCCTCCGAGCTGGCATCCACAGACAGCGTCACAGCCTTGTTTACATCATAGTATTTCAGAGTGGGAGCTCCTGTGATCAGCTGCTTCAGCTTTTCAAAGCTCTGACGTTGAGGTTCCTCCCAGTGCCATTCTGTTTCTCCCTGCAACAGCGTCCTTAGAGGTGCAGAGATTTCAGACAGATTAGGAATATTGAATCATTCCCATGAACCTCATTAATGCTGGCTTGTCAGCAGGTGGAGGTATTTGTACAATGGCTCTTATCTTCTCATCATCAGGCTTTAGTCCATCTGCGCTGAGTGTATGGCCAATGTACTTGACCTCTGTCATCCTGAACTTGCACTTGCTTCTATTGAATCTCAGGCCGTTCTCATCTGCTCTCTGCAGCAGCTTCACCAGCCTCTGATCGTGTTGCTCTAAGGCAGTGCTTCTCAAACTTTTTCTGTCAGGCCCCCCTTTGGCGGACCAAAATATTTTGCCCCCCCCCCCCCCCCCCCCCCCCCTCGCCCCAACAAAATAGTCATGAAATGGGCCATGTTTGGGCGGCTACGTGGCGTAGTGGGCAAGGCGCTCGCCACGAATGACGGAGACGCTGGGCTTGCCTGTTTGAGCCCAGCGCTCCACATTGCTTTCAGTTTAGCTGGTCGTTCATACTAATACACATTGGCCGTATTAGGGGGTGGGAAACTGATGGGTGGGGATCGGGCGTTGTGGACAGCGACTCCTACAGGTCGGTTGGTGCGCCTGCGCAGTAGAATCAGGAAGTGTCGGGGGCAGCGTTCCCCCACACCAGCAGATCATCAATGATGTTGACCACACCATCTAACCCCTCAATCATCTGGGCTACAGCTCTCTGGAACACCTCGCTCGCTGACGAGATGCCAAAGGGAAGCCTCTTGAAATGGTACCGCCCAATGGGTGTGTTAAACGTGCACAGTTTGGAGCTCTCTTCATCCAGTTTTATTTGATAAAATCCTTGGTTTGCATCTAACACAGACAAATATTTTGCATTTGGCATGCGTGACACCACTTCCTCCACTGTGAGGAGTGGATAGTGTTCTCTTCGTATTGCTGTGTTCAGATCTTTAGGATCCATACAAATCCTTATCTTCTTGGGCGTGACTACTGTCACCATGCTGTTGACCCACTGTGTTGGCTCAGATTGCCTTATGATTACATCTGACTGCTCCATTTTGTGAAGCTGTTCAATCACTCTGTCCCTCAGAGCAACTGGTATCCTCCTAGGTGCGTGTATCACTGGCTTTATGTCAGGGTCTATCTTGATGCTGTGTTCACCTGGTAAGCAGCCAAGTCCAGAGAAGAGATGCTCATAGTCTTTCTGCATTTTGTCTTCTTTCTCTCCTTTCTCCATGCTATATAGCCTTTTGACCATTTTCAGCTTTGTGCTGGTCTCTCTTCCTAGAATCGCTGGAGCATCTTTCTCTATAATTTCAAAGTCAATCCTGTGTGTTTTACCTTTATACAGATGTGACTGATGTTTTGCCCAAGGGCTCCATCTTGTGGCCTGAATAAGTCACTAACTTGCACTTGGATGCATGCAACTTGTCGTGAACATGAATGAATGAATGAAAACTTTATTTAACAGATTGCAGAATGGGTACAATACAGTACGGCTCAATACATACAATTGTTAAGGGGATGCAGACCTGACACACTGTATAAACAAGTAACACTGTACATTGAGGGGGGGGGGGGAGGAGACACTGTACAAACAAACACAATTGTACATTGAACTATTGACAAAACCATACTAGGTAAATGACTGTACATTGGAGGGGGTTGGGTTAGGATATTTACAGGGGCCAGTGTTGAATTGCAGTCTCCCGTAGGTGTCCCTTGAGAGAGGTTTTGAAAGTGGGTGGTGATCCACATTCCTTTACAGCTTTGGGTAGGGCGTTCCACATTGATGTGGCATAATTGCGAAACGTGTTTAGTCCCTTATGTAACGTGTGAAACGTTTTGGCTGACATGACGTTACAGTCAGCTCCGTCCTGTGTCAATTCGAAATGTGACTCTTTTCTTGTTTATTAGCAGCTCTTCAGACCATCTGTCTTGGTCTCTTTTTTCCTTTTCAATTTCTTTAATGCTTCTCATCTCTACTGTTCCAACGAACATTTCCTCTGTCTCACTGTCACTGTCCTCCTGATTCTGTTCCACAACATGCATTTTCTTATTTCTGAGTTGACTGTTTGCACGACACGTTTTTGCAAAGTGATTTTTCTTATCACATTTCCTGCATGTCTGTCCATAGGCTGGGCACTTCCCTTGTTCATGCTTGTATCCACATCGGTCACAGTCCACTTTCCTTTCACTACTCATTGGGCTTTCTTTTGTGAAGTTTCCTCCTTTTCTGTATGGCCTTGCTGTGCTAACTTTGTGCACTTCAACTTCCTCATGTAGGCTACCGCTTTCATCTGGGTGAATGTTATTTCACTGGCACGGCACAAGAGCTTTTTCTAACGTGAGATCCGCCTCTCTGAGCAATCTGGCTCTTACTTGATCGTCACGTATCCCACAGACAATTCTGTCACGTATCAATGAGTTGTATAGGTTGCCAAATTCACAGTCTCTTGCTTTATTTTTCAGGTCTGTGACATATGCATCTATATTTTCTGACGGACCTTGTACACGGGTGAAAAACATATGCCTTATGTATGGCATATTCTTCTGAGGCTCACAGTATTCTTTGAACTTCCGTTTCAATATGGCAATCTGGTTCCTCTGCCCGTCCGCGAACACAAACGTGTTACTCACTTTTATGGCTTCGTCTCCCGCCACATGTAGGAATGTCGCGCACTGCACTGTTTCTGACTTCTCTGCTACTCCCGTAGCGACACAGAAAAGCTCATAACGCTGCAGCCACGTTCGCCAATTCTCCGCGAGATTCCCCTCCAGACTCAAATTCGGCGGTGGCTTAAAGTGTGCCATTCTTGCCGAGTTTCCCGAGTTTCTTCTGACACCATGTGATGTTTGTCTTGTGTTATGTAATAACTTGACAGGACGACCAGATTTAGTCTAACATCGACTCCCTCATTTAATGTCTCTTCTCCAGCTCCTTGCATATACAGAATGCCGTCTCTTGTCCCACATCCGGGTTACTCCCAGTACGGGTACCCGCATAGCTCAATACACTACAGACTCAGGGGCGGAGCTAGGGGGTGGCTACCTGGGCTCAAGCCCCGGATGTATTCTGAAAAGCCCCGAATCTATTTAAATTTTTATTTGATTTTTTTTTTTTTTACAATTCATCATTGTTACATGAAAATATGTTTGCACCAGATTTAGCAGAAGCTAATTTCCATCTGTGGTCTATCCAGCTGCTAACTGTATTTGAGTGAGTTAAGTCTTGGTGTTATGGTAGACTCAGACCTAAGCTTTAAATCACAATCAACAAGGGAGGGAGTTAACGGCGATCATCCTTGTAGGAGTGTATATTCCACCGCAAGCCAGTAACAACGTCGCGCTCTCCAGACTCCACAACGAGGTAAATAGAATACAAGCGGCGAACGTTAACGCCGCCATTTTTGGTGCTGGGTGATTTCAATAGCGCCAATCTGAGAAAGGTATTACCTGACTTCTATCAGCATGTGACTTGCAACACCAGAGGCGGTAACATCCTAGATCACTGTTACACGCAATTTAAAGGTGGCTACAAGGCTCATTCTGATAGTGGCTTTGGTAAATCAGATCACGCGTCCATCTTTCTTTCACCTATGTACAAACAGAGAATCAAAAGTACTCCTGTAGTCTCGCGAGAGGTGCAGAAATGGGATTTGACGTCAGAGGAGACGCTCCAGTCTGCGTTTGACTGCACAGACTGGAATGTGTTCCGCGACACAGATAACATTAATGTCTACACGGAGACAGTGCTGGACTATGTTTGTACTGTGGTGGAAGAAACAATCCCCACTACCAAAAAGAGTTTACCCAAATCAAAAACCCTGGGTAGACAAATCCGTCCGTGAAGCTCTGAGAGAGCGCACCAAAGCATACAACGACGGCCTAGTGGCAGGCAACATGAATGATGATACAACGTAAGGAGGACAGTGTCAGAGGCCAAACGGCGCTACAGGGATAAAATTGAACTCCAGTTTGAACAAGCTGACTCTAGAGCTATGTGGCAGGGGCTCAAAACGATGACAGACTACAAAGGCGCCTCCCTCAAACTGAACAGTGACATCTCCTTAGCAAATGACCTCAATACCTTCTATGCGAGGTTTGATGCTGGTAATAACAACACCAGCTCACAAGCCACGGCAATGGGGGGGGGGGGGGGGGGGTCGGCTGCTGATGGAGGCGCAGTGTTCAGGGTAACAGAGCATGAGGTGAGGCGGACCTTTAAAAAAGTGAATATCAGGAAGGCAGCAGGTCCGGACGGCATCCCCGGCCGCGTCCTAAAAGTCTGTGCCGACCAACTGGCCCCAGTATTCACTGACATATTTAACCTGTCCTTAGAACAGGCTGTCATCCCCACCTGCCTGAAGAAGTCCACTATTATCCCTGTACCCAAAAAATCCAAGCCTGCTTGCCTCAACGACTACCGCCCTGTAGCTCTCACCTCCATAGCCATGAAGTGCTTTGAGAAGCTAGTAAAGGGCTACATCTGCTCCTCCCTCCCCATCAACATGGACCCCCTGCAATTTGCATACCGCCCCAACAGGTCCACGGAGGACGCCATAGCCCATGTGCTGCACACAGCAGCATCACACCTGGACAAGAGGCAGGGGAACTATGTGAGAATGCTATTCATCGACTACAGCTCGGCATTCAATACCATAGTCCCCTCCATACTCATAGCCAAGCTCAGGGACCTGGGCTTGAACTATGACCTCTGCCAGTGGGTCTTGGACTTCCTGACTGGCAGACCCCAGGTGGTGAGAGCAGGCAACTGCACCTCCTCATCCATCACCCTCAACATAGGGGCCCCCCAGGGCTGTGTTCTGAGTCCCCTCCTCTACTCCCTGTACACACACGACTGTGTGGCTCAGCGGAGTAGCAATACAATCATCAAATTTGCTGACGACACAGTGGTGGTGGGCCTGATCTCTGCCAACGACGAGAGGGCCTACCTGGAAGAGGTCAAGGTCCTGGCGGGATGGTGCCAGGAAAACAGCCTCTCCCTGAACGTCAGCAAAACAAAGGAGATGATTGTGGACTTCAGGAGGTCGGGGGTCAAGGACTACAGCCCCCTCAGCATCGACGGGGCACCGGTTGAGAGAGTCAACAGCTTTAAGTACCTCGGAGCCTACATATCCGAGGACTTGACATGGACCACACACATTGACAGTGTTGTGAAGAAGGCACGACAACGCCTCTACTTCCTCAGGCGCCTAAGGAAGTTCCAAGTCAGTCAGAAGATCCTTAAGAACTTCTACTCATGTACAATAGAGAGCATCTTGACCGGCAACATCACCTCCTGGTTTGGGAATAGCACTGCACAAGACCGAAGCAGACTACAAAGAGTGACACGTTCAGCCGAACGCACAATTGGAGGGGGGCTCCCCACCCTCCAGAACATTTACAACAAGCGTTGCAAGGGCAAGGCTAAGAGAATCATTAAAGACTCCAGTCACCCGAACAACTGCCTCTTTGAACTGCTGCGGTCAGGCAAGCGATACCGGAGTCTCAAGGCGAGCACAGAAAGACTCAGAAGAAGCTTCTATCCCCAGGCCATCAGGCTGCTAAACGAACAATGAACACTACACAACAACAACCACCAAACGCACATAGCACACACATCCACACGCACACACTCACTTTAAACAAACACACTGTAGCACCCACTCCACACACTTTATAGCACACACCCACTTTAAACAAACACACTGTAGCACCCACTCCCCACACTTTATATTTATTGATGAAGGATTGCACTACAACTCGTACACCTTACTGTAAATTGTACCTAAATTGTACCTCATCCCATTTCTGCTTTGCACTATATAGTGCTGTACATTAGTACACTGCATAGTATTGTATATTATATGGTAACTCAGAACATTGTACATATGTCTATACCGAACACTGTGACCTCATTTTCTTCTTCTAAATTACATGCTATACTATGTTATTTGATACTATCTTGTCTAGCACAGTCTCTGGAGCGTAACAGTAAGAAGCATTTTGTATGAAAGTATTCTGTACTTCTGTATGACAACTATTAAAGAAACTTGAAACTTGACAAAAACGTAATTCTTCCACCTTAGAAACATAGCTAAAGTACGGCCATTTATAAATCAAAAGGACGCTGAAAACCAGATCCATGCCTTTATCTCAAGCCAACTCGACTACTGTAATGCACTCCTTACCGGCCTCCCGAAAAAATACGATGATAACTATTTTATTGCAATGCACTATTGCATTATTTTATTCTATTTTACTAACTATTTTATTGCACTGCACTATTTTACTTTGTATCAGTGAATCATAGACGCCTGGCCATAAGAGCATTCGGAGCATCTCTGCTCTCTCACTATTGAACTTGGGGGAGCAAAGGTATGATCTTGCTCCACCACTTTTTGATTATATGAAAAATATGATATATCCCCCCCCAATATATAAATCTAACCATAACTATGTTATGGTTAACTGAGTTTTATAGTGAAAAGAGCAGCTTTATTGGTCAAGATTGAAGGCTCTATATTGCAGGAAATTGCACGTACAGGTTCATTCAATTCAAAAAAAATCTGTCGTGGAGGGGGTCGTGCCGGACCCCCTCCAAACCACACCTTGCCTGCCAAAAATATATATATATATATAATAAAAAAAAAAAAAAAAAAGGGGGCCCATCTGGGCTAAGCCCCGGATCTCCTACAATCCTAAATCCGCCCCTGCTACAGACGGTATGTTTACACTTAGAGAAATGTCGAGCTACCGACGACTTGACATCTGAATTTCTCACAGCACATTTGTGTTCACTTATTCTTGATTTAAAGGCTCTCGTTGTTTTGCCCACATAAGAAAAATTACAAGGACATTTTAGCAAATACACCAGATTGGACGAATTACACGTAATCCGTCCTTTGACTGGGATATTTTTCCCCGTTTTAGGATGTGCGAAAAAAATTTCTTTAATCATACCCTGGCACTGTACACAGGATTGGCAGGGAAAATTCCCATCTGGGATATTGGACATAAAATGAGAAGGTTTCTTTAGGGGCAAATCAGTTTTGAGGAGATTAGATAAATTCGCTTGTCTCTTGTAAAAATAGTTAGGCGAATGCTCAAACGCTGTCCCTAAGAGGGTCGGTCTGCAGAATATGCCAATGTTTATTGACAATACTCCGTGTGTCTCTCGTAATAGGGCTGTAAGTAGACACAAAAGATACTTTGTCTGTTTTATCTTCTTTCTTTCTGGGGGTAAACAACGTGGCCCTATCGATATGTTTAGTTTTGTTCAAGGCTTTGAGTGTCAAATCGGCACTGTAGCCTCTCTCGTGGAAACTGCCACGGAGAACCTTTGCTTGTGCAATAAATGTATCATCAGTATCACATATTCTCTTATAACGAAGTATTTGGCTATAAGGAAGACTGTTATTCAAGGCTGGGGTGTGATAACTGGAATAATGCAAGAACGAGTTACGGTCTGTCTCCTTTTTAAAAACCTCTGTGTGTAATGAGATGCCATCAGGGGCTTTCTTGATCAGAACATCGAGGAAGGGTAAATTATGCATATCAAACTTCAATGTGAACTTTATCGTTCTTCTACAGGAGTTCAGGTACTCAAGGAAGGCAAAAAGCTCAGATGATGAACCAGACCAAATAAAAAACAGATCGTCAATATAGCGCATATAAGATTTGACACATTTCTCAAACGGGTTATTGTTAAAGATATGATCTACTTCATATTTGGACATATAAAGATTGGCTAGGTTCACAGCGGCTGGAGAGCCCATGCTGAGGCCTCTGTTTTGCAAATAGTATTTATCTTGGAATCTAAAATAATTTCTAGTTAGAACTAGGTCGGTTAAACTAACTAGCGCTTCTGTAGGGGGGAGTAATACTTCCCTCAAGTTTAAATAAAAACTCAGAGCGTCTAGCGCATCAGCATGTGGAATGCTGGGGTAAAGACTGACTACATCTATGGTAACTAGTAAGTCTGTAGGACTAATGTTGCAGGTCGAGAGCCTGTTCAAAAAAGTAGTAGTATCTTTCAAGTAACCACGCTGAGAAGAGGCCAAATCCTTAATATGCGCATCAATGAACTGAGAGATTTTTTCTGTGGCAGAGCCAATACCGGAAACAATAGGTCTACCAGGAGGGTTAATCAGATCCTTATGGATTTTAGGTAAAGTGTAAATAATAGGAGTAACCGGGTACTCTACAAACATAAACTTAAATTCATTTTCTGTAATTGCCTCTGACAATCTCAGGCTTTTAAGGACCGTTTTGATTTCCGTAGAAAATCTAAACACAGGGTCTGAATTTAAAAGGGTATATACCTCAATCTCATTCAATTGTCTGTTTATCTCAGATACATACGAGCTCTTATTTTGGAGCACGATACCAGAACCCTGTGCAGGTGAAAAGATGCGACTGCTGCTTCCTCGAGTACCGGAGGGGACGCGTGTTGCTTAATGACAGCGGAAGAGTGCAAGGGCGCTTCCGCATTCTTCGCCGCGCATGCGCATGAGGTCCTCGCTTAGTTCAGACGCCCCATTCAACACGGTGAATCCCAAACTCGAAACTCTGTTAAGCTCCAGAGAGAGAGGCTGAAAACCGCCAGTTCTTCCGAATCGGGATCCGCGTTGAGTAGGGGGTATCTGCAGAGCCGCAGAGCCAGGCTGGATGGGTTGGAGGCGGTCTGGACAAGTATTAGTGGTCTGGACAAGTATTTGCACTACTGCGCACCATTTTCAACTTCACTTTCGTCTCGTTTACATAGGTACATAGACAGTAATGTTACATCTAGACATTTATGACATGTAATAATAGAGTAAACTTGTAAATAGACAGTAATGTTACATCTAGACATACCAGATCTAGTAATAATAATAATAATAGTCCCTCAAACTGCAGGACATGTAAACAGTCAAGTTGCAGAACAACTGTTTGCACAAATGAGAAAGAACAATTACTTTTTAACGCAGCAACTACTACAAGACAAAACTTCTTTCTCTGGTCTGCATCCCCTTAACAATTGTGTGTATTGAGCCGTACTGTATTGTACCCATTCTGCAATCTTGTTGAAATAAAGTTTTCATTCACACTCAAAATCTGTGTTCATTTTTTATTTTGCATACTAATGTTCTGTGTCTTGAGTCGTACTTGTATTGAAAAACTGATTTTATATGTCTGAGGAGAAGACCGGTACTCATCATCTTCGTATCCACAAAAAGAAAAATGACATGTGAAGTATGTTGTGTGCCAGGTTCAAACAGTGCTGTATATGTACAGTTTATTCCTACTCCTATCCAAGCTCCGGGAGGGTCATCAAAGAGAAGTCGGGTCATCTACTTCAACCATTATCTAAATAAAAAAAATCTAACCCTAATAAACTAACCTACACTGTAGCACTCAACACTTTATGAACATTGTTACTGAGACGAAAGTTAAGTTTACTCTATTATTACTAGATCTGGTATGTCATAAATGTCTAGATGTACACTTTATGAACATTGTTACTGAGACGAAAGTTAAGTTTACTCTATTATTACTAGATCTGGTATGTCTAGAGATGTAACATTACTGTCTATTTACAAGTTTACTCTATTATTACATGTCATAAATGTCTAGATGTAACATTACTGTCTATGTACCATATGTAAACGAGACGAAAGTGAAGTTGAAAATGGTGCGCAGTAGTGCAAATACTTGTCCAGACCACTAATACTTGTCCAGACCGCCTCCAACCCGTCCAGCCTGGCTCTGCGGCTCTGCAGATACCCCCTATTGTCCGCGTTTTCTGATGAATAGCCCCAAAACATGGAGGTCGCGATTCGCGAACGGCGCCGGCTTCGCTGACCAGAGCTCTCTCGGATTCAAAATTGCAACATGTTTCGGAACCAATGTGTAACTAGACAGTTACAATATAACATTTATATTAATTAACCCAGTTAATGCCTTAAGAGAGAGTCTGGTGGTCAATTACTACGGAAATGTTGTGTCTTACTAATAATAACTAATTCCGCGGTCAATATAAGTCTCTGTGATACTTTCTGAATATGATTTGGGAATGGGCAGGGTTATATTAGAAGAAAGACAGTGTAAACAATATAATTAACTCTGAATATAATAATGACGAAAAATAAACAGGATACACAACACAACAAGGTGCACTACCCTACCCTGTTTATTTTTCCTCATTATTATATTCAGAGTTAATTATATTGTTTACACTGTCTTTCTTCTAATATAACCCTGCCCATTCCCAAATCATATTCAGAAAGTATCACAGAGACTTATATTGACAGCGGAATTAGTTATTATTAGCAGTGATGCGTTATTGAAATCATCTGGGGTGACACGCACCACGTGCACGCGCGCTCCCGGCGTGCTCCCGCTAGGGTGACCAGATGCAACAAGTCCAAAAGTGGGACAACAGTAAGATTTTGGTGGGACAAAGTGGGACAACAGTAAGATTTTGGTGGGACAAAGTGGGACAAAGTGGGACAGATAGATAATGTAAAATTTTTTATTAGAATAACTGAGTCTGGCAAAATGACAGGAGCTAGTTTCATACCACAGTCGGCTGACCTGTATGAATGGGAGTGTTGTACTGTGTGATAGACACTTGTTATCTCAGCTGCAGTGACCTTGTCCGTCTGGCTATCATTGTTTGGTTTAAAAAGAAACGTATCCATAG